>NC_047658.1:121467032-121784532 GCF_011762505.2 Arvicanthis niloticus | reverse complement strand
GCTTTGTTATTAAAATATAACATACACATGGAGAACTTCTGAAAAATCCAAGAAGTGCATTTTCAATTTTTGAGATGGATGATGAATATTCAAGTACAAAAATTGTAAACATTAAGAAATGAAACAATTTCAATAACTTAAAAATATCCTTCATATTTCCCTAAGTCTTTATTAGCTCTTGACCTTATCACTGCAGATTAGTTTAACTGTGTTTCAATTTCTGAATGTAATTATATGGCATGTAATTTATTGTTCCTGTCTAAATGGAATTAAAACAAGTCCCGAACAAAGGTTCTGGGTTGCTGAATGACAAATCAGAATGTGCAACTCACAGTAGAGAAGTTGTAATGTAAAACTAATATGATTTGCATCAATTGTAGTGCTTGAAGGTGCTTGTTGAGCTATTAGGGCAAAAAGTAATTAAGTCTTCTCAGCTGTGGACCCTTTGAAGTACAATAATAACCAGTGACTTGGCATGATATGCTCACTGGTGCAATAGTGACCCTAATGTTATAAGAGTAACCAAATACATTATACTTGTATTTAAGATGTACTCAACTGGAGGAAAATTTGGTGTCTGGTAGAAATATCTTATCTAAAATTCCCTGGCTGGATTCTACTAACTTACCCAAAATCTCATTGCTATGTTAAAGACATTCAACTTTCTTTTCTTTTCTTTTCCTTTTCTTGTTATCTAGTAATCCATACAAACTCACAGACTATATACTCTCAATATTCTATAGCTTTCTCCATATCTGTTCTTAAAGAGCACATTAAACTTTAGTATATGCTGATTTCTGAGTGCTCAGTTAACTTCATTGGAAAGGGCATGTGTGAAATACTCAGCTCTGGACTTTACTAGTTTAACTACTATTTACATTAGTGTTACATTTAAAGTCAAGAATGTACATTTTTTCACTTTCATATGCACCTTCAAACAAATTTTATTTAAAAATCAATTGAGTTATGTTGTAAAATTTCAGGACCTTTAAGTTTCCTTGAAAGCCAGACAGTGTTCAATGGCTTCTTCCATAGATTAGACAATAATAACTTAAAACTCACATAGATTGTGACTTTTCTTTGACTAATTGCTATCTATTTATATCTGCTTGTCATATTCGAAATGCAACACTAAAAAACTTTATTAAGATGGATTTAGCTAATCAATAGATAGTAGACAGTGTAACAGTTAAACAATGTCCTCATGAACTGAATTGTTGGGTTAATGACGAGAAAGTCATTGATTTTATAGCTACTTCTTTGCTGCAGATTGATAATTCCAATCCAGAAACACTGTATATAAAGAACAAAAATGTTCTTCAAAGCATGAAAGAATCATGAAACCACAGAATTCTATAAGTATAGGTCTTATGTAAACTCATTTACCAAAATACACATAAAATTGAATCTCTAAGGATATAAAAACATGTAATCCTACCTGTTTATATCCTGTCTTCCACTACTGAGGTGTCTAGAGATTAAGTCCATTGCAAATGTATATGATTGTTATTAGAATGCCTAATGCCAGAATTTACATCCTAGTAGATTAGTTTAGAGCTGAGCCCATAGACATCCCTTAAGTACATTTTCTTTCTCATCTCTCCTGGGGGATTTAAAACATCATTAAGAAAGTGTAAACTTCATGCAAAGAAAACTTCAGTATGATTCTGATTGTGCAGCCAAAACAAACACTAAAGCTCAGAGCACAATTGATAGGACACCAATAAAAAAAAAAAACAGGTTTCTGAGGTAGAAAAAAAACTGACAGAAAATAATAATGCGATGTCTGTCAAATGCAAGAGGAGTCTTTTAAGAGCAAAGGAAGAAACTTTATTATCTTTGTTATGGAATGATATAATTATATATTGTTCACAGGTAGACTCTTAACAACTCCAAAATGGTCATATGAGAAAATTGCCTGCTGTTTGTAAAGAACCAAGTTATAACACCATTTGTCAAGAGAACTGAATGTTTTGGCTTCTCTCCTACTTTTTTTTTCCATGTTTGTGAAATACAAAATTGTTTAAATGGCAAATCAAAATAATAACAGTCATGATGGATAGACAAAATGTAATGTGAAATGTAGAACTAAAGAACAGTAGAATAGAATTGAATGGTTCCAAGTAGAGAGTCCCTACATGTAGGAGACCTGAGCCTCAATGCATGCAAGGAAGGCATGCATTGGTTGGGAAACTGGATTTCTAATATTTACTGAGATTGGCTTTTTATTACTGGAGAAGGGTCTTAGTTACTAAAACAAAAGATGTTTTCTCAACACAGACAGACAGAAAAACACTGATTCATCACAGGTTGTCACCTAGAGATAAGGAAGGGATATGCATTAGGGTTTTTTATATTGAGATTTACTGAAGAAATACCAGTATGAAAGTCAAGTAGTATTTGTATTTTGTCATTTTTCCCTCTCTCTATTTTAGCATTGACAATGTCACTGTCTCTTAAAGGGTTTTTGTTTCTGTGGAGAATTTGAAAAATCATTGACCATATAATTGAAACTAGGTAAAAGAAGGAAGGGTTTTTTTGGAGTAGCAGTTCAGGTGTTTCTCCTGAGATGTTTGGTTTACAAATTTGAGGAGGAAGTATATTCCTGTGAAGTGGAGAAATGTTGACAGCTACTTCTGTATTTTCTCCTTATGTTGATTAGAGGAGACTATTTGGTGAATGATTAGACTTCCTGACAAAACTAAAGTAGATAATGTGTGCAGGAATCTGTAACTAAGGCATAGAGTACCTTCACTGGGTATTTTGGTGTTTAAGTTCTAGATTGTTTTTAGGATTGACCACAACAGAGACATGGGTATTTTCTTTCTTTTGTTTGTTCTTTAAATTTTTTTCATCCTGATCAGTTTTTTTCTGTCGTTTTTCCTCCCAGTCCCTCCTTCCCATCTTTGCTTTTCCCAACCATTCCTTTTCTGTTTCTCGTCAGAAAAATGACAGACCTCCCACAAATCAAATACCACATATCAAGCTTCAGTAAGACTAGGTACCTCCACAGCTTAGATACTCCTCAACAAAAATAATGGATAAGACAATGTGGTATATTTCCACCATGAAATATTACTCAGCTGTTAAAAAAATTACATCATGAAATTTCCAGACTTGTGTATTTTTGATTGAAGATATCAAATCTAGGTTTTTTGTTCTACTTTTCAAAGCTACTAGGGGTGTCGTGCAAACTGTTTTGAGTCTTTAAAGTGATTCTCTAGCTGGTTAAAATCAATGGTCAGGTTTAAAATGGCATAACTCTGATTATAAAATCATAGAACTTACTGGGGTCTAGATCTTTTGCACTTACCGGTGCAGCAGAAATGAAAGCATCTATTCTTGGCTGCTCAGAACTAGATTCTTACTCTGAGTCCCAGAGTTCATGTAGTCACAGTGGCTCACATGAGACATCTGCCTCCTCCCAGCTCCTTAGAGAAAAAAATCCCTGCAGTGCTTTTCTCAAGGGAGACAGTTATTTTTACATTGTTGTCTAGGAGGCAACAGAGAACAGGCAGATAATTGTTTTTTCTTTGCTCTTTCTTCAGCACTGTTTCTATGCTATGACTTTTTCTTTGTGACTTAGTTTGTTATTACTGTTCAAAGTGGACTATTGACCACGTGTGTCTTATATTCCCATGAAGTAGAAGAACATAGTTAAACTTTTGTATTTTCTTCTTGTGCTGATTAGAGGACAATATGTAGTGAATGCTTAGAATATTAAGATGTACTCCCCTGCCACTAAATGAAAAAGATTTTTATGTGTAGAAGAACACAGACTGTTACCACTATACTTTTCATTGGCTGCCAGAGTAGAAAACAGTTTTTAAAAAATCAATGATTCAATACACAGGACTTCTAAATGTAAACCAAAAATATCTACACTTAAAATACTGAAAAATAATTTCTAAATAATATTGATTTTTTTCTTTCATCACTAGTAAACATGGAACAACAGACCCTGAAATGGACAAGGCTAAGGGAAACTATATATACAGATGCACATTAATATGCCCTATCTTCTAACACCTTTTAAACAATTTTGGAATTTTTTCTCACCTAAGTCAAGAAAATTCATTCTATACTTTTAAGAAATGCATCAATCCTATAGTTTAACAACAAATATTATGTATATTAAATCACATGTGATCATGTTTAATATATAAAACAAATTATATGCCGCTGAACAATAATGTATTCTGTTAGTATCATCTATCTATCTCTCTATCTAATCTATCTATCTATCATCTTATCTATCTATTTATATTTTTATTTTTATATTTATATCATATACCTCATCTACCTAAGTATCTAATATCTATTAACCATCAATCATCTATCTGTCTTATATTATTTCTCATGTACTACCTACTTGTCCCCCTCTATCTTTAGCTATGATATATTGGCTATCTATCAATCATCTGTTTTCTAGTATCTATAATCTACCATCTAGCTGCCTTCTTTCTGTCTCCATCTCTCTCTTTGTGTGTGTGTGTGTGTGTGTTCTATATTTCTATCTCTATCCCTTTATTTGTTTTTCTCTCTGGACTGAGCTACAAAAGAAATATATTAGCAACAGAACTCTTTATTTCATGATACATTCATAAAGGAAATTCAGCATTGTTACTTATTTTACTGTTTATCTGTGTGTTTATATTTTTGTCATGTGTTCCACTCTTTCTAATTTCTTGTTTTTTATTTTCTAAGGTATACCTCATGGAAACCATTTTGAATTTTCAGGTTCTAGTGCATTGGAAACCAGGACCCATATTCTACGACATGATTCTTTCTTTGAGTCTCACAGTAGTGCATATTTCGTGTAAGTTGACACATGTTCTCAATGTCAGATACTCATAATTATTCAACACTTTCTTAAGCACAACACCTAGCATTGGTCCTTTCTACTGTCTATTCCACAAAATCATTTTTGCCACTTTGATCTTAGTGATAAATGCAATATTCTAAATTTTAGAATTCTATCACTTAAGAATGCATTTTAATGTATTTAAGAATATATTGTGGTGCACACCTTTAATTTTAGCAGTTGGGAGGCAGAGGCAGGCAGATTTCTGAGTTCCAGGCCAGCCTGGTCTACAGAATAAGTTCCAGGACAGGGTTGCTATACAGAGAAACCCTGTCTTGAAAAAACAAACAAACAAACAAAAAGGAATGTATCATCATTGAAGTTTGAGGAAGACAGATATAAGCACTAAGTAAGAGTGGAGAGTGTAGTCAGTCTTTTTATTATTAATAGCAATTAATTATTTTATTTATTTACATCCAAATATTGCCTCACTCCCAGCCCTCCTTCGAAGGGGTCTTTCCCCCATTACCCATCCTCTTCACTTCCAAGAGTGTGTTCCCCGGTATTCCTCCACCCTGGGGCATCAAGTCTGTACAGGATTAGGTACGTCCTTTCCCACTGAGGTAAGACCAGACAAGGTAGCCCTCTGCTAAATATACACTTGGGGCCTCAGACCAGCCTGTGTATGCACTTTGGTTGTTGGCTTTCTTAGTCAGGGTTTTTATTCCTGCACAAACGTTATGATGAAGAAGCAAGTTGGGGAGGAAAGGGTTTATTCAGCTTACACTTCCACATTGCTGTTTATCACCAAAGGAAGTCAGGACTGGAACTCAAGCAGGTCAGGAAGTAGGAGCTGATGCAGAGGCCATGGAGGGATGTGACTTACTGGCTTGCTTCCCCTAGATTGCTCAGCTTGGTTTCTTATAGAACCCAAGACTACCATCCCAGGGATGGCACCACTCACAATGGGCCCTGAAAACTTGATCATTACTTGAGAAAATGCCTTAGAGCTGGATCTCATGGAGGCATTTCCTCAAGGGAGGCTTCTTTCTCTGTGATAACTCCAGCTCTTAACATCCCAATGGCTCTTATAGCTCAAAGTTCCAAAGTCCTTTCAGAGTTCTCCCAAAAACATGGTAAGGTTGTCACAGGAATACCCCACTATGCTGGTCCCAAACCAGCAACATATAGTGGCTCCGTCTCGAGGAGTTCCCAGGAGACTGCATTAGTTGACACTGTGGGTCTTTTTCTGGGATTACCACCCCCACCCCCTTCAATTCCTTAAATCCTTCTGCTAAGCCTTCCATAGGGGTCTTTGACCTCAGTCCTGTGCTTATCTTAAGTATGTACATCTGTCTCAGTCAGCTTCTGGAAGAGGCTCTTAAAAGACAGCCATGCTAAGCTCCTCTCATACATGTTCTTTCAGGTCTTGGTTATCTCACTCAGGATGATATTTTCTAGTTCCATCCAATTGCCTGAAATATTCATGATTTCTTTGTTTTTAATATCTGAATAGTATTACATTGCACAAATGAGCCACATTATCTATATTCATTCCTCAGTTAAGGTACATTTGGAAGCTCCAATTTCTGGCTATTATAACTAAATCTGCTATGAACATAGTGAAGCACATGTTCTTGTGATATGGTGGAGGGTTTTTTTTTGTATCTGCTCAAAAGCAGTATAGCAAGGTCTTCAGGTAGAACTATTTCCAATTCTCTGAAGAACCACCAGATTGATTTGCAAATTGGTTGTACAAATTTGCAAGCCCACCAGCAGTGGAGGAGAGTTCTCCTTTCTCTACATCCTTGCCCTCATGTATCTTAACAGTGATCTTACAGACACTGAAAGAGCAATTTTCAGCCTCATCTAAAAAAAGCAGTATAGTCAAAACAATTCTCGACAATAAAAGAACTTTTAGGTAAATCACTCCCTGATCTCAAGCTGTAATACAGAGCAATAGTGATAAAAACTGCATACAGAGACACACAGTTTGATCAATGAGAGAGTATCAAAGACCCAGAAATAAACCATACGCATAAGGATACTTCATTTTTAACAACAATGCCAAAACCATAAAATGGAAAAAAATCATCTTCAACAACTGTTTCTGGTCTAACTGGGAGTCTTCATGCAGAAGAATGCAAATTGATCCATATTTATCACCCTGCACAAAGCTCTAGTCCAAATGAATCAAGGACCTCCACATAAAACTAGATATAATGAATCTAATAAATGAGAAAGTGAGAAAGAGCCCTGAACACATCAACACAGGGGAAATTTTTCTGAACAGAATACCAATGGCTCAGGTTCTAATATCAACTACAGACAAATGGGATCTCATAAAATTGAAAATCTTCTATAAGGTAAAGGACACTGTCAACAGGACAAAACAGTAGCCTATAGATTGAGAAAAGATCTCCACTAACCTTACATCCTATAGAGGGCTAATATTAAAAAAAAAACATATAAATGACTCAAGAAACAAACAAATAACTCAATTAAAAATGGGGTAGAGAGATAAACAGAATTTTCAACACAAGAATGTCTAATGACAGAGATGCACTTAAAGAAATGTTTAACATTCTATTTTTATTATTACTCTTTAATCTTTTTTTACAGTCCAGACTTTGTTACCTTCCTGGTCCACATTCTGACTGCTCCATATCCCACACATCCTCTCCTCCCCCATCTTCAAGAGGAAGTACCCATGTCCCCCAACCCACCAGACCTTCCCACTCCCTGGGGCTCCAAGTTTCTCAAAGGTTAAGTGTATCTTCTATTACTGAGTCCAGATCCAGCAGTACTCTGTTGTATATATGTTGGGGCCTCATATCATCTGGTGCATGCTGCCTGGTTGGTGGCTCAGTGTTTGACAGATCAGGGGCCCAGGTTAGTCGATACTGCTGGTCTTCCTGTAGGGTCACTCTCCTCCTCAGCTTCTTCCAGAAGTGCTCAACATTGTAAATCATCAGGAAATTGCAAGTCAAAACAACCATGAGATTCCAACTTACAGAAATAAGAATGGCTAAGGGTTCAGTCTGTCTTAATGATACATGTTTGGTTGTCCTAGTCACAAGAAAAGCTGATAGTTTTTCTAAGTGTTTAATTAAGTGCAGGGTAATAGTGTTACTTTGGCTGCTGTATCTTGAACAAGAAGCCCATTTTATTACTTTCCACAACACAAGGCATGATAATGAGAAGATATTTGGAGATGAAACATATTGTTTAGACTTAACCATCCTGGGAACAAGAAAACACAGAAACATCACAACTTGGTCTCTTGGAATACCATAACATGATGCCCTCGTGGGAAATAGTCATGAAAGTTAGATAAATAGATAAAATAGAGAAAGAAAGAATTTTGGCATTGATTTACAATAGACTTTATGTGTTAGATACTAGTTACTTGTTTTGTTGCTGAGACAAAATTTCTGACAAAAGAACTGAGGATATATATATATATATATATATATATATATATTTCAAAAACATGTGTGTTATGGATATGTATATACATATATGTATGTAATAACAATTAGTTTAAAAAGAATCCATAAATTTGAGTAAGTAGGGGCATTAGGAGGAAGGAGAGGATGAGTCATGTAATTATATTATAATCTCAAAAATAAAAATGTTTTAAAAACAACTTAAAAAGGGTTTATTTCAGATCACAATCAAGGTGATTGTGGTGATAGGAGCTTGAGGAAGCTATTGATCACTCTACAACCAGAGTTAGAAAACAGGTAGAGATGAATATTTGCGTTCAGTTTTCAGGTGAATATAACCATGAAATAGTCTTGCCCACATATATGGCCCATCTTTTCACCTCATTTTACCTAATCTAAACTTTCTGAGAAGCAAGTCCAGAGATTAACTTAAGGGTAGACTTAGTAAAGGATTTCTGTATTCTCCTTTTCAATTAAAAACAAATATAAGATGAAGAAATCTAGAAAAAGGAGTAGAAATAGTGGTTAAAGGTAAAAAAAACCTGTTTACATAAAATTTATTTTTATATTGACTGAGTAGGTTATATTTAGGATCATGCATGTATACACACAATATAATAGTAATTGCTATTTTTAAATTACTTTTTAACATTCTTAATTAATTTTTGTAATTTTTAATTAAGTATTTTAAAAAGAGGCCATGAATTTGAAAGACAACCAGAAGTATATGAGAGAGTTCATAGAACAAAAAGGGACAGTATAAATGGAATAGTTTTATTATGATATTAAAAGTAAAAAGAAAAAATTACTTCATTAGTGAAATGATAAAACATTACCCAGATCATCCAAAATAATGTAGTTACAGATACATAAGGCATTTGGAATTTCAAAGACATGGAAAGAGTAAAACATCTTTATATGACAATATTGTTAAACTGCCAGATTATAGACAAAAGAAAAAATATTGAAAGTTATGGGGGAGAACCACTAAGGTTTACTAAGAGAAATGTCATTAAAGTTATGGTAAGATGATATAAGTATTTTCTATAGGAATAACTCAGTGATGCAGAATTATTAAGGGCTGATTACTCTGTCTAGGCAGATATACTCAGTAGACTATTCTGCAAGTGTGTCCTTTTCTGGACTGTAATTTGTAGATGAAAAGAGGCAATTCTTGCCTAGTGGCTGTCTCACCACAACTGGAGTAACTACAAAGATGCTCAATTTCTTCTTAGAATCCAATACAGGAAGATGTCAGGAGCAGACAGGTCTCTAGTCAAAATGAACATTAATGCAGAAATGTTTGTAACGTCAATTCTGTGGACTTCTGACGTTTTAAAAACCAACTAACCATGTAAGGTAAGCTGGACTGTTGTCTGTTAACTCCACTCAGCTATTTCGAAATAAAATATAGAAAACACCCTAACAATAAACTCCAAGCCATGAATTTTCTATAGTCACTTAACTCGCAGGCTCACCATCTCAAATCAATTAAAAAAGTTAAAGAAGGACTGGGTCTAGGCCTTGTATTCCAAAATGTGTTATATAGTCACAATGCCTATGAGAGTATCAATATTCATCTCACTTTTATGTCAAATAAGAAGTTCGTACCAAAGAAAACCTTAAATTTGAAATCAAAGTAAATTTTGTACCATTTAAGAAATTATAACTTCATCTTGATAATAATGATACAGATTTCTTTTTTATTTATTTTTTATGTTTTATTTACATTTCAGATGCCATCCCCTTTCTCCATTTCACCTTCCTAGAAAACCCCTATCCAATGCCCCCTTTCCTTTTTGCTTTTATACATTTTTTAAAATGTTAATCAAAGGCTTTATAAGTTTGGTAATGCTCAATCAGAAGTGTAACCCAATACCCAACCTAGATATATAAACTATCTTTGACTGGTAGAGACACGTGAACATCTGCCTCCATGCCCCCTCCTCTCTTTCTCTCTCTTTCTCTCTCTCATCACCTAGCTCCACCCTTCCTGTTAAAATAAAACCATTCTCTCAAATGCAATTAGAGCATAATTATTTCTAATTGTACCAGTGAGGTACAAGATAATCCTAATACCCAGTCCATCATTTTATTGACTAATCAGAACCTCTGTCATCTCTCGTAACTAAAACACTTAGTTTTGAACCTGGCTTTTTTCTTGGCTTTAAAATGAATGTCAGCTGAAAACCATCCACTCAGATCTTTTCTCTCAAAGTAAATAGCCAGGATTGGCTATGAGATTGTAGGTCTTTAACCCCATCAGAAATCCAGAATGAGTGAGTTAACTGAAATTATGGGAAGCACTATGCATAGCTTCTAAAACTTAGCCAATTTATAGAGACCGCTGAACACCTGGAAAGCCCCTATACTACCAAACGTTGGAGCATCAAATCTTCAGCCTTCTGGACCAGAATCATCTGACAGACCTTAGTGATGCAGAATTATTAAGGGCTGATTACTCTGTATAGGCAGATATAATCAGTAGACTATTCTATAAGTGTGTTCTTTTCTGGACAGTAATTTGTCTGTAGATGGGAGGAGGCAATTCTTGCCTAGTGGCTGTCTCACCACAACTGGAGTAACTCCAAAGATGCTCGATTTCTTCTTAAAATCCACAATAGAAAGCTGTCAGGAGCAGACAAGTCTCTAATCAAAATGAACATTAATATAGAAATATTTGTAACGTCAATTCTATGGACTTCTGACGTTTTAAAAACCAACTATCCATGTAAGATAAGCTGGACTGTTGTCTGTTAACTCCTCTCAGCTATTTCTAAATAAAATATGGAAAACACCCTAACAATAAAGTCAAAGCCATGAATTTGCTATAGTCCCTTAACTCATGGGCTAACGATCCCAAATCAGTTAAAAGAGTTAAAGAAGGACTGGGTCTAAGCCTTGTATTCCTAAATGTGTTATACAGGCACAATGCCCATGAGAGTATCTGTTGGGGACCGCACTAGCCCCAAGTTGGGGCGGCCAAAATAAATGTTGCAGCCCAGGCAAAATGTTGAGGCTCGGGCCAACCCACATTTGGGCGGCCACTGTATCCCGGCCCAAGCTGCTGCTCCGGTCTGCAGGTCGGGGGTTCAGCAAGAGCAAGGGTGAGGCCAGATTTTACCTAATGTCTGAGATTCGTCTCTGATGATCCCTCTATAGTCTCTGATCTCCGTCTATATATTCTCTGATCTCTGGTTCTGTCTTCTATAGTCTGACTAATGTCTTCTATCGTCTCAATTCTGATCTGTTCTGTCTCTGCCTTTTATATGTCTCACTTCTAAGCCACGCCTCTAAGTTACACCTTTAATCATGCCCTTAGGTCTTGTCTCTAACTCTGATCTCTATACTTCTAAGTATACTATTAAGTCACACACCTTTAATCTCACACACCTTTAATCTCAAGGTATCTAAACCAAGATTATCCGAGTGTTCTCAGCTGTTGTAGGCTATTGTAATCCAAGTCTCATGTTAGGGTATATGGCTCAAGATGGCTGCAAAGCTGATAGCCGCTTTCTGCTAAAAGTCGGCCCCCAACAAGTATCAATATTTATTTCACTTTTATATCAATAAAAAGCTCATACCAGTGAAAACCTTAAATTTGAAATCAAAGTAAATTTTGTACTATTTAAGAAATTATAACTTCATCTTGATATTAATTATACAGATTTCTACCAATAGGTTACAGCTATGCAATGAGTCCTAGCTAATCTTCCCTGTTCCAACAAAACCACTACTTTTCCCTAGAAAAACAGACCAATATTAACCACCTTAGTCCCCAAGCCCAGGGAATAGGGGCGCTGACTCTTCTTTAACTTCTTCAAGCTGATTATGGGCATTGAGATATTAGAAGAGGGGTGGGAGGAAGAGTAAATTGATAAGCCTCTGAGGCTGTGTCTTCACTGCATCCAGATGGAATTCCAGGACATCGGAGGTTTGGGCAGGTCTGCTCAGTATGCTTGATGAGTAGATACTCCAAGGCTGTGTATTCTGCAATATACAATTCTCAGAACAAGTTTTAGTATCAAGAAAAAAAGATTTTTTTTCCTCGAGGGCTGACATTTTTTAAAGATGTTGGTTCTAACAACTTTTCTTTTTTTCCCTTTTTAAAATTGGTTGTAATATTTACATTTCAAATTTTATCCCCTTATCCTATTCCCCACCACCACCCAGGAACCCCTTATCCCATCTTCCTCCTTGCGCTTCTATGAGGATGTGATTTTCCAGTTTCTATGATGGTGTTTCCATTAACATAAACTGCCTCCTAAATGTCAAAATCCTTTCCTTTGTGTTATTAAATCTCCTATTTTTCTTTTTTTTCTTTCTTTTTTCTCCTTCCCCCCCTTCTTTAATTGGGTATTATATTTACCTTTCAGACTTTATACCCTTTCCTCATTCTTCCCACCACCCAGGAACCTCTTATCCCATCCCCCTCCTCCTGCTTCTATGAGGGTGTGCTCCCACTTACCCGCCCCCCCAACTCTCACCTCCCCACCCTCAGATTCCTCGCTACTCAGTGTTCAGCCTTCATGGCACCAAAGATCTCCTCTCCCACCCATGCCCAACAAGGCCATCCTCCCCTACATATACAGCTGGAGTTATAGGTTCCTCCCTATGTGCTCCTAGGCTGGTGGTTTAGACCCTGGGGGGCTCTGGTTGGTTGGTATTGTTGCTCTCCTCATGGGGCCACCAACTCTTTCAGCTCCTTCAGTCTTCTCTCTAACTTCTCCATTGGGAACCCTTGATCAGATTAATGGTGAGCTGTGAGTATCTGCCTCTGGGTATGTCAGACTCTGGGGGACCTCTAAGGAGATAGCCTTATCAGGCTGCTGTCAGCATGCACTTTCTGTCATCCATATCAGCGTCTATTTTTGTGACTGCACATGGGATGAATACCCAGGTGGAATAGTCTCCATACAACCTCTCCTTCAATTTCTGTCCCACACTTTGTCTTCATATTTGCTCCCTTGCGTATTTAGTTACTCCTTCTAAGTAAGGCCTAGGCATCCACACTCGTTCTTCCTTCTTCATGAGCTTCATGTGGTCTGTTAGTTGAATCTTTGTTGTTTCAAACTTTTGGGCTAATAACCGCTTATCAGTGAGTAAATATCATGTGTGTTCTTTTGTGATTGGGTTACCTCACTCAGGATGATATTTTCTAGTTCCATCCATTTACCCAAGAATTTCTTGAATTCATTATTTTTAATAGCTGAGTAATATTCCATTGTGAATATGTACCACATTTTTTGTATCCGTTCCTCTGTTGAAGAACATCTGGGTTCTTTCCAGCTTCTGGCTATTATAAATAAGGCTGCTATGAACATAGTGGAGCATATGTCCTTGTTATATGTTGCAGCATTTTCTGGGTATATGCCCAGGAGTGATATAGCTGGGTCCTCAGGTAGTGCTATGTCCAATTTTCTGAGGAACTGCCAGACTGACTTCCAGAGTGGTTGTACCAGTTTGCAACCCCACCAACAATGGAGGAGTGTTCCTCTTTATTCTCCACATCCTTGCCAGCATCTACTATCACCTGAATTTTTGATCTTAGCCTTTCTGACTGGTTTGAGGTGGTATTTCAAGGTTGTTTTGCTTTGCATTTCCCTGATGACTAAGGATGTTGAGCATTTCTTAAGGTGATTCTTGGCCATTCTAGTTTCCTCAGTTGAGAATTCGTTGTTAACTCTGTACCCCATTTTTAATGGGGTTATTTTGTTGTCTGATATCTAATTTCCTGAATTCTTTGTCTATATTCAATATTAGCCCTCTATTTGATGTAGGATTGGTAATCATCTTTTCCCAATATGTTGGGGCCATTTTGTCTTATTTATAGTGTCCTTTGCCTTACAGAAGCTCTGCAATTTGATGAGGTCCCATTTGTCAATTCTTGATCTTAGAGCATAAGCCATTGCTTTCTGTTCAGGAACTTTCCCCCCATGCCTAGGTATTCGAGGGTCTTTCCCACCATCTCTTTTATTAGTTTCAGTGTATCTAGTTTTAAGTGAAGGTCTTGTATCCACTTGGATTTGAGCTTTGTACAAGGAGCTATGGATGGATTGATTTGCATCCTTCTACATGTTGACCTCCATTTGAACCAGCACCTGAAGTCTCTCTCCTCTCAGGTCTCTGGTACATTTTTAGAGCAACCCCAAACTCCTACCTTCTGAGGTTGCCTGTTTCCATTCTTTCTGCTAGGCCTCAGAGCTTCAGTCCTGTTTCCCTCCCAATACCTGATCAATTTCTTCTATTGTCAGCTTTCCCACCCAGGTCCCTCTGTTTCTCTCCCCACTTCTGTGATTGGTTTCTTATCCTCTTCAGCCCTTCAGCTTCTTATCCTTTTTAATTCTGTGAATTTTATCCTGAGAGTTCTGTACTTTTTTGGCTAATATCCACTTATAAGTGAGTAAATACCATGAATATCCTTTTGGGTCTGAGTTACTTCACGCAGGATGATTTTTCTGGTTACACCCATTTGCCTGCAAAACTCAGGATGTCCTCGTTCTTAATTGCTGAATTCCATTTTGTGAATGAACCACATTTTATGTATCCATTCTTCTTTTGTGGGACATCTAGGTTGTTTCCAGCTTTTGTCTATTACAAATAAGATTGCATTAGTATGAATATAGCAGATTATATACTCCTGTGGCATGGTGAGGCATCTTTTGGATATATGCCCAAGAATGGTATAGCTGGAACTTCAGAACTTCAGATATATATATATATATATATATATATATATATATATATATATTTTTTTTTTTTTTTTCCAGTTTCTGAGGAACCTCCAAAAATATGTCCAGAGTAGTTTTGCCAGTTTGCAATCCCACCAGCAATGGAGGAGTGTTCCTCTTTCTCCACATCCTGGCCAACACAGTCTGTCACTTGAGCTTTTGAACTTAGCCATTCTGATTTGTATAAGGAAGAATCTCAGGGTCATTTTAATTTGCATTTCCCTAATGACTAAGGACTTGAATATTTGTTTAAGTGCTTCTCAGTCATTTGAGATTCCTCTGTTATGAATTTTCTGTTTAGATCTATACCCCATTTTTTGATTGGGTTGTTTGGGTTTTAACAAAAGCAAACTACATATTCAACGCTATTTCCATCAAAATCCCAACACATTTTCCCAAATACATGTAAAGAGCAATTCTCAAATTCATCTATAAATGTAAAAAAAAAAACACAGAAAAAGAAAACAATTCTTAACAATAAAATAACTTCTGGGGAAATCACCGTTCCTGACCTCAAGCTACTATAGATTAATAGTGATAAAAACTGCATGGTATTGATACAGAGACAGACACGTTGATCAGTGGAGTAGAATTGAAGACCCAGAAATAAAACCACATACTTATGGACACTTGATCTTTGACAAAGAAGCCACAAATATACAATGGGAAAAAAAGAAAGTATCTTCAATAAGTGGTTCAGGTCTATCTGGCAATCTGTATGTAGAAAAATGAAAATGCATCCATATTTTTCACCTTTCACAAAGCTCAAGTTCAAGCAGATCAAGGATTTCAACATATAACCAGATACACTGGAATCTAATAGAAGAGAAAGTAGGAATGAACATTGAACTCATTGGAACAGGAGGAAATTTCCTAAACAGAATTCCAATAGTTCAGGCTCTAAGATCAAAAATTGATAAATGGAACCTCATGAAACTGGAAAGCTTCTATAAGGCAAAGGACATAGTCAATAAGACAAATCGTCAACTTACCAATTGGAAAAAAAAATCTTCACTAACCCAACATCAGATAGAGGTCTAATATACAAAATATATAAAGAACTCAAGAAGCTAAACACCATTTTTAACATGTTAATCCTGCCAATCCATGAGCATGAGAGATCTTTCCATCTTCTGACATCTTATTCAACTTCTGTCTTCAAAGACTTGAAGTTCTTGTCATACAGATCTTTCACTTGCTTGGTTAGAGTCACACTACAATATTTTATATTATTTGTGACTACTGTGAACGGTGTCATTTTCTTAGTTTCTTTCTCAGCCTATTTATACTTTGAGTAGAGGAAGGCTACTGATTTTTTAAAATAATTTTATAGCCAGCCATTTTTGCTGAAGTTGTTTATCAGCTGTAGGACATCTCTGGTGGAATTTAGGGGCGGGTTGCTTATGTATACTATCATATCACCTGCAAATAATGATATCTTGACTTCTTCCTTTCCAATTTGTATCCCTTTGACCTCTTTTTGTTGTCTAATTGCTCTTGGTAGAACTTTAAGTACTATATTGAATAAATAGGGCAAGAGTGGACATTCATGTCTTGACCCTAAGTTTAGTGGGATTGTTTCAAGATTCTCTCCATTTAGTTTGATGTTGGCTATTGGTTTGATGTATATTGCTTTTATTATGTTTAGGTATGTGACTTGAATTCCTGATCTTTCAAACTCTTTTAACATGAAGGGGTGTTGTAGTTTGTCAAATGCCTTTTCAACATCTAATCTATCTAACCTCCTTCTCTATTACCTGTCATATCCCTTTTAGCTCTCATTCTCACATATATGTATATATATATATATATATATATATATATATATATATATATATTACCTTTTGCTAGATGAATGAATATGTATGAAGCAAGAATTTTTCTTTGAATGATTTGCTATGAGGGATATTATGAGTAATTATTTTATTATAATTCTAATGAACAGTTTCTTAGAAAGTGGAGCCCTGGATATGAATTTAGGTCTTCATATTTTGTTTAGACAGAAACAGATTAGAAGAGATATGATAAAAATATATGAAACAGTTTTAGTTAAATATATATCATTATAGCATAATGTATTATTACTAGAGTCATTTTTCATATCATCACTTAGCAGTTGATGCAAGTTATTCCTTTCATATATTTATGTAATATGCAATCATTATAGAAGGGGGACTCACACTTGAAATCCATGGAGCTGAGAAAGGAATGTTCATATATTTTCATGTCCCTTTTTATTTTATGTTTTCCATTCATCCAGTTTCCACACAAAAGTATTTTTTAATTAATTTATTCACTTTGTATCCTTGTGGCAGCCACCTCCCTTCTATCTTTCTCCTCCTCCCATTCTTACACTCCTCCTTGTTACCTCCTCCCCTTAAGGAGAAGACCCCCAAAGATATTATCCCACCTAGGGACATCCAGTCACAGCAAGACTAAGACCATCCTATCCCACTGACACAGAAACTATTAATGAACTTTCACGTTGTGTCTGTATCTGATTCCTGTTGGTCACAAAGGAAAGCAAAAACTGTATTTTTTTACTTAGGCTTTTCTTCTGAGTCCATAAGATAAAAAATATTTTGTGTGGGAAGTATTGGCACAATGGTTCATTATCAGCTCAAACAACATGGATGTAGTAGCAAAGACTGTGAAGTAGGTGGTAATTTGATAGAATGAGGTAGTTATCTAGTGAGATGTGTCAATTGATAATGGCATCTGGTATGAGAGTTCAATTCCTAGTCCATTTAAGAAGCTTACTTCTACAAGTTTTCCTCTTCCCCATGGCATATATAGTTTTTATTATGTCATTCTATAATACTGTGAATCACATGAAGTATATGGTTAAAAATTAATTTAATGCCCATTAATATACTATTGTACCTTGGTGGATTAAATTGGAGTTTTGGTCTCAAGCCATTTCATTGAGGCATTTTTAAATACACCATTAAATTATAGGCTCAGAGACCTGAAACTTTTCAGAACCTAATACAGAGATATTCATAAGATATTCAGATAATTTATGCCAATTTCTTACACTAGCTCAAAAGATCATGGGTTTTAGGTCCTACTCTCATTTCATAGCCTAGATTTAAACAAATTCCAATAGACGTTCTGGGAGAAATTAACTCATGGTAAGCATTGTTCTTTGCTATACAGGGGACACTGAGCAGAGATAATCTATTAAACTCTGTGAAGAACAGAGTTTAGTGATTTCTACTTAAATATGTATTTACACAAGTGTTACACAGCTTAGTCTGTACACTGGAGGGCATATGGATAAACAAGAACCAGGCTCTGTCAGAAATGGGAGGAAGAGTAGCTGAGAACATCCAGGACCGGGATTCATCAAGAAAGAAATGAAGTGGAGAGGAAGGTGAAAGAGCAAACTTTGATACCAGAATTTATAGCAGAAAGGCTTTATGCTGGAGCCACAAAGGATTTTAACTTGGTACAATAGCCTAGTCATCCTTAGCTGCTTGGCCAGTGTAAGCTAATTTCTGTTTCCATAGGAGAAGAAAACAATGATGTTATCAGTAGAAACATCTGACTTGAAGAAAACTCATTCATTAAATAAGCAATAGCTGACTATATCTTCACATAAAACGTAGAAAAAAATATTTATTTTGTAAAATATTCACCCCTTTAAAAATGTAAGTAACTCCCTTTTTATAGAATGAGCTTTTCTGCCTTTTCAGGAGACTACATGTGAATAGACAGCAGCCTTTATTCAAATGCAGCATGTATGTGAGGTTCCCAACAAAGCAACTGTCTTGTCTGAAATGAGAATCCTTAAAATTGAGTTAAATAGAACAGTGCTCCCAATTTGGAAGCTATATTCAAATTGTAAAATTATTCTGTGACTTAAAGAAAGTGAGTATGTCTATCCTGGGTAGCATATGTAATGTAGTGTTTCTAACAGTAAGTGATGTAATTGTGTTTGTCCTTTTCAGTTGAATGATTTAATTGACAGTCACCACCCAAGTTCCCTGACATCTTTATCTACCCTCAGACTTCTTTATGGAAGATAGAGTTCTTCAGTGCACCTTTCACATCTTTATTCCGGAGAGTGTAAATCAGAGGGTTGAGTAATGGGGTGACAAAGGTATAGACCAGGGCGATTTGGCGGTCCTCATCCTCTGAGGTGCTGGAGCGAGGCCTCAGGTACACCAGGCTACAGCAGCCATACTGCAGCAAGACCACAGTGAGGTGGGAGGAGCAGGTAGAGAAGGCCCTCTGGCGACCCTCTTCAGAGCGCATGCGAAGAATTGTAGAAGCAATGAACACATAGGAGATACAAATCAGTAGGAATGGGACTGTCAGCACCAGGATGCCCACTACATAGAGGACTGCCTGGTGCACATGGATGTCAGCACAGGCTAGTCGCAGAACTGGGGGCACATCACAGAGGAAGTGGTTGATTTCCTGGTCATGTCCACAGAAGGGCAAGGTGAAAATTAAGGCCGTGAGCTGCAGGGAGAGAAATAGCGCCAAGCTCAAAGAGCCCATCACCATCTGGACACACAGCTTCTGGGTCATGATGAGGCTGTAGTGCAGGGGATGACAGATGGCCACATACCTATCATAGGCCATGACTGCTAAGAGAAAGCAGTCAGTGCTTCCTAGAGTTACAAAGAAGAACATTTGTGTCCCACAACCAGCCAGTGTTATGGGTTTCTGGGCCCCAAAGATGTTAGAAAGCATCAAGGGCACCACATCTGTGGTGTAGCAGATTTCCAAGACAGACAGACTGCCGAGGAAGAAATACATGGGTGTGTGTAGGGCGCTGTGGGTGCACACCACCCAGATGATGGCTGTATTACCAAAGAGGATCATCAAATACAGCAGGAGGAAGAGGAGGAAGAGAAGAACCTGGAATTCAGGTATAGTGGTGAAGACACGAAACACAAATTCAGGAGTCCCAGATTGGTTGAGGACAGGCTTCCCAGTCAACATGTCTTGTGTGGAAAACAAACAAACAAACAAACAAACAAACAAATGAAATGCAGTCTCTTTACTGAGTTGCATGAGGAAAATCAGGGAGGCTGAATTTGACTTTTTCTTCTGTGATTTCCTTCTTACAATTTAGTTTCAATCCCAATATTAGAAAATAAATTCACAAATGAAAATCTGACGTATTTTTCCTTAGAAATCTTAGTAATGGAGATGCCTGTCTACAGACAAATTCCCAGGTAAAACTGGTAGATGCTTCTTACATTTATTTCAGTATTTTAATTTAACTAAACATTTTGTTTGTATGTAAAATGGTATATTTTGTACACATCTTTAAACAGGACAAACATATACTTAACTATGTTAAAGCTAGATAAATGGATGCACTGTTCACATTTTTGATATAGATCCTTATGCAGATAGAATATATGCAGATATTAGTATGTAAAACCCATGTAAAGATCTTAGGATTTTTTTTGCAATAAAATTAAATCATTACCAAGATGAAAAAGTGCATAACATACAGACACTTTCTCTGTCACTTTCACCTTTATGGATCAGAACTCTAACCAGCTTTCATCCCTAACAATTAGTTTAACTATGTTTCAGTTCCTATATGTAATGATAAGTTATATACTTTATTGTGAATAAACATGTACTTCTATATCATGTCTGCAAAAGTTAGTCAGGTTTTCTAGCATTTCTATGTACTAAGTCTCCATTCTTCCCATGGCTCTCTCTGCCTGACATGTGACCATACTCCATTTACTTTACATCCAGTTTGGACTATATATCAATCTGGGCTATTATCTTCTGACTGATCATTTATGACATACATTTTAAAATATATTTCCTGTTTTATGTTTTTTTCCTAAATTTCTTTCAGTGACATAAAATTTTCAATTAAGATAAAAATTACCTGACAATGAATTAAACAGAATTGTGTTAAGATTAGTGTTATCTGAGATACGAATGGATGACAAAGAAATAAAAACATGCAGTAACAAAATTAAATTTTACATGAAAAGTATTGTGTAAAATAAAGCATAATGTCCATTAGGAATTGCATGATAATTATAGATTAAGCATTTTCAATTTGATTGCATTTGTATTTTAAATGTTAAAGAAACAAAAAAATGTTATATAGTTTAAAGAAAAATATTGCAAAAATAATTCTATACCCAGCCAAAGTGAATTGTGTTCTAAAGCAGTAGAAAAACTGACTGGGATTTACAAGGACATAGGAATATATCTTGTTAACTTTAATCAAAACAACTTTTCAATAAAGACTCTACATTCCTACATTATCAATTAGAATATATAATTTCAAACTAGAGACTCATCAAGTAAAATAATGTTTTGAATAATCACATATAAAATATACATTAAAACTGAATCAGTGCAAAAATTATGAAAAGAGAAAATAGATTACTAGGAATAATATAAAACCATGTACATAAAAATGTATACATAATATAATAATTTAATCTACACATGTAAAATACCTGTACATATTTTAACCCAATATTTGAATAATCAGGCATGCCACAAGGAACAAAATTATGCAAATAAATGCAGTCTAAATAAAGATGACTTAAAGTAAATTTTACTAAGATGTTAATAATTAGGAGGACACATTTCAAAATAATATACATAGCTTAAGTATAAGATTATTCATTTTTAAAAGCCATATGAGTAAAAATATAATATACAATACAAATGGCTCAAAATGAAAAATGTGATTAAATTCTAAATTAAAATTACTGCAAATAAATCAAGAAAGGTGAATATAATTTGCAGATAAATATGTTTAAATCAAGTTTATGCTCTCTTAGAGACACTATATATATACATATATATATGTGTGTGTGTGTGTATGTATGTATGTATGTATGAACTATGTATGTATTTAAGCAGACAGTGTTTAGCCAATGGGATGTGTAATGACAGACAGGCTAACATCAGTTTTAGAATTATGCTTTATCCAGTCTTGTTTTTGATTTTTTTTTTATCTAGGTGATGGTAGGCATGGGTTTCTTCTCACTGCCCAGGCCTCAAGTCAAATCAGATATTGGTTGGTCACTCCCACAGTTGCCTTGTTTTATGTGTATTTATTTACTTATTTATTTATTTATTTATTTATTTATTTATTTATTTATTGTTTATTTTACTGTTTAGTTGTTGTCTCTAGAAGGCCTGCTCCTTTCTAAAAGGAAATAAAGTTGGACTAGATCTGACAGAGAGGGGAGGATTAGACAGAGGCCAAACTGTGGTGGGGATGTATTATATGAAAAAATTTATGTTCAACAAAAAATGAAATGTACTCTATCTATTAAACACAAGCAAACTGAAACAACAAGGAGTAATGATTAGCTGAATAAGGAGAACACACACACACACACACATAAACACATGTATGCCCAGTGAGATAGCCACAATTATGAGCACTCCGAAGTGAACTGTAGTGGGGAATTATTAACAATCAATGACTTCACTTGTGTGATATACCAACCAGCATGACTCACTCTGTATAATATGCTACATGATGACTGCTTGACTGTGAAGCCCATAGTATCTCCTACAGAATATGTGAGTATTCCTAACTTCCATAATGGCTTGTTTGAGTATAATTCATTCCACTTTGCCTAAAAACAGCATATATCATCAGTAATAATTTTATATACATTTAATTATATCTAATGAAATGTAACAGTGATTATAAAGTATTTAATGAATGTTAGCAATGACATGATTTAGAAATAGTTAATAATTATGTATATAAATGTTGCAATCAGATAACTATAAACCATCACCACTAGAAATCACAAAAATGAAATAAATGAGAGGAGTATTTTATAATTTTCTACTAAGGTTTGACATAAGTATGGGGGTCTCACTTTACTTTAAATTAATACATGGTGAAATGAAGAAAGGCTTTGATTTTCATTAACTTTTATAATCAAAGTAAAACTCTTGACTTATTGTCCAGAGGTTGATGGTTTGCTACCTCTCAACAAACCAAAATAAAGGAACAACTGAATAAGTGAATAGTAAGTAACATGCCAGTGAATACACTTAAGGAAGAATAAATAACTGTGCACTTACAAATCCTGTTAAACCTAAAAACAAAGAACTATTTTTACCTGTCAACTAAAATAAAGCTAAAAATTACACATAATGTCATTAGGGGAAGCCTAATTTTTCATATTAAAAAAATCCATGAATAGGAAAAAGTCTATGTTTTAATATTAACTTACTCAGGAGTAACAAATCCTATATGATGTTTAACAGATAAGGAAATTGGACATTTGCCCAAGGCTACCACATTATGTACTATAGTGGGAATTTAAACACAGGCTCACTAATGCTTTAATTATTTTATTTTTTGACCACCAGTTCCATTCTCATTAGTTTCATAAATAAATCTGAGAACACAATCCCTTCCTCCTTTTAGTTTCTGAGAGACATATGAGAGTAGAACTGCACTGGCAGAGCAGCCAATAAATTTCTATCAATTATCAGTCATTGCTATTTCAACACAATTACAAAGGCTTGAAATCCTAACATTTGTAGTTATTTTTCAAATAACATAATGAAAATTCATCTTTATGAGGAAATTTTAAAGTTAAAAGTAAAGAAAAGCTAAAATCTAATTCACATGATTATCAAGATCTCACGGTACATAAATGTATTTAACCAAGTAATCAAAGGGCAGAATTTACTTTTGGGGGAAAGAAAAAAATGTAAAATTTCTTTGAATAAAGAACACACTATGCAAAATTAGTAACAATGACATTTTATAATTCAGCAAAAATAATTGAAAATGATTGACAGATATTGAAAGATTTTAAGAATCTTAAAAGTAAACACATAAAATCCAATTTCATTAGTATGCAAATAAGCAGACAAACAGAAACAACTTTCTGAGATTAAATTGACTATAATGTATGAATGATAACCGCTTGTAGCATTTGAATTTGAGAAACAGGTCTATTCTCAAATATCCAAACTGAGTGTAATTGCTATATACTTTTATTGTAGTGCAACTTAATACTGTATAGTGAAAAACTGGAAGAAAAGCCTATCTTTGATCAGAAATATTGTCTTGAGGAATTTCTTTGTTCAGACCACCTGTCTATAAAATGCAATTTTCAGTTGAATGAAGCAAAATTATGAAAAAGTATCAACAAGAGAAAGGTACTTATAGATATGGTGCAAGTCTCTGAAATAGTCTAAAATGATAGTGTGGAAAATCTAGCAAAACCAAAAAACTGTTAATAATGAGATTGTAAAACAGCATACCACACAAAAGTAATTACATGTACTCATAGTATGGAAGTACGTATCTGGAAATAATAAGTATTGGCATTGTGGGATTGATATGGTTGTCTTTCTGATTATGGCTTTGTTTTTCTCTGTATAAATGTATTATAATGATTGTGCACAGTTCTCTAGCTGTATTATGACTGATAAATCTGGGTTTTTGCTTGGCACTTGAGAAAGTTTGCAGAGATAGGATGGTAGAGTGCTAATTGATTAGATTTGTGCTCAGATCCAAGTTTTAAGTCCAGTACTCTTACTTGCTAATTTAATTTCACTCTTATTACATTGCATGCATTGTTTAGCCTCTAATGTGTGACATGGTATATGTGAATAATTTACAAGTGCCAAACATTTTAAATGTGTAACATTTATGGACTTAGCAGAGTCTAGAGAACGCCTCCTTATAACTCTCTGATTAGGATGGAGTTCTTGGATACTTACTTATTCATCTCATCTTTTCTGTAATGGACAGTGAAATTCTCTGAGGACAATACTGTGTCTTCTCAGGCTGTGTTGCTGTTCTAAACCTTTAATAATAAGAAAATGAGTAAAAGACAAATAAATATAAAAGCAAAATACATGAAGAATATCAGTATAAAATTACAAGCACTTATCAGAAAAATCAAATGAGGTAAAAGTTGGTTCCAGGAAGCTTTTAGGAATGCTCATTTTCTTAAAGCAAGAAACCTAAAGTGGTGATGTTATAAACACAAAAAAGTGGTCTGGATCTGATTTATTATATATTCTTTTTATGGATCAAGTAAGACAGAGATGTTTGGAATCAGATGTATGCAAGCACAAATTTCAAGGGTGATGTCAAGGAAAAAGAGCTCATACATTCAAGGTCAGTCTATGGGGATCAAAATTAAAATTATTAAAATCTAAATTTGAATTTCAAAATTTTATATTTACTTGTCTTAAGATTGCTACTAAAAGTTTTGAAACAACTTTGTGTGTGCATGTATGTTTCCATGTGATACTCAAACACTTCTTTTCCCAGTCTCTGCAAACTCACTGGTTTCATTTTTATCATTAATATTCTATGGCTTTTACCAAAACTTTTTTTGGAGACCACTCCAACCTTGTTATCATCTTCATGTAACAAATACACCTGTACAATCGTGCATTGCCCCTTAGGAGCCTGATACTTAAAACAATCAGTTTTGTTAGAGCCAGTTTGATTAATATTTCATTTACTGTTCTATCAAATTCCAAA
This sequence comes from Arvicanthis niloticus, assembly GCF_011762505.2. NCBI lineage: Eukaryota > Metazoa > Chordata > Mammalia > Rodentia > Muridae > Arvicanthis > Arvicanthis niloticus. Next base: position 121,759,056 of record NC_047658.1, on the reverse strand, counting down.
AGATCACAGTTTAATTGTTTTTTCTATTTTCATTCCCTTTATTTGTTTTTGTTTGACCTCAATTATATAAACTTGCTAATCTCCAATCCTTCAAACCAGGTATCAAAAAATATTCAGTCATTCTTTCTACAACCCAATTATGCTATAATAATTTAGACCATGTAGACTGTGACTTCTCTCTTTCTAATCATCATTCATTTACATTTGTCTGGTGCAAACAATAATATTAATAATAATATTAAGTAACGATAAGCTCAATTGAGATAATTGATTAGCCATTGTTCAATTGAATTTTGAGGTTTTTTATATTAATTGTGTTAGCAGCACTTTGGAGCAGTTATTCCTCACTGCTTGAATGTCCACACAGTAACCTGATGTTGAGATACAATTTAGTAGATAAGAACTGTATATTGTAAATCTTTTTCTGACCACCATGTTTCCTCAATTGTAGTGACAAGCATGTATGATATTTTTGAATATTCTGAGAAACTTCTCCTTCATCCCTTAGGCCTTTGCAACTTATCAGCAAATAAAACAATCTGGGAAACATTAATTGAGTATAAACTATTAACTCTAGCCTTGGGTACAATTTAGAGAAGGAAAAGTCGTGATCGCTAAATTTAACTTATAATAGAGGAATTTAAAGTCTCTGAAGAACTAATTGCTAAACTGAATTTTTTAAACCAATAATTTTTCATCCTTTAGAAATGAAAATTATAATGGTCAATTTGAAAACATTTTTTTACATTCTTAGAGATTTACTATATATATTAGCATGTTAAAATTTTGTGAGAAAGTGACAATGAATTTTATATAAAATTTCAACATGGAATATATAAGTTTTCATTATATATTTATATATATTTTTATATTTCATTGACATATACTTATTCATATACATATACTTTTTATATTTATTTTTCTCATCATGCAGATGAGAACAATGCACAAAAGCTTTGTTTGATTGTTTTTACATTGTTTGAAATTCTGTTTATTATGCAAACTAACTAATGAGATAGGGAAATAAGAGAAGGTTGACTTGCTCTTACCTAGGTTTATAACAGTAGATAACATTTCCCAATATTTTCTAAAAAAATTATTTGTATTTTTTATTATCTGAGATTTCATATATTCTTACTCATTGTTTTGGTGAAATCCAAACTCTGTTTTTTCCCTTCAGCCTCTCTGCTATCCTACCACCACTATTTCTTTCTACCTGTTTTGTTGTTGTTGTTCCTATTTCTCTAACCCCTTAGAGTTCACTTAGGGTTGCTTGTAAGTGTATAGCTTATAGGAGGACAGGTAGTCTCTCTGTAGAAACATTTCTAAAAAAAACTTGCTCTATGTCTCTCAGCAGCCATCCATTACAATAGTTCCTGAGCTGGGGGTAGGTCACTCTGGTCTTATCACTGTTTCACACTGATATATATTTCCTCTGACTTGATTGATGACTCAAATTTTAATCTGACCTTATCACATATGTCATACTAGACAATTCAACCATGTATCTCAGCTCTGCTTTCTGTCTGTAAATAAAAATAATTTTCCATACATTACCATCATACCTGTGGCCCATAAATGTTGTTATTCATAATTACTTACTTTTAATTGTAAAGCATTATAGAAATCTTATTTTTTACTATTTGTGTGAAGAAAATATTAATAAAAATGCAGTCTTTTAGATACTCCTTCAACAATTTCAAATATATATTTTTCCATTAGCTATCTAAGAAAACTCACCAAAGAACAAGTTAACTTTGCTGCTGAGATGTTGCTGCCACAGATAACTGAGGGAGCACCTCCAGAGAAACTTTGTCAGTCTTCTTACAGGTGGAAAAATAATGACAGTTCATGAGGCTTTGGTCAGTGTCATAAAGAGAGAACAAGAAGGCATTATATCATGGCTTCATAAGGTCTACATGATGATAGGGAGTGTTCTTTATACTTTGATGTTCAGGAGAAAAAAGAATCCTTAGAAATTAGTGATTGGGCTAGAATTGGGTGAGAATGGCATTCATAAGAACCATAATATTTTGGAGAAATTCAAATTTCAGTCCTGACTGACAAGACTTATGTCCTTCTCAATAATGTGGAATAGATTCTGATATAAACATTGAGTCCATTCTGGGCTGGTCTAGCTGGGTCTTTGAATGTCCTTCATAGAATTTCTGTAAAATTAATGAGTCCCATAAGAGAATGTAAATCCCTAGTGGATCCCTTAATTCACCTAGAAAAAGACAAAGGTTAAAGAGAAACTCTTCTGTGTGGTCATTAAAAAACTGTTCCTGTGGCTTCCAGGTAGGTATTGGTAAATTCCTATATGACACCCAACAGAAAACTGATGGTGATACATTCTAGATAGTATATCCCAAGAGATTCTGAAGACAGATATTCATTCCAGCTTCAAAACCTGAAGCATGTGTAACATACTTACGTAACTCAGACCCAACCATCTGGAGAGCTAGGGTCTTATTTGTAGGGATTATAATCCCCAGGCCATAAGGGAAGTTCAAAAATGGCATTTTTATCTGTGATGAGAGATGTTGGACTACATTGACACCATAAATCTGTTAGCTTTAAAGTGCAATAAACTCTTTTTTTTTCCAAAATCAGAGTATATGATCTACTTTTTAACTGTCATTTTTGTGGTCTTGGATATAATTTTTCCTTACTCTGCTTATTCTATGTTTGTCTTATTTTGTTCTGTATAACATTAAGTTTCATCCATATCTCTGTAGAATAAGGGTCCATTTTCAATAGTTGAGCAATGTAGAGGTGTATGTCTCACATGCCCTTTCTCCATTCAGTGGTTGATAGACAACTGGTTTGAATATACTTTAGCTGTCCTGAACAGTGCTCTAACAAGGGAGTGTAAGTTTCTCGCTGAAATATCAATTTCATATTTTTGTATATGCTACTATTTTGAGATATTTGGGTCAGATGGTAAAGTTTATTTCTGTTTTGTGAGGAAGCTCCATCCTGCTTTCCAAAATTCACCTAATTACCTAATTAATTCACACATAATCAATGGTGTGAAAACTTTCCTTTTTATATCTTGGTCAGCCTTTGCTACTTATTTACTTTTATTTTATTTTTGTCTTTTTAACACTGCCCATTATAGGAGAGGTAAGATTAAATGCGGATTTTGAGTGTACCCATGGGAAACATGTAATAAACTGTTACTGTTATGTGGTTACTGCACAGCATGAACATGTATCAAAACATACAACATCCCATATATATGTACAGCTCCTATATATGAATTAAACAATTAAAACTTAAAAATTAAAAAAAAAACCTTAAAAATTGTAGTACTAATTACATGTATTTAAATAATTAAATAAAATTATATTAGTATATTTACATTATTTAATTTATTTATTACTTTTGTTGTGTGGACATGTTTTTGAACTCAGTATATGTCTGTGCATGACAAACATGCATGTAGGGAGCCATGGAGGTCAGAAGAGGCCTTCAGATTCCCTGGACCTGGAGTTACAGTAAGCTTTGAGTCATCATATAGGTTCTGGGAATCAAATCTGGCAGTTAGTGCTCTTGGCTGCTATGCAATTGAGCAATTCCTACAGCCCTGCCTTGCTTGGCACACCTGGAATCCTTTTTGTAGCCCTTTATTTTACTTTGAATCTTAAAGTAGTAAGAAAATAATTTTGTGGTAGAGTGTCACCACAACATGAAAAACTGTTAAAGGGTTGTAGAATTAGGTAGGATGAAAACCACTGTTCTAAGGAAATGAGCACCAGTAGAGAATGAGAGGAAGAGAAAACTTACACACACACACAAATCCTAGGCTGTAGTCTCCTTCATTTTTTTCTCATCTTTTTCTTGTTTCCTCATTTGCAGTTCACCAAATCTTCTTATTCTGTCTGTCCTTTTTATCTTCATTACCTCTGCACAAGCTTTCTTTAAGACTTATCCCCATTAATTAATTTATTTATACACTTGACGTAATTTCTTAATCTAGTTTCCCTCTGTTGCTTTTTAAAACTGTTTTTATTTTTCTCTATCCCAATGACTTTACAAAGGCCAGAGAAGGATAAAAGATCTGCAGAAGGAAAATCATACAATAATTTAAGAGCTAGGGAAGTGTGGCACCAGCTCCCGACCCCATGGATCTACAATGGAATATAGATTTTAGTAAGTAGTAATGCAGGGATATCAGAGGGGAGGCATTAGCAATGTGGAAAATTTGGGAATGGCTCAGCCATTGAGCTCTCTCTCTCTCTCTCTCTCTCTCTCTCTCTCTCTCTCTCTCTCTCTCTCTGTGTGTGTCTGTTTCATTTGAGAATCCAGAGCATTTGAGCAGGCAGCAAGAAACTCACACATCTGCCACTGGGGAGATCAGAGTGGATTAAGCGTCTACAGCAACAGATAGCATTCAACCTGTAGATTCAAACTCACTATTAAAAATAAATTGGAAATTCTCAAATGGGAAACATGCAAGGCTATGTGAGATTAGGAGGTGGGGAGAATGGGTTTCTTAGCAGAGCTGTGGGATTTGACCAAGCCACATGCATCCTCCCCAAGCCAAGCTGCTTTGGAACTAAGAAAAAGATGTAATAAGCTGGCATGTATAATTCTCAATTAAGCATGAGACACACCCAGGCCAATCCAGAGTCATGGGTGGCTGGGTAGTGATTCTGCAAGAGCTTAAGCCACAAATACTAACATCTCCTGCTATGAAAAAGGCATGCCACTGAGAGCTAGTCTAAAGAAGATATAGAAATGGAGAAATTGATTTAAAGGAAAACTTAAAAAGTCTATGCTCTATAAGAAACAGATTCTTTGAACATGGGGTCCAAAGGAATTCAGGGATTGCTTAGCCTGACATATTGACATTGGTAGCCTGGGAATAGGCGTATACAGTAAATGCAATACAATTAATTGAAATCAAATATGAAAGGATAGGAAGTTAAATAGAAAATATTGATTCAACACAAGGGAGAATTTAAGTATGTATAGATGAATAAATAAATTGAGGCATTTTATCTTAAAATGTAGGTAAAGAGTATGAAATAGGGAGAATAGCCTTATCTCAGATTGATAGTAGAAACTTAGATCTTTATCTTGTGTAAGAACAAGGCCAGAGATAGTGTTCCAACATGTTCATAGCAGCTTTGTTGTGATAGACAGAAGCTCAAAACAAACTACATGTCTCACAACAGAAGAATGGATACAGAAAATGTGGTTAATTTACACAATGGAATATTACTCAGCTATTGAAACTAGGGCATAATGAGTTTTGCAGGCAATTGGATGGGACTAAAAAATATCATGCTGAGTGAAGTAACTCAGACCCAGAAGGAAATGCATGGTATGTAATCACTAATAAGTGGATATTAGCCAAAAAATGCATAAAATCCCCAGGATATAATTCACAGAACTAAAGAGGGCTAACAAACAGAAAGGCCCAAGTGAGAATGCTTCAGTTCCACTTGGGGGGTGGGTGGGAGAAAGCAATCACAGGAGTGGGAGAGAAAGGGTACAGCAATCACTGGGTGGGAAAGGGTGCAGGGGGGCAAGAGGGGAATGTGATCTGGTATTGGGTGGGGGAAAAGAACTGAATCCCTGAGTGAGCAGATAGAATGGAAGCAGGCAACCTAGGGAAGCAGGAGGTGGGGGTGACCCTCTAGAATGTACCAGAGACCTGGGAGGTGAGAAGCTCTCAGGATTCAAAGGGAAACACCTTAGATGAAATGCCCAACACCAGGGAGAAGGAACTTGTAGTGTCCACCTCCAGCAGAAAGACAGGGCATCAAGTGGAGGAATGGGGTTGCCATCCCACAGTAAAAAAACCTCTGAATCAGAATTGTTCTTGTCTGAAAGAACTGTAGAGACAAAAATGGAGAACAGCCTGAGTAAAAAGAGGTCCAGTGACAGGTCCAAATTGGGATCCAGCTCAGGAGAAGGCCCGAAGTTCTGACACTATTACCAATGCTATGATGTGCTTTCAAACAGAGGCCTATCATTACTGCTCTCTAAAAGACCCAACAAGCAGCTGAAAGAGTCAGATGCAGATATTTAGACCCAATCAATGGACAGAAGCTGCTGACCCCTGTGGCTAAATTAGAGAATAGCTGGAAGAAGCTGAGGAGGAGTGCGACCCCATAGGTAGACTAGCAGTCTCAACCAACCTGGACCCCTAGAATCTCTCAGAAACTGAACCACCAACCCAGTAGCATTCACCAGCTGATATGAGGACACCAACACATATACAGCAGAGAACTGTCAGGTCTGACCTTAGTCAGAGAAGATGCAGAAACTTCAAGAGACTGGAGGCCCAGGGAATTAAGAAGGTTTGGTGGGGTGATATGGGGAACATTCTCTTAGATATAGGGGGAGGAGGTATGGGATGTGGATCAGTCAGAGCGTTGAACAGGAAGGGGATAAAGTCTGGATTGTAAAAAAAAAAGATTAAAAATATATTAAAAAATGGAAAAATGTGTCATTCTAAAAAGGCAAATTAATACCATCTTACAGTTACTCTGCCCCAGATTTTCTGTGGTAAAACACTAAAATCTACATTTTGGTATTAAAACCCCAATATTGTGCTATTATACTAATTATATTATTAAGTATCTGAAAGGGCATTCTTAAATTCTAGCAGTGTACTAATAATTTCTATATTCTTAGCCTTTCTTAAGAATTCCAGAACTTTCAGACACAACATATTGAAAACACCATGTTCATGTCTCCCTGTTTTTAAAAAGTACAGCTTGGTCCCAAGGCCTCCAGATCACACTTCTCAACTTTGCCTACCTCATGCATTCAATTACTTCACACCCCTCCTCATATCAGTAAATAATCTCTTAACTTCACTTATACAGATCAAAATATTTTCATCCAAATGGATCCCATGTCCAGTCCATATGTTTTCCTACTTTTTAGTCTTTCAAACACACCACAACAATATTCTTTGCTGATAGTGCAGCAATAGGAAGTCTGAGTAAATCATTCCTCTCAAATGGATTTTTCTTGTGTAGGAAGAGTAGTTTATTAAAAATGCAAACCTGCTAGTCCTATCACTTTTTTTCACAATTCTGCTGTCATTTACATCTCTATTAGAACTACAACAAAATAAAACAACGTATTTTTCTCTCTATTGCCTCATTTTTATTTCATAAATTAAGGATAATACTTTGGCAAGTACATTTTTTATTCCAACTGAACAGTCTTTGTACAAACCTGTGCTTTACAATCTATTCCCTTGGTAAAAAACAGCATTTAGCTAAGATACTTATATTTTAAAAACAAAAACTATTAAACAACCTTCTAAATTAGTAGTTATAAAACCTGTTTTTTTCTGGTAGTTCATAGATTTTATGGGATTCTCTTGTAATTCTCTTCCCAGTGAAGGGGGAAATAAACCTTCAGATATCAAGTTTGTGCACAATCTCCAGTTTCAGTTGAGTTGGTATTATAAAAGCTTTCTCTGCACTAAATAATTTCAGCTTTATGAAGTTTCCACTGTGGTCTATAACTATCACCATGGTCTTGATGCTGTGGAGTTTCTGGCTTCACAATCTACCATTAGACTCTATCTTAAAGAACTCAGCCCTTTTGCTGTAACACCAAGAACAATAGGGAGTCACAAGCATGATGGGATCCTTGCACATAAGTACAGCATTGCCTATATGTATTTCAGCTTATGCAATTTACTACTTCATTGCTTTGAAAATTTTATATTTTCCATTTATATCAGCTGCCCTATACATATATTGGGGTTAAAAATAGCCTAGAACTTCTAAAAGATTTGTAAAGATAAAAGTGTGTCAAACCATATAAGGTAGGTAATAGTTAAAAACTATTTAAATATTCGTCATTATCACCACATCACTATGTTACTATCACCTCAATATAACCGCAATTATCACTTCCACCATAATAATGATTAGTCACAATGATCCCCCACTGTATGTAACCACTGCCAGCATCAGTATTATGCATTGCGATGTATCAAATAATCATCATCATGTCCTCCTCTTTTTTTCACCTTTCTCTTCCTCTTTCTCCTCATCCTTCTCCTCCTGTTCTTTTTATCTTATCACAATCTGCTCATGACAGATAAGATACAGGGCTGGAGACAGTGGCTCAGTGGCTAAGAGATCCGGGGGTCCAGATTAGTTGGGACTGCTAGTCTATATATGAAGTCCTTCTTCTCCTCAGCTTCTTCCAGCTTTTCTCTAACTCAACCACAGGGGTCAGCAGCTTTTGTTCATTGATTGGGTACAAATATCTGCATCTGACTCTTTCAGCTGCTTGTTGGGTCTTTCAGAAGACAGTTATGATAGGTCCCTTTCTGTGAGCTCTCCATAGCCTTAGTAATAGTGTCAGGCCTTGGGTCCTACCCTTGAGCTGGATGCCACTTTGGACATGTTGCTGGACCTTCTTTTCCTCAGGCCCCTCTCCATTTCTATCCTTGTAGATCTTGCAGACAGGAAAAATTATGAGTCAGAGTTTTTATTGTGGGATGGCAACCCCATCCCTCCACTTTGATGCCCTGTCGTTCCACTGCAGGTGGGCTCTACAAGTTCCTTCTACCCACTGTAGGGCATTTCATCTTAGGTGCCTCTCTTTGAATCCTGAAAGTCTCTCACCTCCCAGGTCTCTGGTATATTCTGGAGGGTACCCCCACCTCCTACCTCTTGAGGTTGCCTGTTTCCATTCTTTCTGCTGGCCCTCAAGGATTCAGTCCTTATGTCCCACCCAATACCAAATCATATTCCTCTATTTCCACCACCTGTCCTCCTTTCCCACCTGGGTCTGTCTCTCTCTCTCCCCACTTGTGATTGCTTTCTTCTCCCTCCTAAGTGGGATTAAGGTGGCCTCACTTGGGCCCTTAAAGTTGTTGACCCTTTTGAGTTCTTTGGACTATATTTTGGGTATTCTGTTCTTTTTGTGGAGGCTATTATGCACTTATTAGTGAGTACATGTCTTTTTGGGTCTGAGTTACCTCATTCCGAATATTTTCTAATTCCATCCATTTGCCTGCAAAACTTGGGATGTCCCTATTCTTAATAGCCTAGTAGTATTCCATTGTGTATATCAACTACATTTTCTGTATCTATTTTTTCTGATGTGGAAGATCTTGGTTGTTTCTAGCTTCTGGCTATTAGGTGTACCATTCAATCAATTCAATATTGTATCATGAAACACATGCCAACGATACAAGTGCAAACCTTGCTCAAAATGCAGAACCTTGTAATTAACACCAGATTTCCATTTCTATTTAAATTATATATACAGTTCTACAAAGAAGATAAAAAATAAAAGTCACTGTGATATATTTGTTTGTACACTATTGGATTTAACTGGACACATTGTCAGTCTCTTAGATCTAGCAGCAAACTACTTTTTATTATGAAGAAAATATACTATCTAGTACTTATTTAGTAATCTTAGTTATCTGAAAATATTGCCCACATTGGATCTTGTTATGGAACAATTCTTATTATACTGTTATAGAAGAAAATAGTTTTTAAAACTAATAAAAAAGATATATGTTAATGACATGTATAACATATGCTCTTTGTGATATTCCTACTTCTTGAACACAGTAAGCACATATTGATAATACTGCTAATAGCATTCTAAAAAATTTAAACATGAATCACATTTCTTCACACAAAATTTATTTAAAATAATTTTATTAGAAAATATAATTTTATTTTTACCTATAATACTATAATACAAACCTTGAGTCATTCTGTTACTCACCCTCTGTGTCCATCTCTACACAGCTTATTTCTCAAGAGACCAACTTCCTTTTAGAATCACACAGATACCAGGTACTCTTGTATCTAATTGTATTTCCTAGTACATGACTGAACAAGAGATGCCAGGGAGGTTATGGTACTTCCATCCCATGATTCTTCTCATGTGGTCTTCTTGCTTAAAAGATTCTTTATTTTGATCAAAAATACCATTCTGTGAATGGATTCTCTTCTGAGCCCCATTCTCCTTGGTTTCTGTAACACTGTACCTCTTCTTATTTGTAGGTGTCTTAGTGATAATAGCCTCTGCAATTAACAATGTTTAAGTGTTTGTATATTTCCTGGTTCTCAAGTGCCACAAAAGTTCTTGTTATTTCATCATTTTTACCTAAAACTTAAGAAATTTGTTCTTTTGTCTAATGCCTAATTTTATAAAGCCATATACTTGCCACTTAACATTTCTTTCTGCACATACATTTGCTAATATCATTTTATAAGTTTAATCACCCAGTCTAAAAGTAGCACATAGTAAAGACTGTCACTATATGTATTTAAACATCTAAGTACTTTATGTTTATTTTTACTGTGAACATAATTTCAATATCAGCTGAGACAATACCTTTTTAGTAGTACAAGGGTATGCATTGGCTAGGACTAAATCTAATTATGTGGGATTTTTCCTATTGTATACTTTTTTGGGAGAAATAATTTCTGGTAAGAACTTTCTCTATGGCCCCTTTCATTTCATTGTTCCTCAGAGTATAGATGAGAGGGTTGAGAAATGGAGTTCCCAGTGTGTACACCAATGAGATGAATTGATCTTGCTTGGAGTGGTAGCTAGAGTTTGGTCGCAGGTACATGAAAGCACAGCAGCCATACTGCAGCAACACCACAGTGAGGTGGGAGGAACAGGTGTTGAAGGCCCTGTGACGGCCAGCTGTTGAGTGCAGTTTGAGCACAGCAGCCACTATCAAGGCATAGGTAGTGGCAATAAAAAAGAAAGGCACAGCAATGGCTAGTGCGGCTGCCACTAGCACAGAGACCTCATGAATATGACTTGTAGAACACACAAGATGTATCACTGGTGGCACATCACAAAAGAAATGCTCTATTCCTCTGTCCTGACAGAATGGCAGACAGAAGATGAAGACCACAAGCTGTAAGGACAGGAACAAGCCAATGACCACAGAAGCCACAATCAAGCGGACACAAAGTGTTACAGTCATGATGAGAGGGTACTGCAAGGGCTGGCAGATAGCAACATATCTGTCATAGGCCATGGAAGCTAGTAGGAAGCAATCAGCACTACCAAGTCCAATGAAGAAGAGCATCTGAGTGGCACAGCTCATCAGAGTAATGGTCTTCTCTGACTGCAGGGTGTTTGCCAGAATGTGTGGTACCACCACTGCAGTGTAGCATAGCTCTATCCCTGATAGGCTTCCCAGGAAATAGTACATGGGTGTGTGTAGACGTGTTTCTGACTGGATAGAGACCACAATGAGGATATTCCCAGAGATGATCAGTGCGTAAGCCAGGCTTATTCCAAGGAAGAAGAGCATACGTAGTTCTAGGTGATTGGGATAGGCAAGGAACACAAACTCCATCAACACTGAGTGGTTCTCCCAGGTCATTGAATTCACAAATGTTCTCCTTATATCAGAAAAAAATTTCCTATTAGATTGGTGATATATTGATCTTGTAACCAGTGATTATATTTCATTAACCAAATATGGTTATGAAAAAAAACAACGACTGAAGCTTTTAGGTTTTTTTTTATTTTTATGAAATTTATTCACATGTAATTTTACATGTTAATTCCTATCTCCATTTTGGTAGTAAAAGACTGTTAATTACAGGCATCAGAGGAGATGGGTGGATACAAAAAGGTGTTTTCAGAAGGAATGCAGTAACAAATTCTTTCAGTAGACTTATTTGTAAACATCAAGGAATTTTTCAGTCAAAGTCCATCCAAAAATGATAGGGAAGAATTCTATCCATTTAGCCATTCATATAGTTATTGTTTCTAAGTGTCATATATACATGCATATGACATTATATATGTAATATGTGTCTTTCATATATATGTATATCACACACATATAATATATAAAGCACATATATAATATTATATAATTATATATAATATATATAACGTATATTATGTATATATATTATACATAAAATACAAATGTGTTTGTATTTTGTATTTGTATTTTGTCTTATGTTTTATCTGTACACATGAAAGCATGAACAAAACTACTTGAAACCCAAGAATACTGTACTGTATGTCTATGACTGTAAAAGACCGAACCAGGGCCTTTTTCCATATCTCCCTTCATTTACCCAGAGAAATGTGAACTCTAAAGTTGGAATGTATTTTCTTCAAAAAGAAAAGCTGAATGAAATGAATTAACATCACCCTGAAGTTTTAGTAAACAAGCTCAACTCATAAAAATATGTTCGTTCTACTTCTTTTTATATACCAGCCTGTATTTAGGAACAAAATAATTTTATATTGTAGTCTTAATTTCAATTACCAAATTTTAATACTGGTCATTAGTCAATATAATCTTTTAAAAAGCAATCTATTTCCAAGTACACCTTCTCACTACAAATAGTATTTACATCAATCCATGTCAATGTTGCATGCATCTTGGATAAAGATAGATCTCTGTTATTTTTAGCACTAATATTTTAGTGCTATTTTTAGTACTGTTTCAGTCACTTTCTCTTTTGAATTTCAAAAATACTTTAAAGAATTTCTCATGATTTAGCACTTTGCCTTTTTCACTACAGTACCTGGAGGAAGGTACTATGTTTGTATTATAATCCTACCAACTGCTCTATGATCATAGGGAATATGAAATTCTCTAAATTTCAATTGTTTTTATGTAAAATGGAGATGATAATTATACTTTGTTCAAATTATTATTATGAATTTAAATGATATGGTAATATAAAATAAATATCAGAATCCATATTAAGAAAAACTCAATAAAACAAGACTTATAATCATCTGTAGGTTCAAGGATAACCATGTACATTATTTATATTTTATCAAATACAATGACTGCATATTAAATAAATAAACATTATTTAAAATGTAGTTTTTATTTTAATTTTTAAGATTTTTTATAATAAAATAACCTTTTTAAGGAAATAAAAATAACTTTCAATTTATATTTGAGCTGCACTTTAGAAAATGTTTATTACTTAAGAACTGAGTGTTTTTGTGTCTAGAATAAACAGAAATCTAAAAGCTAATTTACTACCTGTCTTAGTTTGCAATGCTTTGAAGTCTATGCAAGAATAATGAAATCTGACAATTATATCAAAATCCAACAAACTTTCATAATAATAATAATGTAGGTAAATAAATATTCACATTGGTTTTTATGAAAGGACATGTATTCTTAGATTTTAAAAGGACTTCAGAAAATATCTAGTATAGTTTTCATCAGATATTTCAATTTTAAGGAAAATACTGAATATCAGAACATCTTAAATGTACAATGAATCCATGAAATTTCCAATTCTTGTTTTAATATTAGAAAGTAGAATTCTCTGAAATTTCATTTTGTGATTAACTGAAACTGTTACCTGTGTGATTTCTATCTATTCTTTCTCTTTTAAACAGTGACATACTTTCTCTACATAAGCAATTCAGACATCAATTAACTATCCCTTTAGTCCTATATTTTATTTCTAATTTATTTTTAGTACTTTTAACACCATGGTTTGAATGTGTGTCATAATTTATGCTTGTTCCTTTCCATCTTACATCTTTTTACAAAGCACAGAATCACTAAACAAGAATGTCATGAAAATAGTTATCTCTGCACATTCTCAAGATCCAGATAATCTAAGTTGGAACAGCACTACTACTGTCTAATCAGCGTTACATAAAAAGGGAGATTATCAATTTTATATATTAAAGACATAAGTTAGACGATTACTCTCCTAATAATAGTAGCATAATCCATTAGGAAGTTTGCCTCATATAAATTTCCCCTCCTTGTTTTTAAAGACTTGAAACTAATTCCCCTTTCCATGTGTTTAAAGACTTGAAACTAATCTTAATCTAATAGTTTTATGCTAAGTAAAATATGGTACTGAAAACATTTGGATTGATACATAAAACATCTGAAGGTGAACAATACAAAAATAATGTTCATTTTTTGTACCTGCTTTAGGTATGATATTAACAATCAGTATCCACTTTATAGAAGAATAGTATAGCCCTATATGAGAACAAAGCTTTGGTTGAACTGTAAACTTACCTAACTTAAATATGTCACACATTGGCATTTATTGAAGATTGGTTATTAATATTTTAGTCAAATTAACTAGACTTTTAAGTGAATTGAGAGGAACACTGTCTTCTGAGCTAAAGCACATTTGATATACTAAAGTCTATTTATAAGGCCATCACATTTGGTATTAGTAGTTTGAAAATCAAGGAATAGAAAAAAGATTTATTTTACCTCAATGTAAGGAGAAAGGAAATATAATAGGCCTGTCTCCACTGGTATTCCTGCAAAAGAAAGAACCTAGAGTATGTTATCTTATTACTCTTGTGAACCAGCATGCAAAGACAGTGATCTTGGGGATAGTGTTCCTATGGGATTGAGCTTAGGTATATCATCCCCTGAAAAAGCCACCGAAGGAGCAAATGGCTATGTCATTCAGAACGTTGCATCATAGGTCCTATCTCCCAGAAGAAAGTAGCTCTGTGACTGCCAATCCCCTGTTACCAAAGAATTCTGAAAGATACATTGATTAATTTATTTAAATAGACACAGAAGCATGTACAAGAATTTATAGTGAAGTGTAAAATTCAGTAACATTAAGCATTGCAAAAGGTATTGTTTTTTATTAATTATGTGAAGATTTGTTCCAAAATGATGTATTATCAAAAAGAAAATACTCCAACAGGAAATAATGAAATAGGAATTAATCATAAAAACCTGAAATAATAAAAATAATATCAAGAAAAATAGACCAAAGTGATGTGAAAGCTTAGAATGAATCTAAAAATAAATAAAAGTGTATTTTTGAAAAAATAAAGATGTATCACTGAAAAAAAATCACATCTCAATGTATGTAAAAAAAGCAGGTCTATAATTAATGTGATTTCTTATGTATGTTTGGAAAAGAAACACTGAACATCTGATGGTAGAACAATTGAATTTTGGGGGACAGGAAATGTCAACTTCATCTCACAATTTATAAAACAATTAAGATATATTTAATGTCATAATCTACCCAAGGAAACATTTGGTTATTTTTTTCTCAACACATGGTGGAATATATATTTTATTTTAAAAATTAATGTATTTTTAAAATAAAAATTACATATTTTATTTTATTTTTCAGTTTATAATATTATTAACTTTTCCTATTCCCAAACTCTCCCATATACTCATTCCTCCTTGCTCTCTTTCAGTTATCATGTTACTTCTATGTACCTTTTAGTACTGACCATATGATATTGGATAACTGAGTGGTGGGTTCTTCCCTAGAGAATACTATTTATCTCACTCTCAACTTTTTTTAGTTGCCTATAGTTCTCTGAAGTGTAGGACTGTGCCTCCTTGGCATTTCCTCTGTTCTTACCAACACATCTAATTTTCCTTGGTCTAGTGAAATGGTTGGCACATAGGAATTTGCATTTCTTAAACTTAAAAATTAAAGTAAATGAGATAAAGTACTTGATATGTGTATGTATGTTTAAAATTTTGTATGTAAATGTGGTACATAAAAATATAAAAGACAGATAAAATAATAAAAATAATCTCTCACATATATCCAAGGCATGTGCTGAACTTAAGTCTTAAGGTCCTCATTTGTTTCTTTAGTATCTCCCAAGAGACAAAGTTTCAGTTTAGTTATGGAAGATTTATCTCCTGAGATAAGTCATATGAAGTCATAGTGGCTTAAGAGAACAAGAATTTCTTTTTTTTCAATTTTATTGGTTATTTTATTTATTTACATTTCAAATGTTATCCCCCTTCCCAGTTTCCCCTGCAGAATCCCCCATCCCCTCCTCTTTATCCGTGCTTCTATGAGGGTGCTCCTTCATCTACCCACCCACTCCTGCCTCAGCACCCTAACAATATCCTATCCTGGGTCATCAAGTCTCCACAGGCTCAATAGGCTCCCCTCCCAGTGATGCTAAATAAAGCAATCTTCTGCTACTTATACAGCTAAAGCCACAGGTACCCACTGTGTACTCTTTGGTTGGTGGTTTAGTCCCTGGGAGCTTTAGGGGGATCTGGTTGGTTGATATTGTTGTGGTTATTAGCCAAAAAGAAGCTCAGCATATCCACAATACAACTCACAGACCACATGAAACCCAAGAAGTAAGAAGATCACACCAAAGTGTGGATGCTACAGTACTGCTCAGTAGCAGGAAGAGAATAATCTCTGGGAAGTAGAGGGAAACAGGTTTCTGAGAGGGAGAGAAGAGAGGGAGGGCAAAAGGGGATCCAGTTCATAAAAATTTATTTCTTGTACATGTTTTCAAGGTGGTCTGTTGATTCATTGCAGTTTCACAAAACTTCAATGACTCTTTATAGAACAAGAAAAATAACTACAATTCATGGAAATACAAAACTTCATAATAGTAAAACAAGAGGAGGAATGACAAAAGAAGTGGGGAAGAGCCAAAAATTAAATTATTTATAGAAATACAGAATAAAATCAATACTCTGTGATCTACCAATTAAAAGTGAAAATGTTTAATGAAAAAAACAAATAGAACTACCATACAATGAAGCTAGGACATTTCTGTGTATATTCTCAAAGAAACAAAAGAGCATACCACTGAGATATCTCCACACTCTTGTTCATTATAGCACGTTTTTACAATATTTAAATTATGGACCAACTGGAGGTGCCTCACAATAAATAAATATATTTTAAAATGTGCTGTATGTACACAGTGCAATATTTTTCAGGAAATATTTTTCATTTGTGGGAAAGTGGGATGAACTTGAGATAATCATAATTTAAAATTCAGGGTTAGGAAGACAATTACTGAATGCTTTCTTTCATTTTACTTTCTTTTCTGCCCTTTTTAAAATTGAAAATAAATTCTTCTCTCATAAAATACATTCCAACCACAGTTTTTCCTCCTGGTCCTCTAAGCTCCCTCTGATCTTTCCTTTCCCCTGATCCACTCTTGTTCCATTTCTTCCCCAGAAAAGAACCTTTTCTCCAAGAGATGATAGCTACACAGGACAAAACAGGATACAATAAGACAAGGCAAAAGCCTTTATAATAATGCTAAACAAGGCAACACAATAGGAGTAAAATGGTCTTAATATCAGGCAAAAGTGTCAGAGATATACCTGTTTTTACTGTTTGAATTCTCACAATATCATCAAGTTAAGGCAAGAACATATATGCAGAGGACCTGGTGCAGATCCATACATGCCCCTTGCTTAACCTTTCAGTGTTTGTGAGCCCTGCTTAGTTGATTTGATGGGCCATGTTCTCCTGGTGTCTTCCATCCTATATAACTCCTACTCCCACCTCACTTTCTGTGGGGTTCCCTGAAATTTTGGGGAGGGACCAAATGGAGACATGAAATTTCAACTCTCTATCCACATAATATCTGGCTATGGGTTTCTGCATCTGCTCCACCTGCTGCTAGAGAAAATCTCTGTGATGACTACTAGACATGGTACTTATATATGAGTATAGCATTAGGAAAAATTTGATTAATTTTCTTTTTCATTTTTTAAAATTTTTCTGACCAGTTTTATTTGGTTCTATAGCAGGTCACTGGACTATCCAGTTCCCAGGCATCCAAGAATTGTAGGACATGTGGTCTCTCTTATGGTCTAGGACACAAGTTATATTAGGCATTGGCCATTCCCATAAATTCTCTGCTGCCACTGTCACAGCATATCTTGCAGGTAGAATAGGTCAGGTTTAGTGTCAAGGTTTCTCTTTCAGTAGTCTGCAAAAACTATAGTAGTCAAAGAGACTATAACAGAGAGATAAATGATCTATAATTTTTAAAATGAGTAAGTGCAATAGGCTCATTTTCAGTGCCTTGTTCTTATTTGACATGATTATAGTTAAAATGAGCATGTTAGGAGCAATGCTGGATACAGGCTAGTAGTTTTTAGGGTACAATTTAGGCCTTGTTTCAGATTAGGATGACATCTTGCTTTCTCTGAATTGAGTGCAGTGAAGATCTGTCTACTCACAGACAGAAACTCTAAGAGCAGGATTAATATATGTAGCATAAATACTAGAAATTATACCCTAAGTAGTGGAGAGGTGTAAGCTTATCAAATTGGTTCCAATTCCTGCAACTGAACAGGAAAGATCAAAAAGAGATGAAGAGAAGTAACAGGGCGTATTTCTAATAAGAAGTAGGCTATTGCAGTTCTTATTTAGAGATTTATTTAAGGGGACCATGGAAAACTACCAGAATAAAAAAAATCTTCATTAACAAGGCCCCTAAACCACCTGAAGTTAAGTACTAGAAATAAATGCTAGGGCTGAAAATAGCTCGTAAGTTGAGAGCTGTTGCTATACAATCATAAGTATTTAAGTTAGCACCCCAGCACTCATTAACACTTCGAATTTTAGATTTGAGTTCAAAACAACAGGGAACTCACTGGGGTTTATTGGGTTTCAGCCTTACCCAGAAAATATAAGCACTATGTCCAGAGCAAGATTTTTTTTCAAAACACTTTATTTATCAATATTTGTATAAACATATATACTTATACACATATACATATATAAACAATAATTAAATAATAAGATGCATTTAAAAAGTATGGGGGGTTGGGAAAAGTGGGAGGAAGGAGAGAATGGGGAAAATTATGCAAATACAGTGTTCATATATGAAATTCTCAAAAAGGAATCCAGTTTTTTAAAATGTTCAACAGATCAACTAGCATTTTACAATACAAAAATAAATATGATCTATAATTATGTTAAAGGACATTTTAACTCACTACAAACTTTGAAGTTTAAAATGAGATCAATAAAAATCATTTTACCCAGCACACTAACAAAAACCACAATAACGTTTTATAATTCAAAATATTTCTGAGAACAAGAAAATAAATTGTCAGGAGCTAAGTCAGCAGAACCAGGGGTACACTCTGTGTGTGTGTGTGTGTGTGTGTGTGTGTGTGTGTGTGTGTGTGTGTTTTATCAAATCATAATTTTTACTTTTTAACATGGGGGTTATAAACACAAAAATGCAAGATGTGGGGAAGGGGATGACACAGGAGCATAGGTGTTCAGGGGGAGTACAGATATCTTTCAGAACAGGGTATCAGCTGGGTGAAGGTTCAGGGGTCAGGTCACTATGACTCTACCTATGATTCACCTGTCCTTATCTAATTTGGTACTATCTGCCAAAGGCTGCCTATTTACAAGGTCTATGACTACTCAGGCCGGTAGATTTCCACAAAAGCTGCCTGTTTACAATAGTTTATAGCCCTCTGTTTCAGTATTTTTTCCATAGAGACCCAAGACTTTGTGTTAGCAGGCATGTAAGTCAGGCCTATTGCTGGTTTTAGGCTTATGGCTGACTTTAGGCCTTCAGTGCATAAGCAGGGCTGCCCCTGAATCTCCTCCCTTCTATAAGTATAGAAGGGCTGTGGTGATTCTAATCTTGCCAAGGTGGGGATAGAGGCCTGACCTCCAGTAATTAAAGGGGACCTTGTAAAGGCTCCAGTCCTGTCGTTGTTCAGAGAGGCATGAGGGCACCTATGCACACATGCACATGCATAGAGAAGCATGAATAAATAAAAATATATTTTTTGAAAATGCCATCTACAGCTCAAGATACAGATCAATCAGATTGTAGGGTACTGCATAGAATGCACTAATGCCTGGACTTGATGTCCTGTACTATAAAAGCGATAGCTAGGAATGGTGGTACAAGTTATAATACTAGAACTCAGTAGACAGATTCAGTAGGATTAGGAATTCAACATCACCCTCCACAATATAGGAAGTTCTGGACCAGTAATATACATGATATATGATATACTTCAATACATTAAATAAATAAATAAAGGAATAAATAAATAGTCTAAAATTTTGAATATCAATTTATAACATAATTTTAAAGAACATAGTAATAGAGAACATTGATGTTGATGGATACAATTTGCTTTCTTAAAATATAATATCTGATTATTATGTAATTTTTCTTTAAAAATTTTTGTGAATATATACAATGCTTTGATATTATTAATAGCCTCAGACTCCAGTTAGTGTTGGCCACATGCACATGGGTATGAGATAATTCACTTTGTCATTGTGAGGACTGCAACTAATGCTAATGCCTACAATCACTCTTGAGTAATTAAAAATTTAACAAAGATTGATGCTTATATTCATAGATGGTAAATTAATAGATGTTATTTATGCTGTAAAATACAAATATTAACGATTACAGGATCTACTGAGTATCAAGTATACTAAACATTATATCTAACACAACTTCTATACAATGAAAATTTCATAGAATACTTTTCTTTTTTTATATTTTTTTCATTTATTAGATATTTTATTTACACTTCAGATGCCATCCCCTTTCCCCATTCCCCCCCTTAGAAAACCCCTATCCCATCCCCCCTTTTCCTTTTTGCATTTATACATTTTTTTAAAAAAATGTTAATTATAGGCTTTATAAGTTTGTTATTGTTCAATCAGAGGTGTAACCCACTACCCAACCTAGATATAACAACTATCTTTGACTGGTAGAGATACATGAACATCTGCCTCCCTGTCTCCCCCCTCTTTTTCTCTTTCATCACGTAGCTTCTCCTCTCCTTCTTCTTCTCCTCTTCTTACTCCTTTTCTTCCTCTCAGTACTCCTCCCACCTTAGCTCCTCCTACACGTCACCCTTCCTGTTAAAATGAAACTTTTCTTTCAAAATACAATTAGAGCATAATTATGCCAATTTGTACCAGTGAGGTACAAGAATAGTCCTACTACCCAGTCCATCCTTTTGTTGACTAGCCAGCACTTCTGTCATCTATCCTGACTAAAACATTTAGTTCTGAACCTGGCTTTAGGATGAATGTCAGCTGATGACCATCCACTCAAATCTTTTCTCTCAAGGTAAATAGCTATAAGTTTTCAACCCCATCAGAAATCCAGAATGACTGAGTTAACTATAGTTGTGGGAAGCACAAAGCATAGCTTCTAAAACTTAGCCAATTTATAGAGACCTCTGAACAGCTGGACACTCGCTCTACTTCAAAACGTTGGAGCGTATGTTCTTCTGCCTTCTGGCCCAGGATCATCTGGCAGACCTTAGTGCTGCAGAATTATTAAGGGCCGATTACTCTGTCTAGGCAGATATAATCAGTCGACTATTCTGCAAGTGTGTCCTTTTCTGGACAGTAATTTGTCTGTAGAAGGAAAGAGGCAATTCTTGCCTAGTGGCTGTCTCACTACAACTGGAGTAACTCCAAGGATGCTCAATTTCTTCCCCCCACTCCTCTTCTAATATCTCAACGCCCATAATCAGCTTGAAGAAGCTAATGAAGAGTCAGTGCCCCTATTCCCTGGGCTCAGGGACTAAGGTGGTAAATGTTGAACTGTCTTTCTAGGGAAAAGTAGTGGTTTTGTGGGCATAGAGAGGATTAGCTAGGGGTTAATTGCATAGCCATACCTATTAGTAGAAATCTGTATAATTAGTATCAAGATGAAGATATAGGTTCTTAAATGGCACCAATTTACTTTGATTACAAATTTTAAGGTTTTCATTGGCATGAGCTTCTTAGTGATATAAGAGTGAGATGAATATTGCTACTCTCATAGGCATTGTACCAGTATAACACATTTAGGAATACAAAGCTTAGACCCAGTCCTTCTTTAACTTTTTTTAAAACTGGTTTGAGAAGGTCAGCCTGAGAGTTAAGGGATTATAGCAAATTCATGGCTTGGAGTTTATTATAAGGGTATACTCTATGTTTTATTTAGAAATAGCTGAGTGGAGTTAACAGGCAACAGTCCAGATTACCTTACATGGATAGTTGGTTTTCAAAACATCAGAAATCCTTAGAATTGACATGACAAACATTCCTGTATTAATGTTCATTTTGATTAGAGACCTGTCTTGCTCCTGACAGCTTCCTATATTGAATTCTAAGAATACTTTTCAAATATTATAACCTTCTATCATCACATTCCTTTGAGATCTGCCATATTTAGATTGTATGTGTACTTAGAGCCATAGTCTACACTCAAATGTCTTCTCCAGATAATCTCATCTCTTCATGGAGTTAAACATTTTTCCTCTTTTGCAAACCGTGTATCATATTATAAACATTTATATAATGAGCATAGTAAAAATAACAATATACTAAAGTGCTGGCACTAGAAAATATATTATTCCCAGTGTGAGAAGTGGTTAGAAAACTTGGCTGTATTGAGAAATTTCTTTACCTGTAGATATGTGGATTCAACAAGGAAATACCATTGTGTAGAACACAGACATTACCTGATTTTTGTTTGAAGCCTGCCCACAGATGTCTCCTAGTTACAATAATATGAGGGTGCTAAAAGAAGAGCAACATTACAGTAAGATGGGTGGCACAGACAGAGATGATCTTAGTCTGGCTTCCTGTTCAAGGAATCCTCAGAATGACCATGTTGGTGATCAGGCAGGAAGTCATAATTACCAACATGCCAGCAGGAGTGATAAAAATCACAGATAACAATAATCAATTCCTGGGAGGAGCTTTCCATACCTGACAACTTTAACTGAGAAGATAGATCAGAGAAAATGAAGCCAGTCTCATTGTTTCCACAAAATGAGAGCGTGGATGATGAGATTATTCACATCAAACCATGGAGGAGGCCAGCAAAACAATCTCCAGCTACAAACCATAGAAATGCTTCTGCATCATGGTGGCTTCATAGAAGAGAGATAAGAACATTGTAGTCCATGAGGTCCAAGAGGTAGCATTCAGTGAAGCCAAAGAAAGTAAACAGGACAACGTGAGCCACACTGATGCATAGGATAAAGCAAGCTGTCCCTTACATGGTACACAACATGGACATTGTTTAAGGAACAGTGATATAGTAGTAGCATATGTCTATGAAAGAGAGGTACCTACAATCTTTGTGAATCAGAGTAATCATGGCCAAATTCACCAGCAAAGTGAAGGTAAACAGGAGCAAGTGGAAGAGGAAGTGTCTGATACGAATGTTCTATACAAGCTATAAGGGGGAACTCTGTCACTAAAGTGAAGCTTACCTCAGTCTTGAAGGCAATGGTACATGAAAGAACATGACAAGGTATTCAGATGCACACTGGATACATCTGAATGTACAGTGCACACAACTCAGTACATTAAGAATATTCAGGTACTAGACAGAGGACTTTGAAGACAGTAGATCCTTGCTTCTGCTCAAGAGACTTCTGTGATAGTTACCTTAGTGTACTGAGGAAAAAAAAAACACATGAGGTTGTACAGAGCCAATGTGCATGAAAACCCATTTGCATTGTAAAGTAGCTGTATGATCCTTGTGTGTCAGACAACAAAAACCCCTATGCTTAATATGTGGTCTTTTTTCCTACCATGAAGCTGCCTATTTTAGGACTCTCCCTTTCTTCCTTCATAGTTACTTCACTTCCATTATTTCCCATCCTCATCATGTATTGTCTGGGTTAACCAAAAAGCCATGGAACTAAATATTGTTTCTCACTCTTTCATCAAATTGCCATCTTAAGTGGAAACTTTAAGGGATCTTAGGAACATCAGTTGTGTTGGTTGGTGTTTTGCTGGGATAAACATAAAGAAAGTTTTCATTAAAGTGGACACAGATGAAAGGCTAAGGCAGACTCATGAAAGAATGTTTAGCTGAAACAGACACAAAAGAAAGGATGTTCTGCTAAAGCAAGCACATAAAAGGACACATGATGAAGGATTTTTCATTAATGATGCATGCATGTATTGGTCTGCCTTACATTGCATAGTTGAACTACATTTGTTGGGACTCCACAGTGAGAAATACACCAAAAAAACTTCTGGTGGTGTGCCACAGTTTATTGCTTCTTCCATGGACTTGGGATAATTGGCACAGTGATGTGAGTTGAGACAGACACAGGTGCTGAGGCAAGACCCTTGCTGAAGCAAGACCAGTGGAGGACATGTAATATAAATAGGATTTGATTGATAGTGATGGAGGTTAAACTTGGCTTGCTTATAGAACTAGTTGTACAAGTTGGTCACACTTCTTGGCTGATTTTCACAGCTGAGAGCTTATCCTGGTATTCCACTTGGTCCTTTCTGTCAGGGCTTTGTTCGCAATCCCTGCTCTACTGAACTGGACTGCTAGTTTATCTGTAAAGTGTTTGCAAGTGGATCAAGCTGTCACTGTTAACCTGTGAACTGAACTGCTTATTTCTAGACAACACAGATGAGAGTTGCTTTAAAGAACCTCTCTAAACAGGTCCACTTCCCTTATAGCCTGTGTTTTCCACTACCTCTGATGGGTCATGAGCTAAAAGAGAGGCTGAAACATCATTAAAATGAAGGTTTGTAGACATCTTAATGTTATTTTCTAATAATTCTGCATTTCTTCCAGAACTTCATTTGTGCCTAAAACATCTTCCCTTTCTGTCTCAGAGATTCTTATTGATTCTTGTAATACCTTCAAACCTCTGTTAAAATAATATTTCTTATTGTTTTTTTATTTGTGGATATCATAATATAATGACATCATTTTGCTCTTCTTTTCTTCCCTACAAACACTCCAACACAGCCATTCTTCCTCTTTTTTATATATATGGCCTCTTTCTTATTATAGTTTCAACTGTGTACATGTGTAAAATGTATAGACATACATATGCATACATATATGTACAAACATATGTAGTTATAAAATATAATTTATAAAATGTTATGTATACATATAATATATAATTTATTTTATATTATAACATATATATAAATAAAATACATATATATATATGTGTGTGTGTGTTTGTTTACTGAAATACATAAGTACAAACTACTTAGTGTATATGATATTATTTATGTGTGTATTTTCAGGGCTGAATATTTTGTGTTGCATAACCTGTTAGTGTGCTCTTTCTTGGAGAAGATTATTTCTCTTCCTCTCAGCATTCCTTAATTGCCAGAAGTTTCTTCTGTCTCCAGGGCTTTCTTTCTCCTATTTTGGCCTGTTTATTGCTGTCCTTGTTCAGCTCACATTTTGGCAGTTGTGTGGCGAGACTTTCTGGTTATATGTCCTTACATTCCTAGTCAACACACTCTCACAGCATTGGTTGTTGTTTCCTATAGTAATTTCCATTTGCTGCAAAATGGAGTTTCCATGATGAAGAGTAGAGACTGCACTTATCTGTAGGTCTGCATACAAATATTTAGAATGTGGATAAGGATTATGCTGGTTTAGTAAAGTTGTAATTTATACTATTCTCTTCAATGATATCACCAATCATGGGCAGTAGGCTAGGTTTCCAATACCAGGCATGATTTTTTTGTTGTTCATCAGTCCAATAATTAATAATCAGTCTAATTAGAGAATTGTTGTTTACCATGATGGTATATGTGTCATTGCTGCATTCTTAGGATAATTTTCCATCCTGGTTATTCTATTTATAAGTGCTGTAACTGGGTAGGTGTCGCGCCCCACTCGATCAGCAAGGAAGACGCAAACAACCGGATCCTTCTCAACAGCCTTTATTGTAGAAGCACTTCTTCATTCTTGCAGGAGACCCCGAGTGCCCAGGGCCTTCTGCTTATATATCCTCAGCCCTGGGCGGGGAAAGCGCATGGAGGTGCGTGATTGGTCAGAATTGCAGTGCCCCATTAGCATACCCCATTAGCATACCCTGCTCAGGAGGGGGTGATTGGTCAGGATTGTAGTGCCTCATTAGCATACCCCACTCGGGAGGGGGTGATCACATGCACAGTGCTCTTGTTTACCGATATGTTGTACCAGAAGCCAGTGCCATCTTGACCAGCCAAGTCAGGTCGGCGGCCTACAGGTAGTACTATTGGTTGCATCCCCCTTTGACTCTTGTATTGTGTCTTTTGGTATCCTGAAAATTCATTCTCCAAATGAGAGATTTTTATGTTAGCTATAGGTCAATGAGAGATTATATTTTCTACAAGAAGCCTACCTCCAGTCAGCCTCCTCTTGTCAATGTATGCTTCCTGAGAACTCAGTAAGGGTTTGATATGTTTTCTAGCATGAAGGAATCAAATAAGATATGAAACACCTTTAAAAAGCACCAGTTCTATGACCATCTTCCAGTCACATAAACAGAACACACCCAAAGTATGAATACTCAATAAAATAAAACACACAATAAAAAAGCATGGATTTACACTTCAGTCTTTAACTTGAAAGTGTGCTGTTTAGTATGATGATGTTGTTGGCTTTTACAAAAAATGATTGTATGTGTGTGTGCACACTCATGTGTGTACTCAGGTGTGTATTTTTACACAAAATTCTCTATGCTTGACTTAAGTTCTCTGAATTTTTCTGATTTTCTTTGTATTTTTTTCAGGCTCTTTTTATTTGCCTTTGTCTGTTTCTCATAAAATTCATAAATCTCTCAGATATTTTAATACTTATCCCTTTATATGCTATATATTTACTTGAGGATAATTCTTTCTGAATATTTAATATTATTCATTTCTTTTTAGCATAATTTAATATTTTTGCTAAGTAATACAAATTTTCCCATTCTTTTGTTTCTATAGATAGCATGAAGTAAAAAAATAATTAGCCAATCTGACAAAAAGTGAAGCAGTTTTACAGGCTAATTACCAAAATAAAACTTTTCTTTTTTAATTCAATAAGATATTTTTAAATAAATTTTACATTTTATTGAAATACAATTACACTATTATCTCTATTTTGTCCCTTCAATGAGTTCAATGCCACTACTCAAATTAGTCAATTCTCTTTCCTTTTTTAAGTTAAATATGGCCTTTTCTCACACAATATAATTTGAGTATAGTTCCCACTCCCTCTTTCCTTCTAGGTTGTTAAGTCTCCTTATCATCCACATCCATTTCTTTTCTGTGAACTCATTAAAAAATAACAGACTTCTTTTATGCCTTCTCTTGTGTCACTTTTATTTTTCTGTTGATGTGCCTTGTCCAATTCTTTAAGATGGTTTTAATTTATTATATTTTATTTCATTAGGTTAATATCTCTTAAAATTATCTTTATAGGAACTATATTGTTGATAATAAAAACATTGAGAGACTTTATGATACACTTATGTAGTAACTAAACTCATCCTAACAAATATTTTAGAATGAAGAAATTTTCTTCACCCTTTTACATATGAGAAATTGAGATGATATTTAAGTGACAATCCCAAGATATCACAGAGTATAACTGATGGAAATTACATTAGATGCAAAGCTGTATATGTTATGAAAACTGAATACCTTTTAACCAGATTTCTCATGCTTTTTAGGGCTTTCGCAGCAGTTTCTATGTAGGAACTTCCCTATTAGTTCAACAAACCCAAACACTAATATTTCAGTATAGAGTATGTGAAGGCTGATTGAAGCTTTATAATTAGAGAATAGAATGTCATTTTGGTCAAAACCCTATGCTGGAAATCAGACACTGATTATCATTAAAGTATATTACTCTGACCCCTAGACCAAAGCTACTCTGATATACTGGCAAAAATATAAATAAAGAAGATTGGTTCTGGTTTTGAAATTGATACCAATCGGGAGAGCCATGTCAGTTTTATCACAGTGAATTTCACTTCACATTATCTCACTGATATAATATTCTGTTAAAATACTACTTTCCATTAGTCTATAAAGCATCATTTTCTTCATCACCTAAAAAGTTATTCTAAGAATATAATGAAGAAAATATTTATTTGGATTGCACGAGGTTTTCTAACTCCTGTTATCCTCCATACCTTTTTAGTTATGACACTAAGTCCTGATATGTCAATATTCCTTTCTTTTCTCAACACACACTCTCTCTCTCCCTCCCCCTGTCTCTCATGCACATGTGCACATACACACAGAGACAGATGAATATACTATGTTAATTCATTTGGTCAGCTTGGTTGTTACTTCCTCCAATATCCTTCAAGATTTTTCTAGGCATCTGTCCTGCCAAGGATTTTTTTCTCTTGTTTGGTTTCAGGATGTGCTAAACAAGGTCATGATGTATTGTTCCTCAGGAGGGTTGTTCAATTGCATGCTAAACTAGGTTAGCTATTATGGGAAAACAAACTGTTCCTATAGAATTTTGTGTCCAACTTAAACTCCTTTAGGAGAAGACACTAATTGCTGTTACAAAGATCTCTAAAGTTTTCAAACAATGGTTAATATGGTCTCTGAGGAGAGGCAATTATTGGTTATGTGTATTCCTAACAAGGTACCTAGTCCATGACACAGGAGAGGAAATAAGAGTACTCTCCATAAACAAGCTCTGAAAGCCTTAACAAGTATCTACTAAGTGAAATCCCCCAGGTGTGTATAATCCCTAAAGTAATTAGAGTTCATAGATTTAGTTACTCCAGTCAAAAATAATAATAAAGTATGCCATTTATCAACCACTCTCACCTGTGTGTCTGTGTCCTAATGAAAGGAGATCTATCTTCTTTATCTGGGAGAGGCGCATTGAGTACCTGTGCTTCAAAACACTTCATAAGCTATTTTGTGTCTTTTCTTTTCATTTTCCAGAGCCAGATGTTTTCTTCAGACTTTCTTTTTTTATTCCTAAAAATAAATGAAACCATAGGGAAATAAACAAGTAAGATGTTTCCCAGAAAACAAATTAGCAAGTTTCTTTTGTTGGCATGGGTATTACCAATCCTCTTCTTTGAAATGTGGAATGATTTTTTTTATCTAAGTTCATAAATATTTTAGCTAAACTAAAGGAAACAAAGAAAAACAAAATTAACAGAATAGTCTCTTTGGCCATTACAAGAAGCAAGAAAAACAAACCATGCCTTCATTGACTCCTTCCTCTGGAAGGAATTCTAAATAAAAAAATAGTAAGACAAACTGACTGATTATGAGAAACCAGCAACTGGTTTTCATCATTCAATAAACTGTCAAATTTTTTTCTACCACATGTTTTTATTTTGATGTGAACCTTATCACAAGTCTAGCAAGAGGGAGCCAAGGCATGATAAACTGAAACATCCAAAAATGCAAACCAAAATAAATATTTTGCATTAAAAATAAAGGAAAAATAAGAAATAAAAATAATAGTTGCTGCTCCTGAAATATGCTAAGTAGAAAATTCTCAAGCAAAATGTGCTCAAAACTTCACTGCAGAAAATAAACATGTTTTAATGAGATATAAACAAGACTTTTCAAAAGGATGAACTTAATAGGTTAAGTGAAGATTAAGGATAGGAAAATGTATCAATGGACGGATATGGGTCTGGCTGAAATGAACAAGTACAAGAGATGAATTGGATAGCACAAGATGTTAAGTTTTCAGTCCCAAAATATCTTATGGTCAGAAACATTTCAGATTTAAGGTAGTTACAAGTTAGGTTTGGCAATATTACTAAACATATAAGGAGATGTTTTGGAGATAAAGTCAAATATAAATATGAAATTTAGGTTATTCGATGAATTTTAGAAAATTTAACTACATCTATGTTTTTATTGTGACTTTGTGGTGACATTGTGGGTTGTGTAACTTCTCAAAATTTTTCAAAGTTTATTACTGAAATACTAGGAAAATTAAGGAAGATACATTAAGAAAGCTCTCCAGTTATAAAATAATTCAACTAACTAACAAGAGGGAATGTTATGGGATTAAAAGAACTCAACACAGCAAAGGAATCAGTTAACTGAGTGAAGAGACTCTCTGCTGTTTATAAAAGAAAACTTTTGCTATTTAAAAATCTGAGTAAGATTATTATTTAGAACACATAAAGAAAACCCCCAAAAATTGTAACAAGAAAGCACCCAATTCATAAAAATTCTAATTAAATTCACACACAGAGAGAAATGCAAATATCTGTTTTTTTACTATTTTATTTATTTATATTTCAAATATTGTCCCCCTTCCCAGTCTCTCCTCTGTAAACCATCCATCTCATCCCTCTCAACTTTGCCACTAAGAGGCTGCTTCCCTATCCACCCACCCATTCCTGCCTCACCCTACTAGCAATTCCCCTTCACTGGGGCAAAACCATTCACAAGACAAAGTGCTTCCCTTCCCATTGATAGAGATAGGGTAATCTCCTGCTAATACGTAGTTGGAGCCATGGACTAACTCATGTATACTCTTTGGTTGGTGGTTTAGTCCCTGGGAGCTCTGAGAGGTCCAATTAGTTGATATTGTTATTCTTCCTATGTGGTTGCAATCCCCTTCAGCTTTTTCAGTCCTTCACCTAACTCTTCCATTGGGGTTCACGGGCTCAATCCAACGATTGACTATGAGGATCTGCATTTGTCTTAGTCAGATGCTGTCAGATCCTCTCAAAGGAGAGCTATACCAGGCTGCTGCCTGCAAACAGTTCTTGGCATCAACAATAGTATCAGGATTTGGTGTCTGTGATGGGATGGAACCCAAGGTAGTGCGGTCTCTAAATGTCCTTTTCTCTAGTCTCCACTCCATTTTTTATCCCTGCATGCTTTTTAGACAGGAACAATTCTGGGTTAAAGATTTTGTGATGGGTGGGTGGCCCATCCCTCAACAGTGATCCCTATCTACTGGAGGTTGTCTCTACAGGTTCTATCACACTGCTGTTGAGCATTTTGGCTAATGTCATCCCCATTTGGTCCTGGGAGCCTTGCACATCCCTGGCTTATGGGACTTTCTAGTGGTCTCCTTCCCTATTTCTTAACCTCTACTGCTACATATTTCTATTCATTCTCCTGGGTCTCTAGAATTCTCTCCTGTCTCTTCCCATACTTGATCCTTCCTCCCTTTGCCCTCCACCTTCCCTCTTCCACCCAGGTCCTCCCTCCCTCTGCTTGCCATGATTGTTTTTTCCCCCTTAGAAGTGGGATTGAAGCATCCACACTTTGGCCTTTCTTCTTTTTAAGCTTCATATGGTAAGTTGTATCATTGGTATTCTGAGCTTTTGGGCTAATATCTACTTATCAGTGAGTACATACAATGTATGTCATTTTGGATCTAGGTAACCTCATTAATGATGATATTTTCTAGTTCCATCCATTTGCGTGCAAAATTTGTGAAGCCATTGGTTTTTTACTTTATTATTTATTTATTTATTTATTTATTTACACTCCAGATTTTATCCCCCCCCCTTACACCCTCTGACTGTTCCACATCTCATAACTCCAACCCACCCCCTGGATCCATGAGGCTGTTCCTACCCCCAACCCCTACCCCACCAGAACTCTTAACTCCCTGGGGCATGCAGTCTCTTGAGGGTTAGGTGCATCATATCTGATTGAACACAGACCCGGCAGTCCTCAGGTGTACATGTATTGAGGGCCTCATATCAGCTGGTATATCCTGCCTTTTTGGTGGGCCAGTGTTTGAGAGATCTCTGGGGTCCAGATTAATTAAGACTGCTCTGCTGGTCCTCATACATGGTCATCCTCCTCCTCAGCTTCTTTCAGATTTTCCCTAATTCAACCACAGATGTCAGCAGCTTCTGTCCATTGGTTGGGTGTAAATATCTGCATCTGACTCTTTCAACTGCTTATGGGTCTTCCACAGGGCAGTTATAATAGGTCCATTTTTGTGAGTACTCCTTAGCTTCAGTAATACTGTCAGGCCTTGAGACCTCCCCTTGAGCTGGATGCCACTTTGGGGCTGTTGCTTGACCTTCTTTTCCTCAGGCTCCTCTCTGTTTCCATCCCTATAGTTCTTTCAAACAGGAACAATTCCAGGTCATAGCTTTGACTATGGGATGGCAACCCCCTCCCTCACTTGATGCCCTGTCTTCCTGCTGAAGGTGGGCTCTATAAGTTCCCTCTCCCTACTGTAGGGCATTTCATCTAAGGTCTTTCCCTTTGAGTCCTGGGAGTTTCTCATCTTCCAGGTCTCTCTTGCAATCTGAAGGGTACCCCATACCTCCTATCTTCTTAGGTTGTCTGTTTCTGTTCTTTCTGCTGGCCCTCAGGGATTCATTCTATTTCCTGAACCCAATATCAGATTAGGTTCCCCTCTCCCACCCCACTCCCATCTACTTTTCCTCCTAGATCCTTCCCTCCCTCTCTCCCCACATGTGATTGTTTTTGTCTCTGTCCCCAGTGGGACTTATGTGTCTTCACTTGGGCCCTTCAGTTTGCTGACCATTTTGAGTTCTTTGGACTATATCTTGGGTATTCTGTACATTTTATTTATTTATTTATTTATTTATTTATTTATTTATTTATAATATCCACTTATTAGTGAGTACATACCATGTATGTTCTTTTGGGTATGAGTTACCTCATTTAGGGTGATATTTTCTAGTTCTATTCATTTGCCTGAAAATCTCAGGAGGTCCTGTTCTTAATAGCTTAGTAGTATTCCATTGCACAAATGAACCACATTTTCTGTATCCATTCTTCTGTTGTGTGACATCTGGGTTGTTTCTAGCCTCTTGTCACAAATAAGACCCCTATGAACATAATGGAACACATTCCCCTCTAGCATTATGAAGCATGTTTTTGGTATATTCCCAAGGATGGTATTGTTGAGTCTTCAGGCAGATGTATTTCCAGTTTTCGGAGGAACCTTCAGATTGATTTCCAGAGTGGTTGTTCAAGTTTGTACTCCCACCACCAGTGGAGGAGTGTTCCTTTCTCCACATCCTCACTAACATGTGCTATCACCTGAGGTTTTGATCAATTTTAACACCCCAGGGTAAAAGCAATATAACAGATCTGTACAGTTATACATTCTGCATACCTACCTTGTTAAGTTGTGAAACACTATTGCAAAGAAATCAGAATGTCAAAGTTAGTATGCTTTACATAGAATTTAATGGTTTGCTGTATACTATGTGAATTAATGTGAATAGATTGAAACATTATATTATCCCAGGATTTTAAAAATTCCAATTGGCATTAAATCTTTCAAGTGTTTATGACCTGTAATATTTCATACATAGTTCAACTTTTCTACCTGATAGACTGTTTTTAAAGGTGAAGCCGTTTTCACTATTGCCATTGTGTGTGTATGTATGTATATGTATATATATATGTATGTATCATACATATATATAAATATATATATGTATGTATATGTATGTATATATACATATATATATATGTATATGTATATGTATATATGCATACATACATACATATATATACATACCTATATATATACCTATATATATATATATACCATTGTATATGTATGTGTGTATGTGTGTATATATATATACACATTACATATATATGTATGTGTGTATGTGTATACATATACACATAGACACATACATATATATGTAATTCATGGCATTTCTGTTTTTTATTTATTTTTATTGGATATTTTATTTATTTACATTTCAGATGATATCTCTTTCCCCATTCTACACCCTGAAACCCTTAATCCCATCATCCCCTGTCGCAGCCCGAGCAAAATGTTGAGGCCCGGGCTGCCCCGCGCATTTGGCGGCCACTGTATCCTGGCCCAAGCTGCCGCTCCGGTCCGAGGGTCGGGGTTCAGCAAGAGAGAGAGAGAGTGAGGCTGGACTCGAAGAATAGAGACCAGACAGAATGTGTTTCAATCCCATTTATTCTTCAGTCTCTCTTCCTCTCTCCAAGTCCCAATTCCTAAGTTCCTAGTCCCTAGTTCCTAGTGCCTCCAAGTTCCAAGTTTCTTCTTCCAAGTGCCAAGTGCCTAATGTCTAATAACTAACTCCAAGTTGTTCTCTATAACCTAATTCCTAGTTCCAAGTTGTACTCTCTGAAGTGTCTGCTTCTCTGTCTTCTCTGTCTGATTCTCTGATCTCTGTCTGCCTCTGCCTTTTATATGTCTCACTTCTAAGCCATGCCTTTTGGTCACACCTATAATCATGCCCTTAGGCCTTGTCTCTAAATCTGATCTCTAGGTCACTCTTAAGTCACACACCTTTAATCTCACACACCTTTAATCTCACATACCCAAGGTATCTAAACCAAGATTATCGGAGTGTGCTCAGCTGTTGTAGGCTATTGTAATCCAAGTCTCATGTCAGGGTATATGGCTCAAGATGGCTGCAAAGCTGATTAGCCGCTTTCTGCTAAAAGTCGGCCCCTAACAATCCCCCATCCTGCTGCTTCTATGAATTTGTGCCCCTAGCCATCCACCTACTTCCCCCTCCATGACCAAGAATTCCTATACACTGGGGCATCCAGCCTTCAGGGACCAGTGAGTGACAAAGCCATCCTCCACTACATATACAGATAGAGCCATGGCAGTTTAGATCCTGGGAGCTCTGGTTGGTTATTGGTTGGTTGGTATTGTCACTCTTCCACTGGGGCCGCAACCCTTTCAGTTCCTTCAGTCTTCTCTCTATATCCTTC
Source organism: Arvicanthis niloticus (assembly GCF_011762505.2). Taxonomy (NCBI): domain Eukaryota; kingdom Metazoa; phylum Chordata; class Mammalia; order Rodentia; family Muridae; genus Arvicanthis; species Arvicanthis niloticus. Next base: position 121,724,863 of record NC_047658.1, on the reverse strand, counting down.
CTTGGGGATCCATGATCAGTTTAATGTTTAGGTACAAGCATCTGCCTCTGGCAGAGCCCCTCAGAAGAGAGCTATATCAGGCTCCTGTAAGCATGCACTTCCTGGCATCCACAATAGTGCCTGAGTTTGGTGACTGCACATGGGATGGATCCCCAGGTGGGGTAGTCTCCAGATGGGCCCTCCTCCAGGCTCTGCTCCACACATTTTCTTCATACTTGCTCCCATGAGGATTTTGTTACTCATTCTAATAAGGACTGAGGCACCCACACTTTGGTCTTCCTTTTTTGAGCTTCATGTAGTCTATGAGTTGTGAGTGTTTGGGCCAATATTCACTTGTCAGTGAGTGCATACCATGTGTGTTCCTTTGTGATTGGGTTACCTCACTCGGGATGATATTTTCTAGTTCCATCTATTTGCCTAAGAATTTCATGAATTCATTGTTTTTAATAGCTGAGTAGTACTGCATTGCATAAATGTACCACATTTTCTGTATCCATTCCTCTGTTGAGGGACATCTTCCAGCTTCTGGCTATTATAAATAAGGTTGCTATGAACATAGGAGAGCATGTGTCCTTGTTATGTGTTGGAACATCTTTAGGGTATATGCCCAGGAATGGTATAGCTGGGTCCTCAGGTAATACTATGTCCAATTTCCTGAGGAACTGCCAGACTAATTTTCAGAGTGGTTGTACCAGCTTGTAATCCCACTGACAATGGAGGAGTGTTCCTATTTCTCCACATCCACACTGGCATCTACTATTCCCCTAAATTTTTGATCTTAGCCATTCTGACTGATGTGAAGTAGAATCTTAGGGTTGTTTTGATTTGCATTTCCCTGACAAGTAAGGATGTTGAACATTTCTTTAGGTGCTTTTCAACCATTCAAGTTTCTTGAGTTGAGAAATCTTTGTTTAGCTCTGTATCCCATTTTAAACAGGGTTATTTGATTGCCTGAAGTCTAATTTCTTGAGCTCTCTGTATACATTGGATATTAGCTCTTTATTGGATATAGGATTGGTAAAGATATTTTTCCAATCTGTGGGTTGCTGTTTTGTCTTATTAATAGTGTCATTTGCCTTACAGAAGTTTTGCAATTTTATGAAGTTCCATTTGCCAGTTCTTGATCTTAGAGCATAAGCCATTGGTGTTCTGTTCAGGAACTTTTTCCCTGTGCCCATGTGTTCGAGGCCCTTTCCCACTTTCTATTCCATTAGATTTAGTGTATCTGTTTTTTTTTTTTTTGTTTTTTTTGTAAAGGTTCTTTATCCACTTGGACTTGAGCATTGTACAAGGAGATAAGAATGGATTGATTTGCGTTCTTCTACATGTTTACATCCAGTTGAACCAGCACCATTTTTTTTGAAAATGCTGTTTTTATGCCACTACTTGGGTTTAGCATCTTTGTCAAGATCAAGTGACCATAGGTGTGTGGGTTCATTTCTGCATTTTCAATTCTATTTCATTGATCTTCTTGCCTGTCTCTGTACCAATACCATGCACTTTTATCACTACTGCTCTGTAGTACAGCTTGAGCTCAGCTGTTGGGAGCCGCAATATAATCTGCCACCCCAAGTTGGCGCTAGCCTCGTGTTTTCCCAGAAGTAAACAATTATCTGCGCAGATGCTAGGCAGAGAGCCCGCCAAAGTCACTGAATGTTGGGTGGTGAGCGAACAGCCAATCAGAAGTGAATATGTCACTCTAGACTGTATTTAAGCCAGGCCCCTTCCACATCTCAGCCCTTCCTCGTTTTCCACGTGTGTGATACTGAGTAAAAAGCCTCGTTTTGTAGTAACTACCTGATCTCTGCCTCTTGTGTTTTCTCTTCCATGGATGGTAAAGGGCTGGGGGGGGTGGTGCACATTAGATCTGGTGCCGAGAACCCGGGAATTTCTAGGCACACAGGAATTTCTAGGCGCGCAGGAATTTCTAGGTGCAGCTGAAGGACCCCGAGACTCGAGGAGGGTTAATAGACTGCAGGTGTGCAAGGTACACCTTTAGGAGATATGCCTGGTGTGGGAATTGTGGCAAGTGGATTTAAATTCACCACGGCCACTCCACTAACTAGCCTCTTGCTTACATTGCGTTTGTTTTATGGCTACTCTGGCATACCAGAACTAAAGTGTGTTAGCAGGCTACAGGGAAGGCCTGGTCATAAAATGGGGTGTTCAAAGGGAACACGGACTGCTGCAGAGTCCATTGAACCACCGGCAGGTGGGGGGAGGTCGGAGGAAAAAAGAATCCGCCTTTATGAAAGAATCTTTGGGGAAGTGTCTGCGTCCTGCTACATGTGGCAGGCAGAGCAAGCCAGGCAGTGGTGGCACACGCCTTTAATCCCAGCACTTGGGAGGCACAGGCAGGCAGAGGAGAGAGATAGCCCCGCGAGCTTAGAGCAACAAAGGCTTTTTGAGGATGCCATGGGCGGAACGCCTTGCAGCTGTCGCCTCTCATGGGAACGGGAGGCTGCGGGATTGCCTAGGGGCGTGCTGTAGGCCAGGAAGGGAGGCTGTTTGTGCTTATTTCACAGGTGAAAATAATTTAATTTGGGTCCCTATGCGGCTGGTGCAGATTGGAAAGAAGGAAGCTGGATTACAAGATTGCGGCTCTGAGTCTCCTGATACTAAAGTTCCATTTGGGAATAAGTATACATTGTGGGACATAGTTAGTGCTTAAACTGTTAGTACTGCCTATTGTTTACAGCTGTTGATTGAGTGTTACTTACAACAGAGGCTTTAAAACATAGTTAACCGGCCAATATTCCATTGGCTACAGTTGGTAGCTCAGCCGAGAGTTTGAAAATTTTTGATTTGCCTATGTTTATAGAGAAAAGATACAACATGTGTCTTTTAAGGTTTACAGTTTAAATTTAAGGTTTTAAGTTAAAAGCAAAATCGCACAGTTCAGGCCTGTGCCTGAATCGCCAAACCTCAGAGCAGGCAGAGAGAGATTAAGTGCATTTACATTTAAATTAAGACATGCAGACTGCTGCCACAGAAGCCCAGCTGCTAAGCTTTCATTCTGAGTCTTCAGATTAGATCCTAGAAATGTGCTTACTGGGATTTCAGTGGTTCTTGTGAGAAGAGAGATAAATCTAAGACTCAAAGTCTTTACAACAGTCCGTGGGTTAAAAGTTATAATTTTAATTCCTTTATATTCAAAGTTGTTAAAAATAAGATGCTTTAGATTTAATGTGTGTAACAATTGTTAGAGAATAAGATTGGCTTTTATCCAATATTCTCATGGGACAAAAAAAGATTGGTTATTAAATTAATCCAAAATAAAGTTCAAATTTATTTTGATGTTGAAGTCTTCCACTATTATTGTATGATGTGCAATGTATGCTTTGTGCTTTAGTAAAATTTCTTTTATGAATATGTGTGCCCTTGCATTTGGAGCATAGATATTCAGAATTGGGTGTTCATCTTGGTAAATTTTTTCTTTGACAAATATGAAGTGTCCTTCCTTGTCTTTTTTTGCTAAATTTTGGTTCAAAGTTGATTTTATTCAATGTTTGAACGGCTACTCCAGCTTGATTCTTTAGACCATTTCCTTGGAAAGTTATTTTCCAGTCTTTTACTATGAGGTAGTGTCTGTCTTTGTCACTAAGGTACATTTCTTGTATGCAGCAAAATGCTGTGTCCTGTTTACATATCCAGTCCATTAGTCTATGTCTTCTTATTGAGAAATTGAGTCCACTGATGTTAAGATATATTGAGGAAAAGTGACTGTTGCTTCCTGTTATTTTTGGTATTAGAGGTGGAATTATGTTTGTATGGCTATCTTCTTTTGGGTTTCTTGAAAGATGATTACTTTATTTCCTTTTCTAGGGTGTGGTTTCCCTCCTGGTGTTGTAGTTTTCCATTTATTATATTTTGTAGGGCTGAATGTGTAAAAATATTGTATAAATTTGGTTTCGTCATGGAATATCTTGGGTAAAATGTTCTGTAGATATCTTTTAAATCCATTTGGTTCATAACCTTTACTAGTTTCACTATTTCTCTGTTAGTTTCTATTTAATGTCCTTTCTATTGGTGAGAGTGGGGTGTTGAAGTCTTCCACTATTATTGTGTGGGATTCAATGTGTGTTTTGAACTTCAGTAAAATTTCTTTTATGAATGTGGGTGTTCTTGCATTTGGGGCATAGATGTTCAGATTTGAAACTTTCTCTTGGTGGATTTTCTCCTTGTTGAATATGATTTGTCCTTCCTCATCACATGCGATAATTTTTGGTTGAAAGCCTATTTTATTGGATATTAGGATTGCAATTCCAGCTTGTTTTCTGGGATCATTTACTTGGATGAACTTTTTCAATCCTTTTACTCTGAGATAGTGTCTGGTTTTGTTTTGAGGTGTGTTTCTTGTATCAGCAAAATGTTGGATATTGTTTGTGTATCCAGTCTGTTATCTTATGTATTTTTATAGGTGAGTTAAGTCCATTAATATTGAGAGATATTAAAGAGAGATGACTGTTGGTTCCTGATATGTTCATTTTTATGTTCTTATGGTTTTCTCCTTTTGGCTTTGTTGTGAGAGGCTTAATATTTTGTCCTTTCTTTGGTGCAGGTACCTTCCTTATGTTGGAGTTTTCCTTCCAGGATCCTCTGTAGACCAGGAATGGTAATTTGATACTGTTTGAATTTTGTTTTGTCCTGGAATACTTTGTTTTCTTCATCTATGTTGATTGAGAGGTTTTCCAGGTACAGTAGCCTGGCCTGGCATTTGTGTTCTCTTAGAGTCTGAATGACCTCTTACCAGTTTCTTCTGGCTTTCATAGTCTCTGTTTAGAAGTCTGGTGAATTCTTATAGATCTACCTTTGTATGTTACTCGACCCTTTTCCCTTGAAACTTTTAATATTCTTTCTTTGTTCTGTATGTTTACTGTTTTAATTATTATGTGACCAGAGGATTTACTTTTCTGGTCACATTTATTTGTTCTGTAGACTTCTTGTACCTTTATGGACATCTCTTTCTTTAGCTTGGGGAGGTTTTCTTCTATTATTTTGTTGAAGACATTTTTAGGTCCTTTGAGCTGGGAATCTTCACTTTACTCTATTCAGATTATTCTTAGATTTGGTCTTTTCATTGTGTCCTTTTTTTTCCTGGATGCTTTGGGTTAGGAGGTTTTTATGTTTTGAATTTTCTTTGATAGTTTTATCAATCTCTTCTATGTTATCTTCTACACCTGAGATTTTCTCTTCTGTCTCTTGTATTCTGTTGGTGATACATCTGTAATTCCTGGCCTCTTTCCTAGACTTTCCATTTCACGGTTTGCCTCTGTTTATGTTTTCTTTATTTTTTTACTTTCTCTTTTAGGTCTTGAATTGCGGTATTCAATTTTTTCACCTTTTTCACCCTGGGTTTTCCTTTATTTCTTTCAGTGAGTTATTGATATCCTCCTTAAAGGTCTCTATTATCTTCATGAGATAGGATTTTGGGAATTATTCCCAATTTTCAGGTGTGTTGGTGTATTCTGAGCTTGCTGTGCTGGAAGAACTGAGTTCTGATGACACTCACATACATGGGCTTATGTTGCTCATCTTCTTATGCTTGTCTGTCTCCATCTAGATATCCCTGGTGTTTGTTGGTCTAAATGACTCTGGCTGGAGTCTACCTTTTTTATCCCTGGGTTACCATCTGGGTTCTTTCAAGCTTATGGCTATTATAAATAAAGCTGTTATGAACATAGTGGATTATATGTCCTTCTTATATTTTGCAGCATCCTCTGGGTATATGTCCAGGAGTGGTATAGCTGGGTCCTCAGGTAATGCTATGTCTAATTTTCTGAGGAACTGCCAGACTGATTTCCAGAGTGGTTGTACCAGCTTGCAATCCTACCAACAATGTAGGAGTGTTCCTATTTCTTCAATCCTCTCCAACATCTACTATCACCTGAGTTTTTGATCTTAGCCATTCTGACTGGTGTGAGGTGGTATCTCAGGTTTGTTTTGATTTGCATTTCCCTGATGACTAAGGATGTTGAACATTTCTTTAGGTGCTCTTGGCCATTTGAGTTTCTGCTATTGAGAATTCTTTGTTTAGCTCTGTACCCCATTTTAAATAGGGTTTGGTTTTCTGGAGTCTAATTTCTTGAGTTCTTTGTATATATTGGATATTAGCCCTCTATCAGATGTATGATTGGTAAACATCTTTTCCCAATCTGTTTGTTGCCTTTTTGTCCTATTGACAATGTCCTTTGTCTTACAGAAGCTTTGCAATTTATGAGGTTTCATTTGTCAATTTCTGATCTTAGAGTATAAGCCATTGGTGTTCTGTTCAGGAACTTTTCACCTTTGCCTAGGTATATGAGGGCCTTCTCTACCTTCTCTTTTATTAGTTTCAGTGTATCTGGTATTATCTGAGGGTCTTTTATCCACTTGGACTTGAGCTTTATACAAGAAGATAAGAATGGATTGATTTGCATTCTTCTACATGCTGATCTCCAGTTGAACCAGCACTATTTGTTGAATATGCTGTTTTTTATCCACTGGATGGTTTTAGCTCCTTTGTCAAGATCAAGTGACCATAGATGTGTTGGCTCATTTCTGTATATTTAATTATACAATTATATTTCATTGATCTTCTTGCCTGTCTCCAATACCATGCAGTTTTTATCACTACTGCTCTGTAATATAGTTTGAGGTCAGGGATGGTGGTTTCCCCAGAAGTACTTTTTATTGTTTTTTGTTTGTTTGTTTGTTTGATACAGGGTTTCTCTGGGTTCTAGGCTGTCCTGGAACTCACTCTGTAGACCAGACTGGCCTCAAACTCGGAAATCTGCCTGCCTCTGACTCCCAACTGCTTGGATTAAAGGCGTCCACCACCACTACCAGGCTAAGTTCTTTTATTGTTGAGAATAGTTTTTGCTCTCCTGGGCTTTTTGTTATTCCAAATGAATTTGAAAATTGCTCTTTCTATCTCTATGAAGAATTGATTTGCAATTTTGATGGGGATTGCATTGAATCTGTTGATTGCTTTTGGCAAGGTGGCCATTCTTACTATATTAATCCTGCCAATCCATGAGCATTGGAGATCTTTCCATCTTCTGAGATCTTCTTTGCTTTCTTTCTTCAGAGACTTGAAGTTCTTGTCATGCAGGTCTTTCATTTGCTTAGTTAAATTCACACCAATGTATTTTATGTTATTTGCCACTATTGTGAAGGGTGTCATTTCCCTAATTTTTTTCTCAGCCTGTTTATACTTTGAATAGAGAAAGGCTAATGATTTGTTTGAGTTGATTTTTTATCCAGCCTCTTTGCTGAAGTTGTTTATCAGGTTTAGAAATTCTCTGATGGAAGTTTTAGAGTCACTTAAGTATACTATCATGTCATCTGCAAATAGTGAAATTTTTACTTCTTTTTTTTTTTTTACTTCCTTTTGATTTCCTTTTGTTGTCTAATTGCTCTGGCTAGAACTTCCAGTATGATATTGAATAGGTAGTGTGAGAGTGGGCAGCCTTGTCTAGTCCCTTAGTGGGATTGCTTCAAGTTTCTCTCCATTTAGTTTGATGTTGGCTACTGGTTTGATGTATATTGCTTTACTATGTTTAGGTATAGACCTTGAATTTCTGATCTTTCCAAGACTTTTACCATTAAGAGATGTTGAATTTTGTCAAATGTTTTCTCAGCATCTAGTGAGATGATTATGTGGGTTTTTTTCCTTTGACTTTGTTTATATAATGGATTACATTGATGGACTTCTGAATATCGAACCATCCCGGCATTCCTGGGATAAAGCCTACTAGATCATGATGGATGATTGTTTGGATGTGTTCTTGAAATTGATTTGTGAGAATTTTATTGAGTATTTTTTCCATTGATATTCATATGGAAGATTGATTTGTAGTTCTCTTTCTTCGTTGGGTCTTTGTGAGGTTTAGGTAGGAGAGTGATTGTAGCTTTATTGAACAAATTGATTAGTGTTCCTTCTGTTTCTATTTTGTGGAATAATTTGAAGAGAATTGGTATTAGCTCTTCCTTTAACGTGTGATAGAATTCTGCACTGAAACCATCTAGTCCTGGACTTTTTTGGTGGGGAGACTGTTAATGACGGTTGCTATTTCTTTAGGGGTTATGGGACTGTTTAGATGGTTTATCTGCTCCTGATTTAACTTTGGTACCTGGTATTTGTCTAGAAAGTTGTTCCTTTCATCCAGATTTTCCAGTTTTGTTGAGTATAGGCCTTTGTAGTAGGAACTGATGATTTTTTTAAATTTCCTCTGTTTCTGTTGTTATGGCTTCCTTTTCAGTTCTGATTTTGTTAATTTGAGTACTGTCTCTGTGCCCTTTGGTTATTCTGGCTAAGGGTTTGTCTATCTTGTTGATTTTCTCAAAGAACCAGCTCCTGCTTTTGTTGATATTTTTTATAGTTCTTTCTGTTTCAACTTTGTTGATTTCAGCCCTGAGTTTGGTTAGTTTTTGCTGTCTACTCCTCCTGGAAGTATTTGCTCCTTTTTGTTCTAGAGCTTTCAGGTGTGTTGTCAAGTTGCTATTATATGCTCTTTCCAGTTTCTTTTTGTAGGCACTTAGAGCTACGAGTTTTCCTCTTAGCACTGCTTTCATGAAGTCCCACAAAATTTTGATATTATGTGACCTAATTTTCATTAAATTCTAAAAAAGTCTTTATTTATTATTTCCTTATTTATTCCTTGGCCAAGTCATCATTCAGTAGAGCATTGTTCAGTTTCTACATTTTCATTGTTTTTCTTATTATTAAAAGACCAGCCTTACCCCATAGTGATCTGATGGGATGCAAGGGACTATTTCAATCTTTTTGTATCTGTTGAGGCCTGTTTCATGTCTAATTATATCATCTATTTTGGCATTTGTGTTCCCTTAGGGTCTGTATCACATCAGTCCAGGATCTTCTCGCTTTTATAGTCTCTAGTGAGAAGTCTCTGGTGGAATTCTTATAGGACTGCCTTTATATGTTAGTTTACCTTTTTCCCTTACTGCTTTTACTATTTTTCTATGTTTTACATTACGTATTTGATATTTTGATTATTATGTGATGGGAGGTATTTCTTTTCTGGTCTAGTTTGTTTGGAGTTCTGTAGGCTTCTTATATATTCATAGACATCTCTTTCTTTAGGTTAGGGAACTTTTCTCTATAATTTTGTTGAAGATATTTACTGGCCCTTTAAGTTGGGAATCTTCACCCTCATCTATACCCTTTGAGATTTCTTTATTGTTTCTATTTCCATTTTTAGATCCTGGATGGTTTTGTTTAATTCCTTCACCTGTTTGGTTGTGTTTTCTTGCAATTCTTTAATGGATTTTTGTGTTTCGTCTTTACAGGCTTCTACCTGTTTACCTGTGTTCTCCTGTACTTCTTTAAGAGAGTTATTTATATGCTTCTTAAAGTCCTCTATCATTGTCATGAGAAGTGATTTTAATTCTGAATCCTTCTTTTCCAGTGTGATGGGGTGTCCAGGGCTTGCTATGGTGGGAACTAGATTCTGGTGATGCCAAGTATGGTTTTTGTTGCTTATGTTCTTGTGCTTAGCTTTTGCCATCTGGTTAACTCTAGTGCTACCTGCACTCACTGTCTCTGGCTAGAGCCTGTCTTTCCAGTTATTTTGTTTGTGTCAGAACTCCTCAGTGTCCAGATGTCTCTGTAATCCTGTGATCCTGAACTCCTGGGTAGAAGAACTCCTGGGATGAGGCCACGTCTGGGATCCTAAAATTCTGCTGCTCTGAGTGTAGCGGCTCCTTTAGAATGGCTTTACGATATGGTGTTTTTACAGGAGCAGACCAGCCAGGTGCCTGCCCCAGCCAAAAAAAAAAAAAAAAAAAAAAAAAAAAAAGGGAGTGGCAGAAGGGAAGTGCTATTCTGGAGGGGCGGGGTTTGGGTGGCTGATGGGTCCTGAGCACCCCAGGCTCCTAGCTGTAGCTCTGGGGTGTAGGGTAGTGGGAGAGGGTCCTTACCTACTACTCTGAGTGCAGTGGCTCCTCTAGAATGTCTCGGGATATGGTGTTTTCAAGGAAGCCAACTATTCTCCTTTTTAAATGTAAGTGATTTATTGTCAAATTTGGTGAAAAATCAAGATTACTGTATTATTGATATCTCCAGCTAATTGATTAAATGTTCATTTATTAAATTAAAATATAATTAATTAAGTTTCGAAAAGTACATTGGCTCTCACTTTCTCTAGAGACAACATCTTATTGGAACACAATCACTGGCATAAAAACTAACCTCAACTCTCAGAATATTTATTTAATTTTGTTTTCTATTGAACTAGGGAAAAAACAAAGTAAGAACATTCCAAATTCTTCCATCTTCTTTGGAACACAACACACATGCAGGCAACAATTCACTTGCACTTAACAGTAGCAACTAACTAAGTTACAAAAAGGAACTCATGATATAGAAACAGATCTGAGTTGAAGTTTTGATGGGGTTTTCATTGAATCTATAGGTTGCTTTTGGTAAGATGGCCATTTTTATTATGATGATCCTGTCAATCCATAAGCATGGGAGATCTTTCCATCTTGTGAGGTTTTCTTAGACATCTTTTTTTTCAGAATATATACTTTTTTATTAATTTATCAAGTAATGTTCCATACAAAAGTTATATATAATTTATTACAAATTACACATGAATATGGTATGTAAATTCCCTTTCATATTTAAATTCATACACATGACAACTATTCAACTTTCTCAAAGACCTAAAGAATCAACACGAAACATCAAAATACATTCTAAAAATTGGTAGATGAGATAAATCATGAAGCACCATATTTGAATTGGTCTTTCCTAGCATACACACTTGGCTTCAGTCCTCATAGACCCATGATTTTAACCATTCTTCCCTCATTTCCTGTGTGTCAGCCAGCTGGACCTTACTGAAAGTCGTCAAATATATCAGGACTAATCATCATTGTGTCTTTGCTCAGATGCTTCTTTCTGCCTGTAGTATGTCCTCTCAAATCATTATGCCTACACCTCTTACAAGGTCTTACTAAAACATTTCCTTCAAAGTGGCAGACTACAAAGTCCTGGTTGTCAGTGATCCCAATGATTTATGCTGATCTGATTATATTTCTGATAATCTTTTTTAATGTATATAACTAATTTTTAATTGGATATTTTATTTATTTGCATTTCACATGTTATGACCTTTCACAGTTTCCCTTCCAGAATCTCCCTACCCCATCCCCCCTCCCTCAGCTTCTATGAGGGTATCCCTTTCTTCATTGTAGACCTCATGCTCAGTTCAATGGTTGGCTGCGAGCATCCACCTCTGTATTTATCAGGGTCTGGCAGAGCCTCTCAGAAGACAGCTATATCAGGCTCCTGTCAGCATGCACTTCTTGACATCTACAGTATTGTCTGAGTTTGGTGACTGTATATGGAATGGATCCCCTGGTGTGGCAGTCTCTGGATGGCCTTTTCTTCAGCCTCTACTCCACACTTTACCTTTGTATTTGCTCCCATGTGTATTTTGTTCCCTTTTCTAAGAAGGATGGAAGGATCCACACTTTGGTCTTCCTTCTTCTTGAGCTTCATGTGGCCTATGAATTGTATCTTCTTGAGCTTCATGTGGTCTGTGAATTGTATCTTGGGTATCTCAAGCTTTTAGGCTAATATCCACTTGTCAGTGGGTACACACCATGTGTGTTCTTTTGTGATTGGGTTACCTCACTCAGGATGATATTTTCTAGTTCTATCCATTTGCCTAAAAATTTCATGAATTTATTGTTTTTAATAGCTGAGTAGTACTGCATTGTGTAAATGTACCACATTTTCTGTATCTGTTCCTCTGTTGAAGGGCATCTCAGTTCTGTACAGCTTCTGGCTATTATAAAAAAGGCTGCTATCAACATAGTGAAGCATGTGTCCTTGTTATATATTGGAGAATGTTTTGAGTGTATTCCCAGGAGTAATATATCTGGGTCCATTTTTTTTTTTCTGAGAAACCACCAGACTGATTTCATAATGGTTATACCAGCTTGTTATCACAGACAATGGAGAAGCTTGACTCCCAGGTCTGGAGGCCACAACATCTGCCCCAACATTGGGAGTAATAGCACCCCTCAAAAACAGTCACAAATAGTATAAAATAACTTGTAACTTTTACACAGCAAGTGAAATGTCTCTATAACAAGAAACTTCAAATCTGTAAAAATAAGAATTCGAAGACCTCTGAAGATGAAAAGGTCCCCCATGAGCATGGATTTGTAGGATTAACATAGTGAAAATTCTCATCTTACCAATAGCAATCTCTAGATTCAATACCATCTCATCAAAGCCAATATAATTTTTCACAGACATGGACAGAGATATTTTCAACTTCATATTAAAAAACAACAACAAAAAAAACCCCCCAAAACCCAGGATGGCCAAAACAATTCTCAACAATAAAATAACTTCCATGGGAATTGCCATTTATGACCTTAAGCTATACATACTACAAAGCAATAGTGACCAAAACTTCAATATATTGGTACAAATCAGACAGATTGATCAGTGGGATGGAATTTAAGACCCAGAAGAAATCCACATACTAGCAGATACTTGATCATTGACAAACAAGGCAAAAATATAAAGTGGAAAAAAAGAAAGCATTTTCAGTAAATGATGTTTGTCTTAGTAGTGGTCTTTATGTAGAAAAATGAAAATAGATCCCAGTTTTTCACCATATTTATAAACAGAAGAGATATATGATATCTGGACACAAACCTTAAAAGAGGAATTTAAAATATTAATAAATAAAAATAAGAAAAAGTGAAGTTGAGACAGAAGATAAAAATAAAGAAAGGCACCCAAAATTTGTTATAAAACAAACTTAAGCTTATCTGGCTAGTATATAGAAAAGGCAAGAGGATAAAAATCATCCACAAATTTATAAGGAATATGAATAGTGCCCTATGGATGTGCTGGATTTGATAAAATTTAAGGAAAGTAGCAATGGTTATGAAATACATTCAGTATTATAAAATATTGTAACTTCTTAGATAAACAAACTAGAATAATCCCTCAAGACTGAAAACATATGACAAGAGCAATATTAGATCCTGGGCCACAGTTACAATGCCTTCTGTGGAGGCAGGAAGAAGCTAGAGAGGACAGAGAAATAAAGCCAGACACATCAATATTTCTAAAAAATCCAGCTTGTAGGTGCAAGTCATTATGCTCAGGTACAGATGCAAACTGTATGATTTGTACATCATGTACAGATGTGCATGATGAAAAAACTTTGGCATTATTTTAGATAGCATACTTCAATGCCTGGGACGAGATTGAAGAAAAAGAAAAAAGTTTTGAATAATTTATTCAATTAATGTAATGTTCAAAAGAATCATTCCCTGCCTTTTTACAAAGATTAACTTCAGCTATAGATAGAAAAACTTCAGATCCACCCATTAGTAAAGCACTAATCAAATCTTGGGGTTTTGAAAATGCTACTGCTGAATGCAAAGAGGTAATCAGACCACTGAGGACATAATAAGCACCTATTGATGAGTAGAGTAGGAATGTGATTGATATTAGATTTCATTCACCTGAGATAAACATAGTATGGGACACTCTCCCTAGGAGTGGTGAGAAAATAGAAACTCACAAGTTTCCAAATTTGATTGAACAAAATCATTTCAAAAGAAATCACAAAGAAAATCAAACTTAGTCTAAAAGAGAGCTGAGTCTTCTGGTATATGCACTAGATGTGACAAAGTACAACATTGGACTGATGAATGTAAGTTAAAAACAGACAAATTTGGAAATTTCTTATTGAAAATACCCAAGGGGCACTCTTACAGGTACCAGTACAAAATTCAAATCAGCTAATTCAGGGCAGAAGCAAAAAAGGTTAGTTACAAAACAATTAAACAACACTGCTAAAAAAATAGACATTAAAAACCCAGATATCAAGCCAAAACAACTTCAATAGATAAAACAAACAAATAAAAAACAAAAAAGTCAAAACAGAAATATTTTGGGAAACTTCCCTAGATGACCAGAGGACAAAACTAAAGGTATTTTTATAGATAATATTAAAATTGAAGAAATGATTGACCCTGGCTCTGATGTAAGATCAGGTTAACAGTAAAAGTTTTAAAAGGATTTTTTAATCACTTGCAAATAAGCCAAGGAAATGATAAGTCAGTGTTAATTTATATATATATATATATATATATATATATATATATATATATATATATATATATATATCCAAACTCCATTACCCGGAACGGTAACCCAAAAGGTATCCAAAGAAGGGAAATTTGGCAAATAGATGTGCTCCATTTTGCAGAGCTGGAAAATTAAGAATATTTTCCAAACTATAGACAGATACTCAATATTTCAATTGGTAAGTGATTTAAGGACTAAAAAAGCTGATTCAGTAATTACATATATATTAGAAATTATGGCAATTATGGGAACTGAACAGATTAAGACTGATAATGTTTCACCATATGTTTCTAGTAAAATGAAACTATTTTGGACCTATTTCAATATAAAACATAGGTATACCAAACAATCCAAAAAGACAAAGTAGTTGTGGAAAGATCCAGTTTATTTTAAGAAGAGATCCTGGGAATATACCTAAAATATTCTCCAAAATATAACAAGGGCACATGCTCCACTATGTTCATAGCAGCCTTATATATAATAGCCAGAAGCTGGAAAGAACTCAGATATCCTTCAACAGAGGAATGGATACAGAAAATGAGGTTCATTGACACAATACAGTACTACTCAGCTATTAAGAACAATGGGTTTCTGAAATTCTTAGGCAAATGGATGGAACTAGAAAATATCATCCTGAGTGAGGTAACCCAATCACAAATGATCACACATGGTATGCACTCACTGATAAGTGGATATTAGCCCAAATGCTCAAAATAACCAAGATACAATTCACAGGTCACATGAAGCTCAAGAAGAAAGACCAAAGTGTGGGTGTTTTGGTTCTTTTTAGTATGGGGAACAAAATACTCACGGAAGCAAATACAGAGACAAAGAGTGAAGCAGAGACTGAAGGAAAGGCCATATAGAGACTGCCTCACCTGGGGATCCATCCCATATATAGTCACCAAAACCCAGACACCATTGTGGATGCCAAGAAGCACATGGTGGCTACAGCCTGATATTCCTGTCTCCTGAGAGGCTTTGCCAGAGTCTGACAAATATAGAGGTGGATACTTGCAGCCAACCATTGGACTGAGAATGGGGTCTCCAATGTGCTCCCTAATGGAGAAGTTAGAGAAAGAACCAAAGGAGTTTAAGGGTGTTTGCAACTCCACAGGAAGAATAATAGTATCAACCAACCAGACCTTCTAAGAGCTTCCAGGGACTAAACCACCAACCAAGGAGTACACACCGAGGAACCCATGGATCCAACCACGTATGTAGCAGAGGATGGCTTTGTTGGGTATCATGGGGGTGGGGGAGAGGCTCTTGGTCCTGTGAAGCTCAATACCCCAGTGTAGGGGAATTTGAGGACAAGGAGGGCAAGGAGGTGGAGTGGGTGGGTGGATGGGGGAATACCCTCATAGAAGCAGTGGTGGGGAATGGGATAAGGATTATTTAGGGATATGATCAAGAAAGGGGATAACATTTGAAATGTAAATACATAAAATATCCAATAAAAATATCGAGTAAATAAAAGAAGAGAAATAACAAAGATTCCCAGAGATAGGTTACATAATGTTTTATTGACTTTAAACTTTTAATGCTAATTAATATAAACAAAAGCTGCTAAGAGACATTGGAAAAAAGAGACTATGGAAAAACTGCTGAACTAAATAAGCCTGTTTACTTTAGAAATGTCTTAACGTGCAGATGGAGGGAAGGAAATTTGCTATGCTAGGGAGAGTTTGTATACATATTTCCACAGGAGAACAAAAGGTATGGATTCCATCCAAATTAATAAAGGTCAATTATGACAAGGAAACACCCCCTGAGTATCTTGGCTACACACAGGATGAAAGAAATCAATATGACTAAACAGGGCAGGTAACATGATTTGCTGAGATCTACATATGAGAGCAGTGCTGAGACTAGCTGAGATATAAAAATGTCTCCACTCAAAACTTCAGCTTACATCGCCAATAATTCTTTGGCTACAAAGTCCTCAGAACTTTTCAGGACATCCTTTCAACTGTAATGGATAGAAATCTATATGATTGTTTGGTTATAAAATTGAAAGTATCTTACAAAAAATACAGATGTCTTTCTTTCACCTGCTCAAACAAGGAACAAAAAAATTATCTTTCACTGATGTTTACACACTGCACTTTCCATACATACATTAATACAGAAAGATATATTACCTGTGAATGTATTGTGCCCATAGTTAAAGCAACAAAAAATGTAAACCTGACAAGATACACCCTTAGAAATGCTGAAATGTTGAGGCTTACTGCTCCAACTTCCTGCCTAATCCTACCTCAGACTACTTCAATACTCTTTTCTCTAAATTACTTAATTCTGGAACAATTTTTTAAAAAGCTAGCTCACTTGGTCCAGCATTTCATATTTTTCCAATCAGGACTTCACTTAAGCCTGCACTTTCTCATCATGCAGAAACTAGATAACAAATGCTACATCTAGCTTTGTTAAAACTAACCATTTTCCCAATTTTGTCCCCCCCCCCCAAACAAATACTATATCCAAAATCAGCAGAAAGCAATTTTAAGAGAATTGTACCCCTAGGTGAATGATTTTTTGTTGGTTCAGTGGGTGTTGGATGTTTGTTAAGATTTAAATAAGGAAAACTTAACAAGTAGTCATGGTCTTGGAAAGGAAGGAAACAAAATATGGAGGTTATATCTAGGGAGTTATTTTTCTCTTTCTTTTTCTTTCCTCTATCTTTCTCTATTTCCTATCATGTGTTAAAGGCATGGGGGAAAGAAATTTTGAAAAAAGTGAGTATGTAAAAACATAAGAACAATAGTGAAAGGGATAGATTTCTGAATCTACTCTTAAACAAGCAAACAAAACAAAACCATTTTATATCCATAATCTTACATTAATATAAATCTTTGTACATTGATACAAAATTAAAGTTATATTTTTTTCATTGGCATAGAATTTTGTATAATGATATAAATTTAAGATTAACATCAGTTTATTGTATATTGATCCAATTTTAACATTATTTTTGATAAACATAATCTATGTTTTCAGCTTTTACTTGAGGTTTTGCACCTATATAATTTTTCAAGATGCAATGTAACATCTAGTTCTTTTGAAAGCTACTGTTATGAACTCCTAGGGATAAATATGATATTCAAGTTAATGGAGAGGCAATCAAAATTTTTAACATGCTAGATAGTAGTTTAGTTATTTACCGTAGGATATTTTCAAGGTTATTCAGATAGTAAACAGCTAAATTTAAACAGAGTTTGACAATTCAGAAATGATAGATAGATAGATAAATAATAGATAGATAGATAGATAGATAGATAGATAGATATAGATAGATAGATAGATAGATAGATAGATAGATAGATAGATAGAGGTAGATAGATAGATAGGCTGACAGATATAGTCTTCAAAAACCCCAGAGTTCTGGAGAAAATGTCATTTAAATTTGTTTCATTATTAAAATACTTTTTTCAGTGAGACAAGTTTGCTACTGGCAGAACACCCAGTCCACTGCAAAGAAGATGGTTAACATCTAAGATCCTCCATATAGAATTCATCTCAAATGTGAGAAGCTGCCCCTGGGTAAAAAGCTGACCATCCATCAACTTCAGGCAAAATGCTGTCTAGAAAAAATAACCACAGGCATGGAAATCAATTGTTGAGCTTTGCCAAGACAGGCTAAATAGTCTTTCATAATTTATGCTACAGAAATGGTCTGTCAGATATACTAGACCAGAAGGCTGAAGATGGATGTTTGAACAATATAGAAACTCCCATTAAAATGATCTACAAGGATAATTCCTTAACTCACATGCTGTTACTCATCCATTCTACCTTGTAGAATTTTATAATGTGACTACAGCATTCCATTATGTAATATATGTGGTTAAATTATTTATATAGCTTTCTGTCTCTCAATATACCAATGTTAAATTAAATAGGATTTCTTGCTTCTAAGCTATTTGCTTGAGGAGTTTTTTTTAATATACTGATAATTTACATATGCAAAAAGCAAAAATTTTTCTGGACATTTATTAGACAGAGTTATATGATACTGCAATAGTTTGTGCAAATTTCTGAAGCCAGCTCCAAACACAATGGCAGAGAATCTCACTCTCTTCATCTTTTGTGGTCTAGACATAGAATACATACATAGTTGTTCTGGGAAAGAATACCTTTTAGATGACACCATTTTGAGCTGGATAGCAGGGTACAGAACAGAGAGAATCTACTGTGAGCCACATATTTTAGTGACTTCAACTTAAATGTATATTTACTTGAGTGTTAAATGACTTAGTCTATACACTGGAAGGTAGATGCATAAACAAGTACTAGCTTCAGGCAGAAATGAGAGGAAGAGTAGCTGAGAACATCTAGGTCCAGGAGTCATTAAGAAAGAATGGAAGTGGAAAGGAGGGTGAAAGAGCAAACTTTGATGCCATAATTTTCTGCAGAGAGGCTTTATGATGGATATCTTGGTACACTAGCATAGTTTTTCTTAGGTGACTTATCCAACTGAAGCTAATTCCTGTCTCCTTACCAGTAGAAGATAAAGTCACCCATGGAAATATCTGACATTAAGGAAATCCATACATTAAACACACAATTGCTGACTATATCTTAACTACAAACACAAGAAAAAGAGATTGATTTTAGAAAAATATGATATACTTTTTTAAAATGGTAACAAATGACCTATACCCAGAGCCTGAATTGACCAAAGATTCTGCACAGTGCAGGCTTTGGTGAGTATACCATACTTAACCATGATAAATATAACCCCTACCAGTGCTACACTGAATGGGCAGGGTATAGCACTCCTGAGTCAACTCCTAAGAGGACTCTCTGGGCTCCATGAAGACAAGAAAATAAGTGGTAGAAAAATGGAAGAGAAAGAGTAGCAAAAGGATGTATGCCCAATGAAAAGAAGCAGAACTGGACACTTAAAGGTAGTGAGGAACAACCTGATGTGAGGAACAGGTGATGTCACCTATGGTCAAGGTGAGGTTCCTGGCCTGTCCAGCTGCTGAGGGCCATGTCTTAGTTTATGGCCCTACAGGAGATGGGGTTTGTTACCATCAAAGTCCAGGAAGAATTTCTTGATCTTGTCTTCCTTCTAAGGCCATCTTGATATATGGGGACTGTGTAGAAATGACTCCCATCCTTCACCTGGCATAATGGGAGAACTGGCCCCACCCCTCAACAGTAGCAATATTCAGGAGAGTGGGCCTTTCACAGTACAGCTGGCACTGGTTGTGCTGGCTTGTGTGAGCTACCCTCAATGGCATGAGCATAGAAGGGCTGGCTTGCACCCTGGTGGTATGGTATAGGAGACTGGCAAACTAAGCAGCTCAGCTACTACCCAGGCCCAGATCCATGGCTTTGAGTTGATCCACTTTACCCTATTGATGAACTGCTGGAGCATGAGAAGGAACCATTACTATAGATCCAAAGCTTTACAATCTCCATTAAACAGGACAACAACAGGATATCCAGTGAGAGCTCCAGTAAGGTTCCAATACTGATAGTGTGACAGAAGCCAGAGGCCTGATAGCAGACCAATGAGTCATTGCAAGTAATATTTACAAGCAAAGAAGTGTAGACAAAAGGGTACACACACACACACACACAACACACACACACACACACACACACACACACACACACACACACACACTGTGATACACTATGATACTACAACTTCCACAACTATTTTTTTGTCCCAATAGGCAGGTTGCAGGGGCAGAGTGGATACAAGAGAATAGGGAGATGAGTGGGATTAGGAGCATGAGGTGTGTTGGGCCTAACATGAGGTCTAATCTCTATTCCACCTTCACCCTTGGGTCAGGTACACAGGTGGAGGAACAGGCCCTAGAGGGATTTACATACTAATGAGGTACCTGAAGGCCAGAGGTGGAGCCGATTAAATATTCCTCCCCAGCCCCTCCCCCCTTCTCCCCTCCCCTTTAACTCAGGTTGATCCTGGGTTTTAGGGGGTATGCATCCAGATCCATCTACCTTTCGCCAGGTGAATAAACCGGTTTTGGAAACCCAAGGACTTCCTCGTGTGTTGGGGCCGCACCTCCATGAGGAACCATGAGGAGCCAGGGAGAGGCTTTTAGTTAATGAGCAGCAGGGCCCAACTTCCAGCTGGAGGAACCCAGAGCATTCCCAACAGACTGCCCACAGCATGGCGGGAGGAACCCTGGGATCCTCAGCCTTTTTTTCCCAACAAGGTGAAATTCACAAATAACAAAAAAAAAAGTTTAAAAATAAGGTAAATAAATCCCTTTTCTAGAATGAGTATTTCTGCCTCCTCAGTAAAGTGCACATAAACAGATAGCAGCCTGTACTCAAATGCAGCAGATATATGAGTTTCACAACAAAGCAAATATGAGCAAACTGAGAAACCTTTTTAAGTAAGATAATTTATTATTTTTCTTTTCTTTATACAAACAAATTCAGAGGTATACATTCCAAGAGTATTAGGCATTTTGTTCAATTTTCACAGATACTGTTTTCCATTTTGTTTTTGAAATTATGTAATTACAATATTTATTGCTCACTTTATTTTATTTTTATTTTATTTTATTTATTTATTTCCTCACTTCAAATTTTAAAGTTTTTCAATTATTTTAAGTAAATGAATAAAGCTATTCCAGTGGCATGCACCTTAAAATGAAAATGAAATGTGACATTTAACAGGCTAAAGAATATAATTCTGTTTATTCTTTTTAGTTGCCCAAAACCAACATATGTTCCTTGTCTTTAACTCCAGTGAGATGCTGATTTACAGAAGATGGAGTTCCTCAGAGCATCTTTGACTTCCTTGTTCCTGAGGGTATAAATCAGAGGGTTGAGTAATGGAGTCACGAATGTGTAGACCAGGGCTATTTGGCGGTCCTCCTCATCAGAGCTACTTGAGCGGGGCCTCAGGTACACCAAGCTACAGCCACCATACTGTAGCAAGACCACAGTGAGGTGGGAAGAGCAGGTGGAAAAGGCCCTTTGACGGCCCTCTTCAGAGCGCATGCGCAGGATGGTAGAAACAATGAACACATAGGAAATGAAGATAAGCAAGAATGGGACTGTCAGCACCAGGATGCCCACTACATAGAGGACTGCCTGGTGCACATGGATGTCAGCACAGGCTAGTCGTAGAACTGGGGGCACATCACAGAGGAAGTGGTTGATTTCCAGGTCATGTCCACAGAAGGGCAAGGTGAAAATTAAGGCCGTGAGCTGCAGGGAGAGATAGTGCCAAGCTCAAAGAGCCCATCACCATCTGGATACACAGCTTCTGGGTCATGATGAGGCTGTAGTGCAGGGGATGACAGATGGCCACATACCTGTCATAGGCCATGATTGCCAAGAGAAAGCAATCAGTACCTCCTAGTGTGAGGAAGAAGAACATTTGTGTCCCACAGCCAGCCAGAGATATAGGCTTCTGGGCCCCAAAGATATTAGAAAGCATCAGGGGCACCACATCTGTGGTATAACAGATTTCCAGGAGAGACAGACTGCTAAGGAAAAAATACATGGGCGTGCGCAAGGAACTGTGGGTGCACACCACCCAGACGATGGCAGTGTTGCCACAGATGATCATCAGATAGAGCAAGAGGAAAAGGGTGAAAAGAAGAGCCTGGAATTCGGGGACATTGGTGAAGACACGGAACACAAACTCAGGAGTGCCAGATTGGTTAAGGACAAGTTTCCCAGTGAACATATCTTCTGCAAGAAGAACATTGATTGAATTCACGAAAATAACGATCTGATTTTTTTCCTTTGAAATCTCCATGAATGATGGAATTGCTTATCTACCCAAGACCAAAGCCTGTACATGTGTCAAATACCTTTGATCTTTTATTTTTACAGTTTAATTCAGCTGACAGGTGGTAACATCTTCCGTGTATGCAAAACACAAATCAAAAACAAAACAAAACTCAAATAAAAACCAAAACAAACTCATTTTGTTTATGTTTCCTAAAACCACATTCAAAATTAGATGAACAGATGCAGTGTTCACAGTTTTAACATACATTCTTATGTGAAAAATACATAGACAGTAAGTGTAGGTCCTACATATTTTTTCAATAAAATTCAGTCACTACCAAATGAAAATACACATTAATATGCAGGCACCCTTTCTATCCCTTTGTTCTTCATATCTCAGAATTGTCAGTACTCTTATCTATTGTCACTGTAGGTTACCTTTATTATGTTCAATTTCTGTATGTAATGATAACATATGTACTTTATTGCATCTGCTTTCCCATCATGTCTTTCTCAGTTATTTTTTTCAGTTCCATATAATACAGTGTTTCACAGATTCATCATGTTCTACATTATAGCCAAAGTTTAATTTTCATAAGACACTTTACATCATGTTTTTTGTACTCTGTATCAAAGTATGCCAACTCTTTAAGCCTGTCTTTTACGATATACACTTTTTCATATATTTTCCCTTACTGAACTTTGCTTTTTTCTAAATTTATAGCCATCAAACAAAGGTTTTGGTCCCAGACAAAATTTTGCATGACAAGGAACTAAAAAGAATTGTGTTTAGAATACTGATATCTGCTATATAAATTATAAAAAGAAACCACAATTTCTGCAGCAGAATTGAATTTTATATGAAAGTTATTAGTTAATAAAAAAGAGCTTTGTATGCATAGTGAATTACAAAGTAGGTGTAGATTAATTATTTTCAGTTTTGATTCCAGTTTTATTGTTTTTAAAAAAGAAATAGATGGTATTTTGGAGTTTGAAAAAAGTTAAAAATATTCTATTTGGAGACATAGAAACTTGTGCTTTAATGCAAGACTCCCATATTTACAAAAAATATGGAAATATATCTTATTAAATATAATTAAACCAGCTCATCAATGGAGTCTAGGTTTCTTGATGTTTAATTATAATACACAACTTCAGGTCCTGCCACCTCTCTACCCACCCACAACAGACCTGGTGATCTGGAAAAAATCAGGTTAGATTGTCTTTTTGCACATACTTTTCCTTCTTTCTAAGTCTTCTGGGTCACCCCCAGTTGCCCTGATCACCCTGCTGTTCCCACTGGAACCCATTCCCCCACTACCACTCAGTCCACCTTCATCAAATCTGTTGATATAGAACCACAGAGCCCAAGAATACATATCAGAGACTTCCCACACCAGCACCTTTAAGGATAGGTCCTCTCCTAATGAGTACTACAATAGGAACACCCAGGGACTGAAGATCCTGGAAAGAACACAGTCAGCAAAACCAAGGCAATACGATACCTTCACAGCCCAACTATTCTACTACACCAAGCCCTAGATATCCTAAAACAACAGAAACACACACACACAGAGAAAGAGAGAGAGAGAGAGAGAGAGAGAGAGAGAGAGAGAGAGAGAGGAAAGAGAGAGAGAGAGAGATCTTAAATCCAGTCTTATAGAGATGATAGAGGCCTTTAAATAGGAGATGAATAAATCTCTTAAATAAATACAGACAATTACACTCAAAACTCAAAGAGATAGAGGCCTTTAAATAAGAAAAAAGTACATCCCTTAAAAATATACAAAAAAAAAAATCAAACAGGTGAAGGAAACAAATAAAGCTGTTCAAGATCTGAAACAGAAATAAACATAATAAGAAAACACAATCTTAGAGAATCCTGGAGATGGAAAATCTAGGAAAGAGAACAAGAACAACAGAAACAATCATCACCAACAGAGAATGAAGATGTAGAAAATAGAATAGAAGAAATTGGTACATCAGTAAAAGAAAATGTTAAATCCAAAAATTCCTGGAACAAAACATCCAAATAAATCTAGAACATCATGAAAAGACCTATCCAAACAGTAACAGGAACAGAAGGTGAAGAAGAATTCCAACTCCAAGGACCAGCAAACATTTTCAAAAAAATAATAGAAGAAAAAAATTCTACCTTAAATAAAGAGATGCCTATATACACACACGAAGATTATAGAATACCAATTAGACTGGACCAGAGAAGAAAATTCACCTGCCACACAATAATTAATACACAAAAATGGATGATTTTCTAGAAAGATACTACCTACCAAAGTTAAATGAAGATCAGGTTAACTATTTAAATAGCCCATAACCCATAAGGAAATAGGAATCATTAAAAGTCTCCTGACCAAAAAAACAAACAAACAAACAAACAAAAAACCCAGCAACAGATGGATTTAGTGCAGAATTCTAGCAGATATTCAAAGAATATCTGTTATAGACACTCCTCAAAATATTCTACAAACGAGAAACAGAAACAAGACTGCCAAACTTTCTATGAGGCCACATTCACCATGATACCTAAACCACACAAAGACTCAACAAAGAAAGAGGATTTCAGACTAGTTTCTATTATGAACATTGATACAAAAATGCTCAACAAAACACTTGCAAGTCAAATACAGGAACACATCAAAAACATCCCCCACCATGATTAATTAGGCTTCTTCTGAGTAATGTAGGGACAGTTCAATATATAAAAATCCATGAAGGCAGTCTGCCATATGAAGAAAAAAAAAAAGAAAAAAAAATCACATAAATCTTATTAGGTGATGTAAAAGGCTTTGTCAAAAATTTAACATCCCTTCATGTTAAAATGCTTAAAGAGGTTGTGAATACAAGGCACATATATAAACATAATAAAAGCAATATAAAGCAAGCAAATGGTCAACATTAAATTAAATGGTGAGAAACTTAAAGCACTTTTACTACAATCAAGAACATGACAAGGCTGTTCACTCTCTTCCTATCTATTCAATATAGTACTTGAATTTCTAGTTAGAGCAATGAGACAACTAAATGAAATCAAGGGGATAGAAATTGGAAAGTAATAATTCACTAGTTGCAGATGATATGATAGTATACATAAATGACACCAAAAATACTATCAGAGAATCCCACATACCAACAGAATTTTCATCCCCAAATTTGTCAAGTCTGGAAGAAATTCAGGAACGTGGGATGGAGAAGAGACTGAAGAAATGGTCAATCAATAACCAGCCTGACTTGACATGCATCCCATGCAACAGTAATTCCTGACACTACTAATGATACTCTGATGCTTTTTCAGAGATGAGCCTAGCATGGCTGTCCCCTGAAAAGCTCTACACAGCAGCTAATTCAAATGGATGAAGAGACTCATTGCTAAATGGATGGAACTTGGGGGACTCTTGTGGAAGATTTGTAGGAAAGATTGCAGCCCCAATGAGGATACAACTCCAGAAGAAGACCAACAGTATTAACTAATCTGGATGCTTGGGGACTCTCAGAGACTGAGCCACTAACCAAAGGGCAGACACAGGCAGGAACTAGCCCTCCCACCCCACATATATAGCAGATATGCAGCTTGGTCTTCATGTGGGTCCTCAGTAAGTGGAGTGAGTGCTATCCCTAAAGATGTCCCCTATCCGTGGAATATGTTCCTCTAGCTGGTTGCCTTGTCTGACCTCAGTGCAAGACCAAGAGCCAGAGACATTATACGGCAGGGGTGGGGATACTAGGTTTGAAGGTTCCATCCTCTGAAAGGAGAAGGAGATTATGAGATGAGTAGAAAAACTGTGGGGGAACTAGGAGAAGGGCAGACATTGGGATGTAAAGTGAAAATATAAATAAGTTATGTTTAAAAATATATGTGACTCCAGACTAGGTAACTATGATATTAAATAATATGTTTTGAATAAACACATATAAAATATGCATTAAAATTAACTGGCTAATGCAGAAATTATAGAAATCAAAAGGAGAAAGAAATATAAGACCTAAAAAAAACTTAATATGAAGTATATTCATATAACAAATACATACACTATTAATGTAATAATATAATCTATAAAAATAGCCACAAAGTTTTGAAACATAATTTATATAATTATAGGGAGGAAAGATAAATAAAAGTATGCAAATACCTTCATCATAAATAAAGAAGATTCAGAAGATATTTCATTAATAACTAACAATGATATAACTCAGAATAATTGTACATGGTTTAAGACACAAATTACTAAATCCTAAAGACTATGGGATTGAAAATGTAATAGTGAGCTGAACTGAAAACAAAATGTGATCAATCTTTTTTTAGAAAATGTTACAAATAAAACAAAAACAGTAACTATTTCACTGTTACAAATAAGTTCAAATTGGTTTTATTTTCTCAAAGAGACAGTCACACTCAAATTACACTCACACACACATATACACACATACACATTCACCCAAGACTATGTAAAATGAAAAAAAATGCTCACATCACTTTTTTCATTATGCTTATCTATTCAGTGTAAAAAGACAGAAAACACCAAAGCCATAGAAGACTGTTTACTCAAAGCAGCAGAATACATTGGAAAAAATAAGAGTCACAATGATGAAAACTCTGAAGTGAATACAGTGGAGAACTTCTTGACCAACACACACATTCACACATTCAATTTGTGTGTATGATCAAGACATGTTTTTATTCTCTTTGTACAAATGTTACATCCTGTCCTTGAGTAAAAAATTCATAATCTGCTCTTCTAGTATATCTGAATATTGCTAAGTCCTACAGTGTCTTGTATGCTTGTAATCCATCCCCAACTTCCCTTAAACAATAGTGTTAGAACACTCAAGAATTGTGTATTATTAATTGTTACTAATTCAACACAACGACAAAGCCTCAACATCTTAACATGACAATAGGATAATAATTTTGAAGTTATTTTCCAAATTGTATTCAAGAAAATTCATCCTTTTGGGAAGTATTGAAATATTTTAAAATTAAAGAAAATTTAAAAATTAGAACACATTTTTTCAAATATCAAAGTACATAAATATATTTAAGCAATGACCAAAGGAGAGAAGCTGTTTACTTTAGCAAACAATGCATGCAAAATTCTTTAGGGATGAACACATTGAGCAGTTTTAATAACAATTAAGTTTTATATTCTGCAAAAAGCTTCTCATTATAAAAATATCTTAAAAATTAAGAAATGTAAAAACAAATAAATATATAAAAATTGAATTGTATTAATATTCAAATAAATACACAAACCAAATGCAATACAATTTCTGATTACAAAGTCTTTGTAACGGATGGATGAGAACTGCTGGGGATATTCAAGTTTGTGAGATAGGTGTATTCCCAAACATCTAAACTACTTGCAAATGTTATAAAAATATTTTATATAGTACAAGTTGGTATTGTGCAATGAAACACTTAAAAATGCATATATTTTACCAAACATACTGAAGACTTTGAGAGGATAAAAGGAAATGACTGATAACTTTAATTTCATAAAGGAACACAACATGTAAAATATGAATTTAAAGATCCTGAAGAACTAATTGTGAACTTTTTTCTTATAATATAAACTTTGTTCTTCTTTAGAAATAAAATATATAATGATCAACTTGAAAAATGCTCATTTTTCTCTGAAATTTATAGTACACATTTTCATGTAAGGTTTTATTAAGTCCTGATTTTAACACTTTAATTGTACATAAAAAATTATTTGGATATATTTAGTTTGAACAAAGAACAGTTGGCCTGCTTGTTTCAATAACATGCAGAAAAGCCACAAACCCCACACTTTAGAATGGCCTTATCAGATATGTGAAATTTATCCAATTAGACAATTCAACCATTTATCACAGTTACCTTTTCTATGTCTGTCAGTACAAAAACACATACTTTAGTAACTCACATGTGATCTACAATTTAATGTTGATATTTATGGTTATTCATTTCAACTATAAAGTACTATGGAAATTTAATATTTATTTATATTGGAAAGAAAATCAGCAGCAGCATTATCAAGGAAATAAAATCTTTTAGATACTCCCTCAGCATTTTCAAATTTGTTTCATTCCATTTGTCATGTAAGAAAACTCACCAAATTAATTTTGCTGCCAAGATATTGCTACCACAGATGACTGAAGAAGCCTGTTCATGGGACTTTTGGTCAGCTTTTTACAAAGGGAACAAGAAGATAGTGTATGATGTCTTCTATGATGTGTAGTGTTTTTGATTATATGCTGACACTCAAAAGAAGAAAATATCCTTTAATATTAGTGGCTGGAATAGAATTAGGTGAGAAGGATAGCCATAAAAACCGTAATTTTATGGATTAGTTCAAATTTATGCCCTGACAAAATCTAGGTCTTTTTCAACATTATAAAATAGATCCTGATATAATTACTGAGTCCAGTCTTGCCTCCCTAGTCATATTTTGAATGTCCTCTATGGAATTTCTGAAAAACTAATGAGTTCAAAAGGAAGTAAATCCCCAGTGGGACCCCTTAAATACAATTTAACTGGAGAAAGCCAAAGTTGAAGGAGAATTTCTTCAGTGTGACCAACTATAAAAAGTTACTGCATTAAGATTCCAGTCAGGTATCCCTAATTCCTGCCTTATACCCAACAGGGACATACTGTTGTTCCATTCCAGATAGGATATCTCACAAGAGTTCCTTAATGTAGATACTCAAGCCAGCTTTAACTATTGAAGCTTGTGTACACTCTCCTAATACAAGCCCAACATCTGAAGATCTAGATTTTTTAGCTATGATTCTAATATCTGGTGATTGTTACTCATGAGAAAAATCTTACAAGTGGACTTTCTTGTCTGTGATAGGAGGTGTTGGACAACCAGGACTCCATTTGACAGTTAGGTTTACAATCCACTGAATTGTTTTCTTGAAAATCCGAGTTTATGGAGGATTTTTTCATGGACATTCTTATGTTTGGTTAATTTTCTTTATTCTACTTATTTTCATTTCTAATCAAGTTTCCTTCTGCTATTTTTCTAGCTGTTCTCTCTTACCCCTTTGCTCTTTTCTCTTTCTGTCTCTGTCCCTCAGTACCTCACAGGGTATACTGGATGTCCTGTTTTATCAATCTCTACCTCATTCTCTTCTTTGGAACCTGGGGCTGTATTCATAATCTGTAGCCCAGAAATCCTCTGGTCTTTACCTCACATAAACCTATGACTGTAGGCTCAGCAGTCCAGTTATTTTATGAGGGATTTTGGGATTTCAAGACAGTAATTCATGGTAGCACAGCAAAGACTCTTAACTCCTAAGTGATTTCCCTTGGCCAATGTCTTAGTTAATATTGTCTAGAACTTTTAAAATTCCATTTATTTTTGTTTTTAAAACTGTTAAGGATTCCCAATTTTTAGCTCAGTCTTTATTTGTTACTTTATTTATATTTCTCTTCTTTCATATTTAAATGCATGAACTTTATTATTGAGGCTATTAATTTTTATACATGTGTAGTTATACTGCCTCATAAGCATAATCAATAACACATAGCTTTCTTTCAGTATGCCACAAGTACTTCTTGAATTATGCTATGGGCCATTTTACCCCCAAGGGTCGGAGTCTACTATCATTGACAGAGGTTATAAATAGAGATTACATTGTTTTAGGGGAAAAGACACATAAGAAACAACAAACAATCATAGAACTAACCAATGACATTTCAAATAATGTAAATTTAAATTACATGAGGTACTGCAGACAAAATTTCCAGAAGGAGGGAAATCAAAGTGAGGTGAGAGTAGCACAGTTAGAAGGGAATATTTTATGTAAGATGCTGTGAATGTGAGAACCTGGGGCTGTGTTCATGATCTACAGCCCAGAAATCCTCTGGTCTTTACCTCACATAAAGCTATGACTGTAGAAAGGTTTATGAGAGTTATTATGTGACCTGAAGATATAGTAAAATTTTATTAATTATAAAAGAGTAAGATTTAAATACTAACAAGAAGCAGATTATTTCTGAATTAATGTTTGTAGCCATCACTTTTTTATGCACTCCTGATCTAAATATTCCAAAGACAACCAAGATAGTACATTCAAATCAGTAAATGCATTTTCTTCATTTTGTTTTGGAGAATTGATGCATCTACCCTCACAAAATGCATACAATTTATCTTTCTCTACTGAATTCAATTCCCCAACAGCCTTTTACTTTTAATTAAATAAAACCTCAGCATTCACTTACACAGATGAAAAATATTTTGGAGCTACTATTTACCTCACATCAAGTCCATATTTATTATTATTATTATTATTATTATTATTATTATTATTATTATTATTATTATTATACCTTTTAAGCACACATGAACATGCTTGCTTGCTGGTAATGTGAAAATAGAAAGTCAAATAATCATTCTCCTGAAATAAAAAAGTTTTTCTCCTGCTGTAGGAGTGGTTTATTAAAGGTACAAAACTTTCAAATTTACCTTTCTGTTCAAATCTCTGCTGTAATTTTGCATTTCACCCAGAATAAATCTGATTTCACCATGATGTGTAACTGTCACCAAGTTCCTGATTCTCTGTAAGTTATAATCTCATAACCCTCACATCCTCCTCTCTTGGTGTTCTTCCTTCTTTTGGACATTCAAAAGACCACAAACTTCTTGCTGTATCCCAAAGACCCAGACAGGCTCAAAAATGTGATGGGATATGTGTGCATAGGTGCCAATGTCTGATTCTAGTCCTGATTGTGCATTATACTGCTTTATTTCCTTAGATAGTTTTATAGTTATCATTTTTATCTGTTCTTGTATACTTAAATTTGGAAAAAGAATAGCACAATTCTTCTGAAGGGTTTGTACAGGTAAAAATGAGCCATAGTATAAAGTCTATTAATATTTATTTGACATCTACACTGTTCATGGTCATCAGCTTTGTCAAAAATCAAGTGTTCCTATATGGGTAGGTTTATTTCAGGGTCTTCAATTCTATTCCATTGATCAACCTTTCTATTCTGATACGTAGTACTTTTTTTTTTTTTTTTTTTTTTTTTTTTTTTTTTTACTGTTGTTTATAGTTTAGCTTGAGGTCAGGAATGGGGATACCTCCAAAAGTTCTATTTTTGTTCAAAATTATTTTACCTATCCTTATGGCTGTTTTGTTTGTATTTTGTTTTTATTTTGTTTGTTTTGATTTTGCATTTGACGTTGAGAATTGGTCTTTCAAGATCTGTAAAGAATTGTGTTGGAATTTTGATATGAATGACGTTGAATATGTAGATTGTTTTTTGAAAGATGGCCATTTTTACAATGATAATCCTATCAAACTATGAAAATGGGTGATTTTTCCATCTTCTGATGCACAGAGACTACAGTAGCATTCATGGAGCCTTTAACATATTCAAGTACATCGAGTCTGAACACTGAGAGGAAAAAGTGGACTTTTTCCATAAACAAGAAACTATCTCCAATTGACATTCAATTACCTACTTGGTCATAATGGATGATGTCTTTGATATGTTCTTGGATTAGGTTTACAAGTATTTTATTGAGTATTTTTGCACAATGTGCATAAGAGAAATCAGTCTGAAATTCTCTTTCTTTGTTGATTCTTTGTGTGGTTTAGATATCAAGGTGATTGTGGCCTTATAGAATAAGTTTGGCAGGGTTCCTTCTGTTTCTATTTGGGGGAATAATTTGAGGGGTACTGGAATTAGCTCTCTTTTGAAAAGCTGGTAGAATTCTGCATTAAAACCGTCAGTTGCTATAGAAAAATCAGTTCTCTCCAATGGATTTTATAGGGTCTATTTACTATACTTAAACTGAGGTCCCATGTCTAGTAATAAATGTCCAACACAAAATAAACTAAATAATACTTCTGTAGACATTTTAGTTTTATGTTGCTTTTTTCTATTATTAGTTTTTATATTACAGTTTCTGATAAATATTGTCTTTTTTTGGATTTTAGTTGGTATGTGTGTGTGTTTTGAGTTTTTCATTATTATGTGGGATTTACCTGCTTATAAAACAAAATATATTGTTATCCACAAATTTAAATAGCATTTAGTTTTCAAAAATGTAGGGCAATCAGAATTTGAGTCAGAATATTGACATTTCAGCTTAAAATATTAAGTAATAATTGATAATGTACATAGATAAGTATTACAAAAATAGAAGATAATGGCCATACAATTACTAGGGAGTAGTGTATTGTGTCTGTATTTCTATTCCATTAGAGGCTGAGCTAGAAAGGTAGTAAGTTTAAAGAAAGATAACACTGAAATGAAAAAATCCAAATCATATGCTATGAGTTAACTTAAAATTATGAACATCCTTTGTGATCTATAGGATGCATATTCTTTTCAAAGTCATATGGAACATTCACTCAATCAGATGTTTTGTCCTGAAATACATTTCAGTGCTCCAAACTGCAAATTATACTCAAAATGTAGTTGTTGTTAGTACCAGTTCCCTATTTAAGTTGAATACAGAGCTCCACAATTAAGAGAGAGGAAGAGGAGTCACTTTGGAACCATTCTAAGTACAAAAGTGACTCTAATTGAGCACTTTACCAGCTTCCTAGATCTGGCACCAAATTAACTTCCTTACTTGTAAAAAATTATACTGTGTAGGACTTTATTTGCATATGTAGTTTTCTGAAAATATTGGCCAAACTCTCTGGATTTTTCTACTGAGAAATTCTTCTATTATTATAAAAAATACTTTTGAATTTTAAAAATACTTTTTAAAATGTGTATGTTTATAGACATGAATATTATAGGCTATTTGCATTTTTGATATTTTAGGAACACTGAAAGCACTTAATGATAACACCAATAATACATACCATTTTAAGTTAAAGACTAAGCTAACTTACATTCTTAATGCAAAAATAACTAATAATCAAGAAATACTTTATTGGAGAAAATCGAACCAATCATGTACTTTTATTTTACATATAATACTATAACAAACAACTTGAGTCATTCTGTTTGTTATAGCCTTCAAAGTCTTTTTCTACAAAGTGTCTCTTTTTAGACTTTATTGGTGAAAAGTATGTTTCCTTTGATAAAAACTACCATTCTTGAAATAAATTCTCTTTTGCATCTGGTTCTCACTGGTTTCTGTTAAGAGTACACCTCTCCTTACTTTTTAGTTGTATTAATGATAGTAATCGCATGAAGTCAAACATGGTTTTTTTTGCCTTTACATTACATGGCTCCCAAGAACTGCAGACAGTCTAGTTATCTTTTTTTATCTAAAGCTTATGAAAAAACTAAGATTTTCCTAATATGTAATAACATTTACTTGACACTTAACATTAAATTCTGCTCATGTACATGCTTATATTTTTATAAAATCAATCAACTAGTCTAAAAGTAGTGAATATTATGGAATATTATCACATATATAAACATTTAGGTACTTTATGTCTTTTATTTTACAGAGGCACAGGGATGTGCTTTGGTTGGAACTAAAATTTGGATTTTTTTCCCTATGCTATCATTTTCAAGGAGAGATACTTTCTGGTAAGAACTTTCCCTATGGCCCCTTTCATCTCACTGTTCCTCAGAGTGTAGATGAGGGGATTGAGGAATGGTGTCCCCAGTGTGTATACCAAGGAGATGAACTGATCTTGCTTGGGATGGTAACTGGAGATGGGGCGCAGGTACATGAAGGCACAGCAGCCATACTGCAACATTACAACAGTGAGGTGGGAGGAACAGGTGTTGAAGGCCCTGTGACGGCCAGCCGCTGAGTGCAGTTTGAGTACAGCAGCCACTATCAAGGCATAGGTGGTGGCAATAAAAAAGAAAGGCACAGCAATGGCTAGTGTGGCTGCCACTAGCACAGAAAGCTCATGAATATGACTTTTGGCACACACAAGATGCATGACTGGTGGAGCATTACAAAAGAAGTGCTCTATTCCTCTGTCCTGACAGAATGGCAGACAGAAGATGAAGACCACAAGCTGTAAGGACAGAAACAAGCCAATGACAACAGAAGCCACAACCAAGTGAACACAAAGTGTTGCAGTCATAATGAGAGGATACTGCAAGGGATGACAGATGTCAACATATCTGTCATAGGCCATGATAGCCAGGAGGAAGCAATCAGCACTACCAAGTCCAATGAGAAACACCATCTGAGTGGCACAGCTCATCAGAGTAATGGTCTTCTCAGATTGAAAGTTGTTGGCCAAAATGTGTGGTACCACCACTGCAGTGTAGTATAGTTCTATCCCTGATAGGCTGCCCAGGAAATAGTACATGGGTGTATGTAGACGAGCTTCAGTCTGGATGGAGACCACAATGAGGATATTCCCAGAGATTATTAATCCATAAGCCAGGCTAACTCCAAAGAAGCAGAGCATACGTAGCTCTGGACGTTTTGGATAGGCAAGGAACACAAACTCCATGAACAATGAGTGGTTCTCCCAAGTCACTGAGTCCAGAGGCATTCTCTTTGGAGTGAAAAAAGAAACAACAACAACAAAAAACAACCAAATACCTGTCAGATTGGTCATTTATCTTATAGACAATGATTTTACTTTACTAATCAAATGTCTATTTAGATGCAAGTCATATAAGGACTTGACTTTTTAAAATTTTTGTATTTTTATAAAATTTGTTCAAATGTAAATCTACATGTTAATTTCTACCTGCAAACAGTTTGGCAGTGAGATACTATCAACCAACAGCATCAGAGATAATATGAGTATTCAGAATGTGTTTTGAAGGCATAACATAACAATAAAACTATTTTAGTAAACCCATTATTAAGCCTCAAGAAATTTATGCATTGAAAAAACTCCAGGTGTGGTAGAAAACAATTTTAAGTATTTGTAAACTCATATGCTTATTGTTTATAAATTTGCTTATATGTTTTATTCTTGTATTCTGAGGCATTAAGAGACATGTGAATGACATACTCACAGATCATCACAAGATGTAGAATCAAAAGAGATTGGTGCAAAAAAAAGTTACTATAAAGGAAATAATAATAATCTGGCAAAATCAAGTTAGCCTTGTCTGGGGTTCAAATAAGCTGCATAAATGAATGCTTCCACTTTTTGATTTTTCTGGGCTTATCCAAACAGGAGAGGCATGAGGTGAGAACACTTGTCCTTTATCTTAGGTTTCATCCTAATACATTAAAAAATATGATCAAAACTACTGGAAATTTTCTGTGATTTTTTTCACAGAACAATAGAAGGCCAATCTAGTGAATTTTTTTCCATATTTTTCTTTTTCTTATAGAAAATCTGAAATCTAGAGGGAAAATATATTTTTTTTAAAAACCAAAGTCAAAGTCAAAAAAGCCTGGAGCATAAAAATCACCAAAATTTCAATGAACAGGAACAACTCACAAACTGCTCAATATGCTTTTATTCCATAAATCAATTTATATGTAGGAAGACCAATGAGGTATATCTTTTACACTTATTTCAAATCACCAAACTTTGTTTTTGCCTATTGGTCAATATTTCTGCTTAAAAGAAATCTGTTTTCCAATACCCTTTCTTACCATAAATATCATTTACAGAACACCATGGCAACATCACATGCAACTTGGACATTTATAGCTCTTTTTATTCTTATATCTAGCAAGTGACATCTTTTGCATTCATTTTTTAAATCCTCTTCTGAATTTCAAAAATGCTTCAAGTAATTGCTCATAATATTTACTCTGAATGTTGTAGTACAATATCAGTTGGAATAGAAATATATGAATATGAAAACAATGTTGATTGTAAATAATATGATTTGTTTTTTTTTTTTTTGTTTTGTTTTGTTTTGTTTTTTCAGGTTTTTTTTGTTTTTTTCTTTTTTTTGTTTTGTTTTTGTTTTTGTTTTTGTTTTTGTTTTTGTTTGTTTTGTTTTGTTTTTTGAGACAGGGTTTCTAAGTGTAGCCTGACTGTCCTGGAGCTCACTCTGTAGACCTGGCTGGCCTCGAACTCAGAAATCCGCCTGCCTCTGCCTCCCAAGTGCTGGGATTAAAGGCGTGCGCCACCACCGCCCGGCTTCCATGTGCTTTCTTGAGGGCACACACACACACACACACACACACACACACACACACACTGAGAGAGACAGAGAGAGAGAGGGGGGAGAGAGAGAGAGAGAGAGAGAGAGACAGAGACAGAGACAGAGAGAGAGAGAGATGATTTGTATAATTCTAATAACTTGGTCTATATTGTAAGGGAATATGGAACTTTTCTGAATTTCAATTTTTAGGTGAAAATGGGGATAATAATTATACTTAATTGAAAGTATTATTATGTGTTTAAGTAAAATTGTAATACTAACAACTATAAAAATAAACATTAAGAAAAAATTAATAAAATATGACCAACCTATCATCTGCAAGTTTCACAACAACCACTTTCATCATTAATGATTATATCATTCTGTAACACCATATAAAATGATGAACAAATTCTAAACATGATAATTGCACAATGGATAAATAAACATTATCTGCAAATGTAAGTAATTTTATTCCAATTTTAAAAATTATTTCATCATAAAATATTTTTTAGGTTCTTATGAAAAATTTTATATATATACTGAACTATGAAAAAGTTTGTTACATAAGAATATAATATTGCTGTGTCTATAATAACAGACATATGAGTGTTCATCTAATGCCTGTCTGATAATGGAGTGTTTTGATAATGTCCATTCAGAATGACAAGATTCTAGAATTTTATTAAAATTCAGAAAACTTATATCATCTTAATAGTGCAGTTAATTCAATATTCACAAGGAAGCAGTGAGAGGTTACAAATTTGTAGTGCCATGAATTTTTTAGTGGTGAAAGGTACTTCAGAAATTATTAGTATATTATTCATCAGATATTTGAATCTTTAAGTAAGTTTCTGGAAATCAGGAAATTTTCTATGTACAATTACTCAACTTCAGTATTAGAAGGTAGAATTCCCTGAAATTTTATTTTGTGATCAACTGAAACTGCCGTCTCTGTGACTTCTTTCTACTCTGTGTCTTCCAGTCACATATTTTCTCTAAAAAACACTTCAGACATCAAGTAACTATTTTTCAGTTTCAAGTATTCTTTCTTATTTATTTTTAGTACTTTTAACATCATGGTTTGAATGAGTGTCACAACTTGTTCCTCTCTAGTTTACATCATTGGAACACAGAATCACTCAGAAAGGAGGACATGAGAATGGATATCTCTGCACATTCTTAAGACTTAGATATCCTAAGTTAGAACAGCACCTCTAGTATCTAGTGAGTGTTACATAAAAATAGATATTGTGGATGATTTACTGAAGACATCACTTAGACTCTTACTCTTCTACTACTAGCATATTCTTCGGAAAAGTCATCTCCAATAAAATTTTTTCCTAGTGTTTAATGACATAAAACTAATACTAACATAATAATGTAAGTGAACACCTGACAGAAAAACTTGGCATGAAACCTAAGAAAGTGGAAATACATGTTTTTTATCTTATTTTTTGTTTTTGCTTAAGGCATGATATTAACAATATCTAACTCAAAGAAAACATTTTATAGGGCCTAGGTGAGGACAAAGTTTCTATTAAACTGTAAACTTACTATATAAATATTTAATATATTAGCCTTTACTGAAGATTGGTCATTAATATTTTTAGCTTAGGTAACTGAAATTTAGAGGGAATTCCAAGGAACAGTAAGTCTTTGCCTAAAATATGGCTGATATTCTACAATCTATTTTTAAGGTCATCACTTTTTTAACAGTATCAATAGTTTACAAATCATGGGATAGAAAAGGACTTCTCTTACCTTCAATTTCAAGAAAGAGGGAGATACAATAAGTCTGTCTTCTCATGTGTATCTGCAAAAGTTAGTATCCAGAATATGTTGTTGACTGATAATGCTTGTGAACCAACTTGAGAAGACAGTGATCTTGGGGAGATTGGCCCTGTGGGATTGAGCCTTGGTAGACCATTCCAAACAAAAGCCACAGAAGAAGCAAATTGCCTTGTCACCTAGTGCCTTACCACATACAATTCATTTCCCAGAAGAAGGTAGCTCCATGATCACCTGTCTCTTGTTACCAAAGAATTCTGAGGGACCCACTGATTAATCTATTTAAGTGGACACAGGAGTATATACAAGAATATATAATGAACTATCAAAATATATATCACTAAACATTGTAACAGACATTGTTTTTATTAATTGTGTGGAGATTTGTGTCAAAATGACATGTTATTGGGCAGAAAATATTCCACCAAGAAACAGTGAAATAGTAATTAGTGACAATATCCTGAATGTGTAACATAGAGAAATACAGACCACCCGGACGTGAAAGCTTAACATGAATTTAAAATAAATGAAAGTATATTTTTAAGAAATGGAAGTTTATCGGTAGAACAGATAATAAAGCTAGAAAAATGCTTGCTAGTCTGTGAGACAAGCAAGTCTATAACGAAGATGATACCTTACATATGTGGGGAAAAGAAACATTTATTGAAATTCTGATGATACAGGAACTGATGAATTTGTATGAAAGGGAAATGTAAAGTATATCTCCTGACTTACAAAGCAGGTTATTATATATCCAATGCCATAATCAATCCAAGGAAACCTTTGGATTGTTTTTTTCAACAAGCACATGGTGGGATATGGTATTTAATTTCTAAAATGTATTTTGGTTTTGAAAATATAATATAATTACATCATGTCTCCTTTACCCTTTCTCCTTCCAAATTGTCCCATACACTTGTACTTGCTTGCTTTCAAATGCATAGCCTGGTCTATCTGTATAATGTTACTTGCATTCATGACTGACCATTTGGTATTGCAGAACCAATTTGTATGCTTTTCTATGGGAAAACTATTTTTAAACACTCTCACTATTCCTTAGATGGGTATAATTTTTTGAGATGTAGGATTGAGGCTCCTTAGGCTTTCCTCTCTTCTTGTTGCAAGTCTACTTTTTTCTTGCTCTGGGTCTTTGATTGCAACTTAGGAAAATATATATATATATATAATATATATTATTTATGTCATATATATATATATATATACATATATATATGGAGAGATAGTGATAGAGTGTGAGAGAGAGAGCCTAAAAATATAAGCAAAATTGAATATAGTATTTGACTCATATGTATATTTACCTATATAAAATGTTTTAAATGCCATATGTAAAAACAGTATGTAAAACTATAAAATACATGAAATAATAAAAAGAATCTCTCATATACACCAAAGCTATGTTTAGTATTTGTGTTTCATTATCCTAATTTATTTCTTTTTCTCTCCCAGGAGTCCAAAGTTTTAGTTGAGTAATTCTAGATTTAGCTACCGAATTAAGACATATACAGTCATAGTGTCTTTTAAAAAACTTGTTGTCAAAGTGGTCTATGGGTTCAGTTCAGTCTCATAAAAATTCACTGACTCATTATAAAACAAGAAAAACAACTCTCACACTTGCATGGAAATCTCATAATAGTAAGATGTGAAAAATGACAAAACAAGTGGAGAAGGATCAACAAAATACAGTATTTATAGAGATGTGTAATAAAACCCATCTCTGTGTGGTGAAACAATGAAAAATAAAAATGTTAAATTGAAAACATAAATACAAATACCACATGATCCAGCTAGACCATCTTTATATATATTGCAAACTAATTTTAAAAGAGCATATCTTTAAGATATCTCTATACTCTTGTTTATTTTAACACTAGTCACAACTAAGTTATAGACCAATCAGAGGTGTTTCACAACTGATAAATGTGTAAAGAAGATATGCTGTATGTGCACAGTGGCTTAATTTTCAGGCATAAAAAATTACATCATGTCATTTGCATGAAAGTGGAGTAAACTGGAAATCACCATCTAAGTGACATAATTCAGTGTCAGAAAGATATGTACTGAATTCTTTCCCTCCATGTGTAGTAATATGATCTGAAGGAAAAACATGAAACTAGAAAAGAGGATATTTGCAAACTAGTAGGATGGATGTGAAGATGATGTGACAGCATTTATAATATAAAATGCATTGAATGCATATAGAAATCTATAACTTTGCAGTGGAATATATACTTATTTAAAACAATAAAACATACAGTACAGTATAAGTATTAGACAAGTTCATAGTGCTTCTGTATTTATCTTTTTCTTTTTGAATAGAGCTTTAACAGCCTGCTTAGCAGATTCCAAAACTGGTATTTCTCTAAGTGTGGAAATTTCTCTTAGTCCTATGTTTCTCTTCACTTGCTCTTTGCCTTCCAGGTAATACTGAGAGCAAATAACTCTTACACATGCCTTTTTGTTTGTAAGGACCAAATAGTGTCTTTTTTAATCTCTAGAAATTTTATATAAATAATTTAAAATTTCTAATGATACCTTCATGTTCTTTGCAACATAGAACATAACTGACACTTGAACTATGAATTTATCACTCCTATTTTATTATGTATTTAAATATCAGACAATATACTTGTCAAAGATAGAAAAATTACTTGTGAAAATTGTAATGTGTGTTGTAAACATCTTTTCTCTCAGAATAAAAATGACTTTGAGGATTTAGATGTACTTATTATATGGATTTACTTACTATAATCTCAAGTTGAATATCTAGGCCATTGTGCACAATCATCCCCATCTACTTTGATATTCTGTCATTGAAACTTCAAATATGACATTTAATTCCAGGCAACATAAGCTTAAAATAAGCATGTTAGATATCATCTCACTCTCCTTCCAGAAATGTGATTTTTTTCACAAACACAATGTTGTTTGTTTTGATTGTGGGGAATAGAGAAAGGAGTTAAAATTTTAAAGTAAGAATTAAACAAAACATTTTTAATTGAAAATGGCTTTTCTCATAGAATGCATTGCAATTCCAATGAGCCATGTTTAGTTTATTCCTGGGTCATGCTTTCCATGTGCCCTCAATTTCCTCTGACTCCTGCAATATTTCTTCATTAACTTCCATAAGGCTCTAGAACTCTGAGGAAAAAGCCCCAATTGAGACCTCCAAAATAGACTCTCTATTCTCCTAATGTCTGGCTGTGTGTCTCTGAATTGGTTCTCATCTGTGGAGACAGGTAACCTCTCTGATGCTGACTGTCCAAGGGATCAATCAATGAGTATAGTAGAATATCACTAGTAATCATTTTGTTAATTTTTTTTTTTTTGCCAGTTGTGTTTGCTTCAGCCCTACATTCTGGGCTATCCAGTCTTTAGTTTCTGGCTATGTAGGAACAGTGAGTCATAGGCTCCCTCTCCTGGTTTGATCCTCAAATTAAACAACACATTGGTGGGACACTCCAACAAGTTCAGTGTCACCACTGCTTCTCATATCTTTCAGGCAGAACAGAAGACCCCTGCTCTACCAGTGGGCATGCCAGTATTAGGAAACCTAGGCCTCTAATTCTAGAAGAATAATCCTGTTCTAATTGAAGACTAAGCTACTTCTAGGGATACTAGAGGCCAAGCTAGTTCCCAAACTCTTAGAATTTCAGAGGCAATGCCAGTACCCCAAGCCTTAGGGATCACACAGGCCACCAAAACCCCAGCAGAGATACTTTATATGACTAGAAGTCTTTCTGGTGACCAGAATCACTGAGGCCAGTAGAAAAAGAACTAAAGGAAAAATATACAAAAGCATTCACCCAACAAAGATAAACTGATAAACTGGCATCAAAAACATTACCCCCAAACCCTAATCCCTAGATGCCAGTGTAAGAATATAAATCACAATAGCCAGGGCAAAATGACACCACCAGAGCCCAACTATTCCATTACAGCAAACCTCTGATATTCAGCTGACTCATGAGAAAATGACCTCAAAACCAATCCTATGACGATGATAGATGGTGGTTGGTTGCTCCCATAAGACTTGTACAACCACTGCCTTAGCATATTTTGAAGGTAGGGCACCATAGTCGATAACAGGTTTGTGATGAGATTTTGTTTATATTTCTCTTTTGAGAGTATGTAAACTATATTCCTGTACCAGAGATAATGGAATATATGAATGAAGGCTCTATGTAGGCACTGTCTCATCACCTCTATATTCAAGGATTTATGTATGTAGTGTCTTTAGCAATGGGGCATCCCTCTAAGTTGGTGAAGAACAATCTACATCTTAGCAACAACCTTGGCTAAAAAATTCACTATAAGTAATTCAATCACAGTAATGAGAGCTTTATTTGGTAACTCTGTCTTCTTTATTATTTGGTGATTTAATTTAGTATGACATCATTTATGAATATTTTAATTTTATTTTTTACATTTCACTTTATATCTTCCCACTCATCCCATCCAACAACCCTTCTCCCATCCTCCCCTTCACATCTGAGTAGGGGCCACCTCCTCCACCTCCATGTATCCCTTGACCCTGAAACTTTAACTCTGTGTGAGACTAGGTGCCTCCTCTCCTGCAAAGGACAGACAAGACAGTCCAGCTACAAGAGCATATCCTCCACACAGATGACATCTTTTGGGATAGCCCTCATTCAAGCTGTTCTGGACCCACATAAAGACCAAGTTGCACATCGGCTACATATAAGAAGGGAGACCTATGTATTTTCTTTGTATGTCTGTACTGTATATGTTCTTTGATTGGTGGTTATAACTTTGAGAGCCCCAAGGATCCATGTTAGTTGACTCTTTGTAGGCACTATGTAGTATCCTACAGCCCCTTTTCTTTTCCCTCCCCACTTGAACCTTCATTCCAGGACCCCCATCTTTGCATAGCAATTTAATCTACTTCCTGTTTCTAATCAGATCTATCTGTTCCTTCTAGTCTTTTGCTATATACCGACCCTCTTTTTTTTCTATGCATTTTAACTTGGTTATCATTGCCTTCAT
This sequence comes from Arvicanthis niloticus, assembly GCF_011762505.2. Classification (NCBI taxonomy): domain Eukaryota; kingdom Metazoa; phylum Chordata; class Mammalia; order Rodentia; family Muridae; genus Arvicanthis; species Arvicanthis niloticus. The sequence goes on along the minus strand of NC_047658.1, from coordinate 121,682,174 downwards.
AGCTAATATCTATGTTAATACTTAATGTCTTTTTAATTCAGATAGAAATTTGGTTTCTGGGGACCTATCCCATATGCAGACACTAAATCCAGTCACTATTGCTGATGACAAGAAATGCTTGCTAATAGGAGCCTGATATAGCTCCTGAGAGGTTCAGCTAGAGCTTGCAGCCAACCATCAGACTGAACATGGGATCAATGGAGGAGTTAGGGGAAGGACTGCAGGAGCTGAAGGGGTTTGCAACCCCATAGGAAGGACAATAGTATCAACCAACCAGACCCCTCCCCCAAGTTTCCAGGGACTAAACCACCAACTAAAGAGTACACATGGAGGGACCCATGGCTCCAGCCACAAAACCTAATACAGAGGATGGCTTTATCTGACATCAATGGGAGAGGAGTCCCTTTGTATAACCTAATACAGAGAATGGCTTTATCTGACATCAATAGGAGAGGAGTCCCTTTGTATAGTGAAGGGTCAATGTCCCAGTCTTGGGAAATGCTGGAGGAGTGAGGTGGGAATGGGTGGGTAGATGGGGAAGCAACCTCATAGAAGCAGGGAGAGGGTGATGGTATAGAGGGTTTGCAGAGGGGGAACTGGGAAAGGCAATAACATTTGAAATGTAAAAAAATAATAAATAAAAATGCAATAAAAAAGAAATTTGGTTTCTGTTGCTAATTTAGTTTATAGTTTTAATTCAATTTGCAGTCACAGAAAATATTCATTCAAATGGAAGTTATATCTGGTAGTCACTAAATTGTCTGTTATTTTTCATGTCTCAACAATTTGTTCTGTTCTCAGAGCTCAGTGAATCATAGCCTCAAACCTCATGTTGTAGATATTAATACTCTCTGTACTACAAACATTTGTCAACCTGTTAGAATTTCTAAAAGAAAAATAATCTCTCCACTCACATTCATGTGATTAATGAGTAATTTAATGATGTTACTTAATTTGATCATCATAGATAATACTTCACAGTAGGAGGTCTTAAGTATATTGTAAATATTTTAACTTCACAATCAGCATTTTCAAATGGTGTAAAATTTCACAATCCTGTAGTATACAGTAATATGTCACAGAAATATAACTAATCTTTTCATTATTCACAGTCACAATTTAAAATTTTATTTTTTAGCATTCTTATGGGGCAGATCATCAGCTTATCTGCCCCTCTGAAGATCCTACTGTTTGAAGGCCTCCCAGGAGATCTGCTGCACCCAGAGCAATAGGTAAGGAACCCTCCCAAATAACTGCATGAGGTAAGAACCCAGTAGACACAGGACCATTCCCTCTGCTCAAACTCTACTTCCTTTCTGGCTGTGGAAAACTATCAACACACTAAATGGACAGAACAAAGAAAGAATATTAAAAGGTCTAAGAGAAAAGGGTCAAGTAGCATATAAAGGCAGACATATCAGAATTACACGAAACTTCTCAACAGAGACCCTAAATGCCAGAAGAATCTGGAAAGAGGTCATGCAGACCGTAAAGAGAATACAAATGCCAGCTCAGGGTACTATACCCAGCAAAACTCTCAATCATCATAAGTGGAGAAACCAAAATATTCCATGACAAAATGATATATAAGCAATATCTATCTACCAATTCATCTCTAAACAGGATTCTAGAAGGAAAACTGCAATAAAAGAAAGGTACTTACACCAAAGGAAAAAAACAAGGAATTGATCATCTCACAAAAAAACCAAAAGGAGAGAATCACATACACATAATGTCACATACAACAGAAAACATAATAGGAACTAACTATATTCTATCTTTAACATTTCTCAATATCATTGGTCTCAATTCCCCAATAAAAAGATACAAGCTAACAGACTGGATACACAGTCAGGATCTAATATTTTGTTGCATAATGGAAGGAGAGGTCCGTGGTCCTGGGAAGGCTCAATGGCCCAGCATAGGGGAATGCCAGGGCAGAGAGGTAGGAGTTGGTGGGTGGGGGAACACCCTCATTGAGGCAGGGGAGGGAGGATAAGATAGGGTGTTTTCTTAGGAGAAACTGAGAAAGGAAATAACATTTGAAATGTAAATAAATAAAATAGCCAATTTAAAGAAAACAGGAAAAAAGATATACAGAGAAAGTGAAAATATTTTAGACTTTTTAAAAAAAGGAAAAGAAAACATTTTATATGTTGAGTGACTTTATGAAAATGAATTAAAATAACATCAAAAAAGAAAAGAAACAAATTTCAATGGCAGAGACAGACACTACTCAGAGTAAGAGGCCAGAACAACCCTTTTGCTAACAAATGGTTCCAAGAAAAAAATCAGGAGTTGCCATTCTAAAATCCAATAAAATAGACTTTCCACCTAAAGTTACCAAGTGAGATAGGGAAGTACATTTCATATTCATCAAAGGAAAAATCAATCGAGACAAGGTCTCAATTCTGAACATCTATGACCCAAATTCATGTACAACCACATTCATAAAAGAAAATTTACTGAAGCTCAAAACACACATTGAACCCCATAAAATGAAAGTGGGAGACTTTCACACACCACTCTCACCAAATGGACAGGTCAGTGAAACAAACTAAACAGAGACACAGTGAAACTAATAGAGGTTATGAATCAAATGGATTTAATATATATATATATATATATATATATATATATATATATAATATATATATATATTATATATATATATATAACAAAAAAATATACTTTCTTCTCAGCACATCATGGTATCTTCACCAATTGACCATATAAATGATCACAAAGCAAGCCTCAACAGATACAGGAGATTAATATAATCCCATGGCATCCTATCACTTCACAATGGACTAAGGTTAGACTTTAATTACAAAAAAAAAAAACAAAAAAAAAAAACAGAAAGCCCACATACCTATGGAAACTAATCAATTCTCTAATGAATGATAACATATTCAGGGAAGAAATAAAAAAAATAAAGATTCCAGAATTCAATAAAAACTACACAGCATACTCAAACTGATGGAGCACAATGAAAGCAGTGTTAAGAGAAAAATTCATAGCACTAAGTTCCCTGGTTAAAAAAAAAAAAAAAAAAACTGGAGAGATCTTATACTAGCGACTTATCAGCACAACTAAGAACTTCAGAACAAAAAGAAGCGAACATACCCAAGAGGAGTAAACTACAGGAAATAATCAAACTCAGAGCCAAAAACAACCAAATAGAAACTTAGAGAAATATACAAAGAATCAACAAAACCAAAAGATGGTTCTTTAAGAAAATAAACAAGATAAATAAATGCCTAGCCAAATTAACTGAAGGATATAGAGACAGTATTCAAATTAGCAAAATTAGAAATGAGAAGGGAGACATAACAATGGAAAGTGATGAAATTAAAAGAGTCATCAGATCCTATTACAAAAACCTATGCTCAACTAAACTGGAAAGTCAAGATGAAATTGACGATTTTCGAGACAGATACCATGCACCAAATTTTAATCAAGAGCAGGTAAATTATTGAAACAGGCCCATATAATTCTAACAGACCTTCAAAGAGGAGCTAATACCAACACTCCTCAAACTATTCCATAATATAGAAACAGAAAAATCACCACCTAATTCACTTTGTCAAACCACAATTACTCTGATACCTAAACTACATGAAGACCCAACAAATAAAGCAAATTTCAGACCAATTTTGCTTATGAATATCAATGAAAAAATATTCAGTAAAATTATACCAAATTGAATCTAAGAACACATCAAAATCATTATTCACTATGATCAAGTAAGCTTAATCCCAGGGATGCAGGGTTGGTTCAATATATGAAAATCCATTAATGTAATGTACTATATAAACAAACAAAATTAAAAAAAATCACAAGGTCATTTAATTAGATGCTGGAACATTATTTTCCTCTGACTCCTGCAATATTTCTTCCTTCACTTCCATAAGGCTCTATAACTATGAGGAAAAGGCCCCAATTGAGACCTCCAAAATACACTCTCTATTCTCATAATGCCATTTGTCAAAATACAAGTCTGTTTCATGTTAAAAATATTGGAGAGATCAGAAATTGAAGGCCCTTACGTAAACATGATAAAAGCAATATCCAGCAATCCAACACCCAATATCAAAATAGATGGAGAGATACTTGACAGAATCCCACCTAAAACTAGGGACAAGACAAGGCTGCCCACTCTCTCAATGTCTACTCAAAATAGTACCATAAGTTCTAGCTAGAGGAAAAAGACAATAGAAAGAGACAAAGAGGGTACAAATTGGCAAAGAAGAAGTCAAGGCATAACTCTTTGTAGATGATATATATATGATAATATACATCAGTAACTGCAAAAATTTTACCAGACAACTTCTACAGCTGATGCACAACTTCAGCAAAGTGGCTGGATATAAAATTAATTCAAACAAAACAGGAGCCTTAGAATCTCAGGATCTTTTGGATTTGCATTTCACTAAGGACTTTAAACATTTCTTTAAGTGCTTCTGGGAGATTCCTCTGTTGTGAATTCTTTCTTTGCCTTTATACCCCATTTTTTGATTGGGTTGTTTGGTATTTTTGGAGGATAGCTACTTGAGTTCTTTATATATTATGGATATTATCCCTCTAGGGAATGTGGGATTAGTGAAAAATTTTTCCCAATCCATAGGTTGAAAATTTGTCTTATTGACTGTGTTCTTTGCCTTAAACAAACTTTACAGTTTCATGAAGTCCCATTTATCAATTCTTAAACTTAGAGCCTAAGCCATCGGAGTTACATTTAGGAAATTTACTCTTATTGCAATGAGTTCCAGACTCCCACTTTCACTTCTGAAAGTATATCTGGTTTTATCTTGAGGTCCTTGATCCACTTGGACTTGATCTTTCTGCAAGGTAACAAATGCAAATCTATTTGTTTTCTACATACAGACAGCCAGGTAGACCAGAACCATTTGTTGAAGATGCTTTCTTTTTTCTATTCTATATTTTTGGCTTCTTTGTCAAATAGCAAGTGTTCATAGTGTATGGTTTTATTTCTAAGTCCTGTATTCTATTCCATTGATCAATGTGTCTGCCTTTGTACCAGTACCATGCAATTTATTTTTTCATTGTTGCTCTGTAGCATAGCTTGAGGTCAGGAATGTTCATTCTCCGAGAAGTTCCTTTATTGTTAAGAGTTGTTTTTGCTATCCTGGGTAAGAATTGCTCTCTTTCCATGTCTTTGAAGAATTCTGTTGGAATTTTGATAGGGATTGCATTTAATATGTAGATTGCTTTTGTTACAATGGCCACTTTTACTATATTGATACTACCAATCCATGACCATGGGAGATCTCTCCATTTTTTGAGGTCTTCTATTTTTTCTTGAAAGAACTTTAGTTCTTGTCATATAGGTCTTTTACTTCTTTGATTAGAGTTAGCCCAAGATATTTTATATTATTTGTGAATATTGTGAAGGGTGTTATTTCTTGATTTGTCTTTCTCAGCCCATTTATTCACAGCTCTATACCTTGAAATACTACTTTTTTTTCACCCACTTTTAACTGAGGATATTAATTCTATGTTGTCTGAGAAACCAGCAGTGGATTTCTCTGAAGAAAAAGTCAGTCAAGATAATACTGCTGTCCTTCAGAACCTATTACCTAAATCCTCAGTCCTTCCCAGCATCCCTTTGGGGGAAGTGGGTGAGAAGGCACAGAATAAATGACTCAACCTCAGGGAGCAGATGAAAAAATGCAACAGCAAGCTCATTTATTAATTCATGGGTAGTGCTGTTTATACATTCCATCTGTGTCACATTGTTCCTGTGACACAGTTCCTGATTGCCTGTCATTTTCTGCACCACCAAACTTTAGCCAATCAAGAAGACTTTAGTTTGTTTATGTGGAAGCAGCTACCTGGCAGCAGAACTTTTCTTTTCCTCCTATAATAACTTACAAATAGTGGCCTCTAGGCCTATAACTATACTTAACTGTACTAAAAACAGTCACATAGATGGGGGTGGGTGGGTAGAAAACATAGTTCACTCGGAGGTCTGCAACACTTCTAAAGACCATTTTGAGTTTGCTAATTCACTCAAGCTGAAAGCTGGGAATATATGTGGAAATGTATTTTAAGAGCAGAATAGTGATGGAAAGAATATGATACTATATCAGGTTGAATTCATTGAAATGGGCCATCTGAGTGGAGATTCTATGTTTAATATGGAAGATCACATAATTAAAAACAGTGTCAAAAGTTTCTTTGAATGGTTGGCTGAAGCATTTTTCCAAATATAGGCTACTGGAAAGGAGTTGGAGATGCCTGAAATACCTTGGTTTGGTGTTGATAAAGGGATTTTAATATTCTGGGAAAGAAAAATAGCAATACTAGTGTGGGTACACTGTGTAAAATCTAATCCCCTACAATGGAAATGCCCAGAAGACATGGCCTTCACTGTGAGGAGCCGCATTTGCCATTAAAAGATGGCGCAGGCTTCTGCTTCCTGGTTCTTCACAGAAGCTTTACTTGAGAATGCGCCTGTGCATGGCGTGAAAACCGAGTATGACAATTGGATGAAAGATTTGAGCCAATAAGGGATCTGCACGTCTCACAAAGCTCTATTTAAGCAGCGGGCTTTCTGAGCTTGGCGTCCTTCCCTCCACCTCACCATCATGAGAGCTGTTCAATAAATGTTGTCAGAAGAATCCTGAGTATGGCGTTCTCCTTATCGGCGAGGCTGTGCGCTACATTTGGTGCCGAAACCCGGGTGGAGCCGAACATCTCGGGGTTTTGACCAGTCACGAAGGACCCTGTTGGCTCGCAGAGGATTCAGAACTGGCGGCGTGGAGAGTCTAGACGCTTTTCTGCAAGGTATGGTGGATCTTGTTTGGCTTAACAACAAGATAGCCTATCAGAAGCAGAAAAGGGAGAGAGCGCTAATAAAATAGAAAAGAAAACTAGGATAGAGAAGAAAACTAAGAAGGAAAGGCTAATTTGGACAGAGCCTCAATGTTTGAACTCCAGTAAGTGGGATACAGTGGAAGACACCCTGCGCTGGAGAACCAGTCGACTGACGGAGCTGGCTGAATTTGGAAGTGAAACAAAAGTGATTGCATAGTAACAAAAACGGGGCAAGAAATAAGTAAGCAGAAACAGATGAAAAAAGTTTTAAAGATGCAAGGAGTAAATTGCAGGCTGCTCTGAGTCAAGAGAGCCAAACAGAAAAATAAATAAAGGTTATAGTAATGAAAATGGGGCAAAAAAATAAGTTAGTAAAAACAGATGAAAAGGCTTTAAAGACTCGAGGAATAAATAGAAGGCTGCTCTAGACAGAGAGCTAAGCAGAATGATAATGTTAATTGATTTAACTTTCAAAATGGGTGTGATTCTGAGTTGTATAATATTTTTCTGGATAAAAACTCAATGTAAAGGTTTTTCTGGTTACTGGCTTAAGGAAAGGCTAATTTGGAAAAGGTTTTTCTATGTGTTTTCTGAAGAGGTCATTAAGGTAGTAGTTATGTCTTCCAGAATTATATGGATCAGACATGATAGAGGTAGGCCTCCAGAACACTAGATTTCAGAGAATCAAAATAATTATCTAGATACTAAAATTTGTTTTGAGATTTGTATATTGCAGAATACACAGCTGTGGAGAATGAATCTTATCACCTGCATGTTCACTGATGCCCTGGACTTCCAGCTGGATGCAGTTAAGACAGACTTCAGATGCTTATCAATTTACCCTTCCCCTCATCCCTCTTCTAATATCTCAACGCCCATGTTCAGCTTGAAGAAGTTAATGAGTCGGCGCCCCAATTCCCTGGACTTGGGGACTGAGGTGGTTAATATTAGGCTGTCTTTATCTGTATAATTGTTACTAAGCTAATGCAAAATTCAAGGATTTCATTGATATATCCCACATAGCTTGTTTTGCTGTTTAGTGACCTCAGCTGTATGGTGCACGTGGTAAAATGTTTTCACCTGTGTTCTCCTGCTTGTGTATATAAATACCTCCATTCAATATAAAAATTTTACTCGGGCAGTAAGGAATGGGTGGGGGTAGGGTTATTTGGCTGCATGATCTTTGGGGGAGTGCTGCTTACCCTCTGGTTGCTCTGCAAATTCAAACAACAACATCAAAAGGATAAGGTGGTGATCACACAAGCATTGCTTGCCGTGGAGCAGGGAACATCCCCTCAAGCCTGGTTGAATCTGCTTAAGCAATGAGACACCATCACTTAACAGGATATCCTGAGGGCTCGTGTTCCCATTGCACCAGGTATCCTAGTGGTGGTCCTACACACTTCCCGGGGCTCAGGTTCCCATTGCACGGGATAAAAGGTGTGGAGGGTCTCGTACTGTTTAACTGCCTTGAACGCCTATCGGTAGAACGGTGGGCTAGATCTGCAACCTAACAGCCCTCGATTGTTGTTGCAGTTTAATAAGGAAGGGGGAGATGTGAGGAGCCGCATTTGCCATTAAAAGATGGCGCAGGCTTCTGCTTCCTGGTTCTTCACGGAAGCTTTACTTGAGAATGCGCCTGCGCATGGCGCGAAAACCAAGTATGACAATTGGATGAAAGACTTGAGCCAATAAGGGATCTGCACGTCTCACAAAGCTCTATTTAAGCAGCGGGCTTTCTGAGCTCAGCGTCCTTCCCTCAACCTCACCATTATGAGAGCTGTTCAATTAATGCTGTCAGAAGAATCCTGAGTGTGGCGTTCTCCTTATCGGCGAGGCTGTGTGCTACACTTCACTAATCCTATAAAACATCTAATAATAAGAGAGACACCAGCACATTTGAAGTGCTTTATTGTCATTCTTTGTCTCCTGCCAGAACTTAGCATCGACAATATTGATGTGCAGTTGGAATAATTAAATACAAAGGGTTTAAGTGTGCCCTCTGGTAGCAGGGGCCAGGTGTCAACACTGAATTCAAAGACAAGGTGATCACAATTATCCTAATGGTCAATATAATTAAAGTAATATCCATAAGGTCCTAATCAGTAATGGTCAGCACAGGTAAAGTGAATGCCATGATAGGTATGGTCATTTGGTACTGGCTAATGAATCATTGTGTCTCCAGGCATGAAATATATAAGAAACCTACTGAATTTTTGTTTGATCTATATGAGCAGAAATCTTCTCAAATAAATGAAAGAAAGGTACATTGTGGCAAAAGAAACCTTGGCCCATGAATCAATATCCAGACTTAAGACAGTTTGCAGACAGACACCTCATTAAATGAAAGGACACCCAATTTTCACTGAAGAAGGACCTTGATAAAACACCTAAAAGTTTTACTATTATCCTTTTCCCAGTCCTTCTGCATAGAGAAATAAGCAGCTTTTCATGAAGAAACCTACATGCTGGGAAAGGAAACAATCAGATGCTCCAGGGTCTACTGAATAGTAATTATAAGTTAATGCTGATTCTGTGAGACCTCAAGAAACATTATGTCCCTCTAGATAAAGTGGGAGTTTATGGAGGTTAGTTAATTAATTGAGTTATGATTGAAGTTCTATTCACAGTATGTCTAGTAGGTGCCCAGACTCACTCTGTGGTTATTTTCTCAATTTCATAATGCATAATTTGGATAGATATACTTAGAAGGTTGTCCCTCAACTGTGTAATGAGGTCTTTTATTGTTGAAAATGCTAAAGAGAAGTCTTTAAAGTTTCCTTTGCCAAAGAAAATGGTAAACCAAATCCATTATCATATTCTTCAAGGAATTAAAGAAATTAGTGCTACCATCCAGTACCTAGAATGAGAAAATTAAACATCATGCTAGTTGTACAGTACCATGAGTTCTGAAGCATGACTAAATTCTCTTCTTCATATATCAATGTGTGGTCCAGTGTGAAGGAAAACCCACTGAGTTCAGAGAAAAAGAAGACTGAGTAAGACACAGATGAACATAGAAACCTCATTGATTACCACAACTGGAAAAATTTCAGTGTAATGTAATACTCTCGGGTTCATTTCAGCTTGCTTGTTATACCATCTTTTTTTTAATGGTAATCCACATAGGACTATTTTGTACTACCTGAAATCACTTGTAGGCATTCTTGCTTAAAATGTGCACTGAGATCTTAATAAGAAGCTATAATGTAGGGCCACACAGCCAAACTTCAGCATACAATGCAGGCAAAAGCTGTTAGTGAATCTTCTATATATAATGAACTCCTCAACTTATTTTTCTTTTTTTATTTTTTTGCTATTGTTGCTGGTGGTCAAACTCAGGTATTTTAAGTGCTATACCATTAAGCTACATACCCAACCTATGTTTTTCTTACATTTGTAAACAGGTAATGATTTATTCTCTTTCCTAGAGGTTCACTTTTTTCTTTATAAGGACTTTAACTAGAACATTTTCTTTAAATACAGTTGAGTGGAAATGTACAATCTCTAGAACATACTCTTACTAGTGCCTTAATATATTTTTGTACCTCAAAAACTGACCAAGAAATTTTCAAACATTTGCATTAAACTAAATTGTTTCACATTGGACTTGTTTTTGTTTTTTTTTCTTTTTGCTCATGGGGTGAATGTCATAAAGGCTGGGGGTATGAGGCCATGAATGGGATGAAAAGTGTGACCATAGTATATAATTTGAAATTGCAGAAGAATCAATAAAATCAATAAAAAATATTATGTTGAAAAAAGATTCAGTTGTTTTCACTTCATGTCACACTCTTTACTTTCTCATAGGCCAATATTCTACATGTGAGTGTTGGGAGAAAAATAGATATTTTTTTAAAACTCTCCATATTTTTTACTCCTTTATTTCAAAGTTTATTTTCTTGTGCTCATCTATATGGCAGTTACAATGCTCCCTCCTAGTTTTCTGCTGGCTGCATTTGGGATAAGACCTATCATCCTAAGAGAACTTCAGGGTATAGCAATTTGACTTTAGAATCTTGGGCACTACTCTGTTCTCTGAACTAAACTCTTTTCACATTCATTGTGAAAAATTATTTGCTCCATATCTTAATCAATAGCTACATTTAAAATGATTAGACTCCCTTATTAGGCTATTCCTATTCTAATATGACCATAAATAAAAGTGATTTTTGATAACTATAGGAAATATTAAAATTCAAATGCAACCTATTAGAGCTATTACTGTCCAAAAACTAGCCCATCACTTCATGCCTGCTGACTAGCATTGAATTTATCATTTTCATGTAAAACTACTCCTAAAGAAAGTAGTCAATGAGTTGACATGTCAAATGGATATAAAAATTTCCATGTCCTCTAAAATTTAAAGAGCAAACAATGCATTTTATATTTAATTCCATAAAACCTTGTAAATACAAGAAAATTAGGAAGACAGTAGTGGCATATTTTCCTGTAAGTTGGGAGGAGCTAAGGTGGGAGGAGTAAGGAGAGAAAGAGGAGGAGTAAGGAGAGGAAGAAGAGAAGAAAGAGGAGGAGAAAGAAAGAGAGAGAGGAAAATGGCTGCGGATGTCCGCATGTCTCTAACAGTCATAGGTATTTGATATATCTAGGTTGGGTATTGGGTTACACCTTTAATTATGTGGGCATCTTATTATTGAGCATTACCAAATATATAAAGCATTTGATTAATCTTTAAGCATTAGAGTATCATTCCCACTGGGCCTACATGGATGGTGGAATGGTCTTGGCTAAGCCCAGCCTTGTGGAGACTGCAATGCTGGAGTCTTGTGGGTGTCTCTGGCCACCTGAGCCAGTGGTCTGAGGCAGAGGCCTGAGCTATGGCAACATCAAGAATGTGACACGGCTCATGGCCTCAGGCCTAACCTAGTTGGGAACATGGTGGCCCCATATCACAAGACAAATTGAGTGTTGCCATTTTAAAATATTATCTCAGCAGAAGACCACTCTCTTTTTACCATAATTCACTCCAGCACCTAGAAGTCCTGAGCATGCAATGGGGAGGCTGCTGAACTGCTCATTTGTGCAGATATAGCAGTAGAACAGTAATTCTAAAATGGCTAGAAACACTGTCTGTAATATAGCTATTTTCCATTTCTTGGCTTTCTTTCTACATCTCTTGTTTTCATTTGTAAAATGAAAATGTTCAGATATCACATCTCCATGTACAGTTCTGACTGTGGCAGTAAAATATTGTAATATTTATTGTTCTAGGAATAGACAATTGCTGGTACAAAAGAGGGATATGGACCACTTCCTGTCAAGAGTATGAGTTCATTGTGCATAACCAGGGAAGAATGTTCTTCACCACATGTAGGTTTAAGCTATGGAATAGAACATGGCTCATGCTCTTTCAAATATCAAGACTGAGACAGCAAACTTTCTACACATCTCAGGGGAAGCAGTGACATGAGGGCTAATGTCTCCTTATAGTTATAATTCCATATCAGTTCTTCAACCTCACCTTGGCAGAGATAGCAGAGGGTTTGTTTGTATTTTATCTGAGATTACTTATCAGGATATGAGTAAATAAAGCTTAGCTGAGAGAATCTCTGATTATTAGGTTCTCAGTATTACAGCTAAGTCAGGCAGCAAAAGTTTAAAAAAAATTCTACTAAACTCTCTGGCTAAGGAAATTTTTGGTCATCCTCACACATTTTTTTCTTTGTCTAATGGCACATGAAATGATCTGAGGATAATTTTTCTGTACTCAAACATCAACAACAACAGCAGCAGCAGCAAAACTACTTACTACAGAAGCCTTGGTGTAATTCCCACCTTATTTTCCTTTTGAAACGTATTTTTAAATATACATTTTATCTCTAGCCCCTAGAGGCATTGAGGGTATAGTTTCTTTGTCACAAGTGTACGAGTAGGGGACAGAGAGGAGATAGGGTGTGTATATACTCAGTCTTCTGTCTTACGAACAACTGAATGATTATTAGACTAACAGTCTCTGATAGAAGAAATTGATCCTGAGACAACCAGTATTCTAGCACCAGGCAGGCCTGGATGGGATCTCAGGACAGGGAGAAATCTGGAGGCTAGAAGAACCCTACATAAGATTGTGAGCCCCAGAGGGAGTGAACCTGAGACAACCAACAGTCTCAGTGGACCACATGGATGGACTGGGAGAGGAGAAGGCCACCATACTCTCACCATGAGACCTAGAAAGGGAGCTAGCCTGAAATGACCCAAGTCTGATATTGCACAAGCCCTAGGGGACAGACCATGTTCAAGATGACCTTTGCAAGGCACCATAAGTCAAGCACAGGGTATAGCCCTCCTGAGACCACTCATGAAATGACCCCAGACACTTAGAGACCCCAGGTGCCACTAAGAGAAGTAAGTACGTAGTGGAGAAATGAGAGAGAAACAAAAGGATGTGGAGACAATGGAGAGAGGCAGAAATGGAGAAAACTACAATAGTGAACAACAGCCTAATGTGAGTAGCCAGTGATGTTACTTAGGATCATTGTGGAGTCCTAGCCTGTGCTGCCACCCGAAAACTTATCTGGGTCCATGGCCCTTCATCAGCACTGGTCTGTTGCCATCAAAGGTCAGGCAGATATCTCTAGTCTGGGCTGCTGCTTAGGAATATGTTTTTGTCTGAGGGCTATGCAGAACTGTCACCACTTCTCACCTGAGCATCATGGGAAATCTGGCCCTGGCTGCAGAGTTGATCATTGCCCTAGCTAGCTGCAATACTTGGAAGAACAGTTCAGTGCATTACAGATGCTGCATGTGAGACAGCCCTGATGATATAAATGTGGGAGAGATGGTCCTACCATTCATCTCTCATGCAATGGCATAGACAGGAGAGAGAAATTTTTGTCTTCTTCCCTCACCTCTTATCACCAGTGGCAGGTGGAGGACTTTGCCCTGAGGTCATGAGAGCAGGATAGACTGCCTTGCCTTTCATCAACTGCAGCACTCAAGAGAGCTGCCCTTTTACTGTAGAGCTGACCATGGCTGGCAGGGTCTTGAACAAGCCCTGAGGTATTAGCATGGCAGAAGTGGCCTTTCCACTTTTCTGCAGTATGGTGACATGGTCAAGAGAGAGATATCACTCTCTTCTCATTCCTTGCCAACTATGGTAGGCAGGAAAGCGGGCCTCAAGGCCATCCAAGCAGGAGAGCTGTCCCTGACCCTCACCAGGGCATCACAGTACAGCTGGCCTTGGATGTGGGGTTGAAGGTGAGCAGGCCTTCAGAGGATGGGAGAGCCAGCCCTGCATCTTGTCTTCTGGGCAGCATTTAGAATGAGAAAGAAAAGCTCTTTTCTCCTTTGTCACTCACTATCTATGGCAGGTAGAACAGCTGGCTCCCACAAGTCTGGGAGAAATGGTTATGCCCACATTGCTGCCACATTCAGCAGAGCAGGCCCTGTATCTCACCTGGGCAGCAAGATACAGGTGGCCCTGGTTGCAGGGGTTATGGGGGGAGATGTTCTGAAGGCATAAAAGCAGGAAATCAGGAAAGTTGGTTGGCTTAGATACTTCTCAGGCATAAATCCAGAGCTTTGACTTGGCCCACCTTACCTATAACCCATCAATGAACTGATGGAATGTATGACAGAGCTGGTCCTAGAGATCTAAAACTACAATATCTCCATAACACAGGCCAACAAAATGATACCCAAGAGAAGTCCCAGTGAAGTTACAGTATTAATAGTATAGCAGAAGCCAGAGAACTTGTACAAGACCAATGAGTCATTGCAAAGAACATCTGTAGGCAAAGAAGTTTGGACAGAAAAGGGTATATTGTGGGTCACACTATAATATACTAAAGCTTCCTCAATGAGAAATTTATTCCTCTGTTGTGTGAGAGGTTGCAAGGTTATAAGGTGACTGTGAGAAGAGGGAAAAGGAGTAGGATTGAAATGCATAGTGTGAAATTCACAAGGAACCAATAACAATTAAAAACATTATTTTATAGAATAATAAAACCCTATTATTCTATAGAAATCTTGCTTGCACCCATATCTATGTATTATCTGAATGTATGGTGCACTGAGAGGGCAGAAGAATGTGCAGTATTCCCTTGAAAGAAAGTGTAAACAGTTGTGAGCTGCCATTCGGTGTTGAAAATCAAAGCTTGATCTTCTACACAGGAGCAAGTGCTCTTAATTCCTAAGCAATCCTTACAGACCTTCTCTTATTTTCCTAAAAAATATCAACACATAATTTTTGGAATAATTTATATGTTATGATGTGATATTTTGCTACATATAGCTTGGTTATCACCCAAAACAGAAGGGAAAAATAAAGGTACAATTTTATAAATATTAAATACTAGAAATTATACTAAAATTATTATAGCGATAAATGCAGAAAATGTGCAAGATAAAATGAACATGAACCAATTGTGTTTTTCTTTATTAACAATGCATAATTCATGTAGAATATTAAAGAATGCATATCAATTATGATAACATCAAAATAATGAACTACTTTGAATAAGCTTAAATGAAGAAGAAAGTATATGCAAAATGTTAATTACAAAAACATGACTGAATTAAAATTTTATAAAACAGAAAAGTTAGAATACATATAAGCATATATACAATTAATGCTCAGTCATACCAGGAACCTTAATTTGAAAATAAGATGGTAAGAAAAACCTAACAGAAATGCTTTCTGAACTATGAACAATCTAGCATTTTCATTCTCTTATCATTCTGTATTTTATTTCAATAAGGTAAATAAAACATATTGCTTATTAATAAGCTAAAAATTTCTAGTAGCAATTGCTAGATAAAGTTAGAACATAGAAATGGCTACTGAAAGAAGAAGAATCAGTTTACTCCTGGGACAAACCTCCAAATAGTTATTCTAAACCCTATTGGTCAAGTCAGCCCTGTATGTGTATATGTGTATGCATGTATAAAAGAAAAGGAAGTCATGAGTTTGAGTGAAAGTGTATGGGAGGAATGAAGTAAAGAAAAAGGAGAGAAGTAAATAATACAAAGATAGAGCTCATGTATGAAATTTACAAAGAAATTAATTAAAAATAAAATCAGACATGGGAGGTGAAAGTCTCTCAGGACTCAAAGGGAAGGACCTTAGATGAAATGCCCAACAGTGGAGAGAGGGAACTCATAGAGTCCACCTCCATTAGAAAGACAGGGTATCAAGTGGATATATGGCATTGCCATCCCACAGTCAATATCTTTGACTCAGAATTGTTCCTGTCTAAAAGAAATACAGGGACAAAAATGAAAAAGAGACTAAGGGAAAGATGGTTCAATTTGGGTTCTATACAATTTGGGTTCTATCTCAAGATGAGGCTCTAAGGCCTGACTTTATTACTGATGCTATGGTATGCTTACAGATAGTAGCCTACCATGGCTGTTTTCTGAGAAGGTCCAACAAGCAGCTGACTAAGACAGACACAGATACTAAAATCCAACCATTGTACTGAAGTCAGGGACCCCTGTTGTTGAATTAGGGAAAGGCTAGAAGAAGCTGAGGAGGAGGGCTGCCCCATAGGATAACCATCAGTCTCAACTAGCCTGGACCCCTGAGACCTCTCAGACACTGAGCCACTACTTGGGAAGCATACACAAGCTGATCTGATGCCCATGACATTTATACAGCAGAGAACTGCCTGTTCTGGCCTCAGTGGGAGAAGATGTGCTTAACCCTCAGGAGACTTGTTGCCACACCGAGTGGAGAAGCCTGGAGGAGCAGGGGAGGCAGACATCCTCTTGACAAAAAAGAAGGGGGAATGGGATGAGGAAATGAGGAGGTTAATGACTGGACTTAAAAAAATAAAAGTAATTATTAAAAATTTAAACATTAAAAAATTTAAAAAGTGCTAGCCATTTGAAAAAAGGAAATTGAGTATACCCATGAAATCTACTTTATTCTCCCTATTCTCCTTTATTCCAGTCTCCCTATTCTATGAGCTAGCAGAGAAAGCACCCTTCTTCAGCCTGTTAACTTTATTTTGAATCTCACCTGATCCCTTGCTTACAAGGAGCTGCAGACAACATATATTCTTCTGCTCTTCCTTTCTGCTTTCATTCTACTTGCTCATTCCTCATCCAACCTCAGAAACGTAAACAGAACTTACATCCTGTGCACAGTCTGACTTGTTTCTTTTAACCTAAATCACTTGCACTATATACCAAATTCTCTGGTTTCACATCTATATGCAGATAAAGCTTAAGGAGTTCCTTGAGTCTTACCTCCTCATGCCATCTCCAGACCTCAGCGTTTACCCAGGCCATGGAGCACAGAATCTCAGATTTGGCATGCAATGCACAAAAGAATTCCATACACTCAGAAATCATTATAAAACCACAAACAGTTTGTAAAGCCAAAATCATATTTCCACTAAAATCTCTGGTCCTATAGCAAGGTCTTCTGTTGAGAATTACCTGGATGAATCCAAAGACATAACAATTTAAAGAAAATTCAAAACTTTGTGAATGAATTCAAGGTGTTTAAATAAGACATGAACAAGCAGTTTAATAAGGATAACAATAAATACCTCAGTGATGTCCAAGAAACCATAGATACATACCTGAGTAAAAATGAGAGACATGACCTGGGGTTTGAAAACTGAATCTATTGAAGAGACATAACTATTGAAGAAAACTGAAACTGAAATAAACATGTAATTGAAAGACTCAACAACTCAACTGGAGACCTCGGAGGAGAGTTTGATGTTTAATCCCACCAATAGTCATGAAGCTATTGGCAATTTATAGCTGCTGGAACACAGAGACATTTCTCCCTAAAAGTATGTTCAAGAGATAAGTTGGCCATACTCCACTAGAAGCAATGTATTTGAGATTATTTGAAAGCACAAATTTGGTCTTGAAATGACAAAAAACAAAGAATACAAGATTGGGTGAGTAGTAGTAGGGGGAAATTGAGGGAGCTCAAGTCAATATGATCAAAGCACATTGTATGGAATACTCAAGAAAACAATAAAAAAATAAAAGTATTGGATATACAACCCCAGTATCTATATATCTCTATCATCTCTATATTTATCAATATCTATCTACATCTAACCATTTATACCTCTATGTCTATAACTCCATCTGTCTATCTATCTATCTATCTATCTATCTATCTATCTATCTATCTATCTATCTATCTATATGTTTGTCTATCTGTCTGTCTGACTGTCTATCTATCTATCTATCTATCTATCTATCTATCTATCTATTACCTATTTATCCATTTATCTGCCATCAACACAGCTCTTGTGAGATGTGAACAAGTGTCTATTCAAATAGACAGGGCCTGAATGACATCAAAGTAAAAATAATATCCAAGTCTTGCTGATCTGATCAATTTTTGGTGTTGGCAGTAAGTTACATGAGTATAGGCAAGGAGCTGTCAGAAGAAACATGGGTATCTCTAAAACAGTTCATCTTTAGAAAGTCTATCCTTCATGGGTGACCACTCAAGAAAAAAAGTCAAAATTTCTAGTGGTCAGTAAACAACTCAACTTGAAAGGAGCTTAAGTTGAGAGTCTCTTCTCTCCAGCATTATTTTTCCTATTATTTTTTAGGACCCTACATTTGTGAGCCTTGTAACATTATGATAAATGGAGCCTAGTAGGTTTCATTGAGATCATGAATCTTTTAAAATTAGTAAGGTTTCTGTGCATGAAATTTTTGTTTATTTCCTGAGTCTGATAATCTCCCTCCATCTCAAGGGACCAAAGTTTTTATCCAGAGGAAATTCACAAAGACACACATTTTATGGTACAATGTGGGGTGTTGTAGTATCTGGGATTATAATCTTGATTTTTACAATTGAGTTGCCTTACTTCTATAAAAAAATATACAAAATGAACTGTACTCAGTCAGAATCTAGAAGAAGTAAAGAGAAGAGACTTCATCTATGAAATACCCATATATAAAATTAAAATCAGGGGAAAATTATATCTAAAGTATTTAAAGAAAATATACCTAAAATTATCACTTCATTTCCAAACATGTTACAGTTAGACTAATCCAAGTGAGAACAATGCTTTTCTAGTAATCATTTTAAATGCTTTATTGACCTCTTTGTTCCTCAGGCTATAGACAAGAGGGTTAATCATGGGAATAATCATGGTGTAGAATACAGATGCTACCTTGTCAGTGTCCATGGAGTGAGTGGAGCTGGGCTGTAAGTACATGAAAATAACTGTGCCATAGAAGATTGAAACAGTTGTAAGGTGGGATGCACAGGTGGAAATGGCCTTTTTTTGTCCATCAGCGGAACACATCCTCAATATTGCAACAAAAATAAGTATGTAAGAGTTCAAGATAACTAACATAGTTAAAGCAATAGTGAGTGCTGCCAAGATGAAAAGTATAATTTCATTTATATAGATACTAGAGCAAGAAAGAGCCAGTAGTGGGGGAATGTCACAAAAAAAGTGGTTCACTACATTGGAATGGCAAAAGTAGAGATGGAAAGTGAAGGCAACATGGATGGAAGATTGTAAGAGTCCACTTATGTAAGAGCACACAATAAGCAGGGTACATACTGTTGTTGTCATGGTGGTGGAGTAATGCAAGGGTTTGCACACTGCTGCATGACGGTCGAAGGCCATTGATGCCAAGAGAAAACCTTCAGTAATTGCAAATCCTATTAAGAAGAACATCTGTGTAGCACATGCATTGTAGGATATGATCTTGTGTTCTGTAAGAAACCCTTCTATTACCTTGGGAGTGACAGCTGAGGCATAAACACAGTCCACCAGTGAGAGATTACTGAGAAAAAAGTACATGGGAGTGTGGAGGCGAGAGTCCAGGAGTATCAACCCAATCATCCCAAGGTTACCAAACAATGTGGTCAAATATATAAAAGTAAAGATGACAAATAAAGGGACCTGTAGTCCTGGGACATCTGTTAATCCTGCAAGGATAAATTCAGTGACTTCTGTAATATTATCCATTTGTGTTTCATGAGAATTATGGCAGGCTCCTAGAAGGAAATAAAAAAATAAAAATAATGCATATAAAACCCACTCTGAGATTTTAGTTATGACAAAGTTTGCTAACTCAAATGCTCACACACACAGTGTGAAAACGCCTAAACTGAATGTTGAGTAATTGTGGGCTGAATGAAGTCATTTATCTGCTATTAGTACAAATGGAGACGCTTACTTCTTTTATGCCAATACGGTTTCTTATTATAGAACTAGATTTTTCAGTTTTCTGGTATATGATAATATTTATTTCAGTAACCCAAAAGGGACTTATTTGTTACTTGTAATATTTCATATACACTTACTAAATTGTGCAATGTAGCACAGTTTTTTTGATAGCAAGAGCAATGTAGAGATATACAGTTAACTTTGCTCTATGTTAGTAGCAAACTTATCTACTGTATTTTCCATCTCTAGTACTTGCACCAAATTCCATTCCCATAACTGTAGCTATGTAGTGATTTTCTACTATCATCACACAATTCTGTTTTAGTTGTTATTGAGGGAGAATGAAGTCAAAACAAATGAAGAATTATTTTTACTCTCTATGCAAATTGTTTTACAGTTCATGTTGTATCTTATATCATTTCCATGATGAATCAGGTGGCACACAACTATACACCTATAATCACATGTAAGTTTGTCTATTAACTTGAGAGCCATTTCCAGACTTGAAATCTTTGACATACTCATTCTTCTTCATTAGTAATCTCTTATACTCAAGGCAACAGATAATATATCCATATTCTTTTAAATGACCAGGATGACATTCATCCCTCTTTACAAGCTATGGCTGCACTTACATTACAAGGAATGTTTAAGTTCCTAAAAGGTATAAAAGATAGTGACATTTTTAAATTATGTAAGTTATATCTATTACCTTTCAAGCTCTTTTTCATATTTTCCCAGTTTCTTCACAATGTTCACATCACAGAAATAATGTCTAACAGTTGATATTCTCAGGGAAACAGCTCTAGTAATTGCCAAATGGATATTGAAAGTCACATAGCCCTCTGAAGTTAAACATGAGATGTGTCATGGAGATTTCTAATCCTGTAGATTATAAATATTAGAAAATTAGAACATAATATTATTCTAGGGCAAAACCATTAATTCAGCATTTAAAATTGCTTAGAGTATATTCTGGATACTCTTCAGCAGTATAATAGTTAGAAGATCAGTGGCCAAGAGTGAGAGGATTATTAGTAATAACGTATCTATGACTCAGCTGCTTTACCAGTAACTTCATTTTTGTTTGCACTTAGAAAATAAAAATAGCTGAATATTTTATCCCCATTTATAATTATGGCTACCCATACTCAAATATTTTAATACTTACTGTTTTCCAGGAACAGATAAGTAAGTGTATAATATAAGTATTTCATATCCAAATTATTGATTCAACATCTATTTCCCAGAAGAAAGCATTTTGCTCTTCATCTTCTCCACAGGTTAAGCTCTGCCATGAAATAGAATTTGGTCTTGTAATATTGCCAATATCAAGGAAAGATTATAAGCTATATACATATCTCAGAAGGAGGCTGTACATGTGAGTGTATGTCTCTGGAGATGTATGAATCCATATTGATTTTCCAGCTTGACCTTGATGCAGACATCAGAGAATAGTGTTTGCATTTTGTCTAACAGTGCTCATGAAAACATTGGGAAGTAGGAGCTTAGAGGAAATAGTCTCCAGTCTTCTATCACAGCTATTGCACAACCAGGTCGGACACATACCAAAATTAAAAGCCTCATTAAAGCTTCTACATAGAAAACAGCCACTTATTTAAGCATTTTGATATTAGATTTACTTCAAAAATTGAGATATCCCCAGAATACTTTATTCTTTCCATTTAAATTTGCAAAGAAAATGCCCATATGTCTCATCATAACACATGTCATTTGAGTATATGTTATTCTTAATATGTATTTAAAAATTTAAGATTTCCCTCATTCTTCCCTAGGGTCTACCCTTGAGATCTACCTGACATCTATATTGAGACTATCTCTGAAATACTCCAGATCTAGGCTCTGTTCTCCTCCCATTTCCCCATCTACTCTTATAAGCCAGACCTGCACTACCATTAAACTCTAGGTTTCCACCTGGACCCACCCTACTTGTAACCTCCATAGACTGCTTCTGTACTTCATACAACTACTCCACCCACCAAACATCACAATTACTTCTCTAGAATCTAGTCAAGAGATTCTCCCTGTTCTATCTGTTCATACCTTCCACACAAATGCCACATTATACCTGTGTTCTACTCACACATTGTCCCAGCCTTGTCAGGCCTTGGCTTCCTCTGCCTATAGAAGAAAAGATGTTTAAGATTTAGCTAGATATCTCTCTCTAGATATCACACAACCCACAGAAACCTTTTACACCATGTACAACTTCCATTAAGCCAGCTACAGCTTCACACATAAGTCTTCTGAGCACCAGCTCTATTCTCTTTGTGGACCTCATTTGATTCCACTGAAGACATTATCAAACTCTAAAATAAACCTGTCCACACATCTTCCCATCTGCCCCATCATTCTGTATTAAAATCAGAGTTATAACTAAAACATCCACATACACATATATCATTGCAAATATACCAACAATGTGAAAAATCAAGCAGTATATTTTTTTCTTCAAAACCTATGAGTCCTATAGAAATGTTGACCAATGAGAATGTCTAATATGAACTCCGGGATTCAGAAATTTTTAAAATAATTATAAGATCCATCAAAGAATTCAAATAGTTCAATGAAGACACAGGTAAATAACTTAACAAGAATAAACTCCTGAGTAATGAAAACAGAAACAGAAGGCTGGTAGAAATAATTAGGACAACCTAAGACTTGTGAATGGAATTCAATGTAGATATAGAAACTTTGAATAAAACTGAAATTAAAGTAAAGATGGAACTGTAATGAAGAAAAGCACACAATGTTTCTAACTAGTGACCAGTTTGTCCACTGTTTGCTTCTGTACTTCATCCAACTATTCCACACATAAAACATCCCACTTTCTCTCCAGAGTCTATGCAGGTGACTATACTATCCCTACAAACCTGCACATCATACCTGTTTCTTATCTACAGAGTGTCCTAGCCTAGTCTGGCCTCCTCTGCCTATACCAAAAAAGATGTCAAAGAATTTGTCTTTGTAAGCATTTGCTTGCAACCCCATGTTCAGTGATCTGTGTGAGCTGTGTAGGTGTCATATTTAGAAATTAGGACTTTCATGAGTTTTTGGAAAGCAACCTATACTCTTACAACAAGAGTATAGCTTGGGGAGGGTGTCTGGTAATTCACATGGGCCACTTTGGCCAAGTCAATTAAATGTAACACAAACCCAGCATTGTAGGCCTCATTTGGTGACAGTGGGTGACCAGTTAGGTTGCTGTCTCCCCATTATTTGCAGTTTCATTAAGATTGCCTTAATATATACTTTTCCATAAGAACCTGAAAATTGTCACTTCAATATCTGTCAAGAATTTTGTTAGAATTTTGATGGGGATCTCACTAAATCTGGAGATTACATTTGTTAGGATGGACAACCTTACTGATTCATTATTATAAAAGATATTTCCAACTTCTGGTTTCTTCTTCAATTTCTTTATTCAAAGACTAGAAGTTTCTATTATACACATCTTTCACTTGCTTGGATAGTGTTATCCCAAGATACCTATATATATTCGAGGCTATTGTAGAAGGTTTTGTTTGATTAATTTCATTCACAAACAATTTATTATTTGTATATTTTAAAAAGGCTACTTATCTTTGTGAATTAATTTTGTGTCCAGCTACTATAGTGAATGTGTTTATTAGGTCTAGGAATTTCCTGGTACAATTTGAGGTACTTATTTATACTATCATAATATCTGCAAATAAAGATATTTTGACATCTTTCTTTCCAGATTGTATCTTATTTTAATCTTTTTTTTTACCACTCTTATTGCTCTACTGAAGATTTCAAGTACTATATTGAATAGTTATGGGAAGAGTGGAATATAGTGTCTTGTTCTTGATTTTACTAGAATTGTTTTGAGTTGCTTTTCATTTAAGTTGTTGTTGTCTATGGACTTGCTCTAAACGGCATTTTATTGTGTTGAAATATCTCTCTTGTATCCCTAATCTCTTGACAACATTTATAATGAGGGTTTTGGATTTTGTTAAAGGGCATTTCTGAATCTAATGTTCTGTTTTTATCTTTTGTCTTTTGGTTTGTTTATATGATAGATGAGAATTATCAGGTTACAATATGTTAAATAATCCCAACATCTCTTTGATGAAGTCTGCTTATTCATGATGAATGATCTTTTTGATATGTTCTTTGATTAGGTTTGCAAGTATTTTTCTAGTTATTATTGCATCTAGGTTCACAAGGGAAATTTCACTCCACAACAACAATAACAACAACAAAAAATCCAAAAACTGAAAACCTATTTGCAGATGATTTTTTTCAATACTGGTATTAACTCTTTATGAAATTGGTAGAATTCTGCTCTATAGCAGAGTATTATATGAGGCCATCTATAAGAACAAAGTTTCTACTATAAATTTAACAAAAATTGCATATTCAACTCCTTAATATTCCTTTGAGGTTAATTGTTATATTTTAGTCAAATTAATTGTGTATTAAGAAAAGTCAGTTGAACAGTTGAAAGTCATGTAACTTCAATGTCAGGAATGAAAGAGGTACCCTGAAACATATTTCTCACAGGACTTACCATAGAGTTCTGACCACTATAGTTTAATAAAATGGGTAGACTTCATTGATAACCTTTATGAAGCCCATCAAACAGAAGCCAGGAAAATAATAAATTTCCTTGTCAATTAGGGTCCTGCTTCACTGGACCCTAATTAAAGATTAATAACCTAGTGATTACTGATCTGCTCCCCAGTTACCAGATACATAGGTCAAACTTAAATGATCTCTCTGCTTGGGACTGCCTGTCACTTAAGATACCTACAACATTGTTACCAATGTAAAGATGAATATCAGACACTTGAGGAACCACTTCAATACCTAAAATATTTTCCTAGAATTTATTACATTTTCTAATCAAAGATACATTTGTCTTCTGCTTTAGAAGACTAAACCAATGCAAAGCCTTTGGGAATAAGTCTTCTAAAGCAGACCCATAGTCCTCTGCTGTATATGTGTAGGAGGCCTCATATCAGCTGGTGTATGCTGCCTGGTTGGTGGTCCAGTGTTTGAGAGATCTCAGAGTTCCAGGTTAATTGAGACTGCTGGTCCTCCAAGAAGTATACCTATATTTTCTATGTTCATTTCTTGTCATTTGGTCTGGCTCAATGCTGTACTTGTTAAATGTGATCTCAATTAATACAGATAAAATATTTGGCCTACATAAAATAAATGTAATTATGTAATTTTTGCTGAATATTACTCTATATATTTAACAAAATAAATAAAATTCCTTTAAAAATGTTTATTGGACACACACATACACATACATATATATATACATATATATGTATATTTATGTATATATACATATATATATATGTGTGTATATATATATGAAAATATTTTATTGGTATCTCATACATGTATTATCTAGACTGAGATAACAGTTTTTGAGGACTCTGAAGAGAAAATCAAACTGAGTGTCATAATGATACTATCTGAAAAAAGATGTGTTTCTATAATGAGTCTACCATCTATACAGAGGTAATTCTTTTGTGATTAATGTAGTTCAGTTTCTTTTCTGAGAGTATTGGGCTGTATGTTGTGGTGTTTGAGGACATTCAAATTTTGAAGTTATTTTTATTAACAATAATGCCAGTAAGAAGGACTCTAGAAATAAGCCAAAAATATGTGTTAAATATTTGCTACATTCCAAGCTTATTAACAATTTTAATGGCTCTATAAGTCTTTACTATGTTCTAAATAATGTTCATTTATAATTCATTTACACTATATAATACTAACAAGGAGGTACTGTTGGTATCTCACCTTATACACTATCATCCTTGTATTAATTCTTCACAGTGAGTATCATACATATTTTATAGGTAAAATTTGAAAGTAAATAATTTCTAGAAGTTAAGTAATGTTTCTAAGAATCATTAAAGCTGGATAATTTCTGCTTCAATTTAAAACAGATTCTCTTTTGTGATGTCAAGCTTCATCCAGCAACATATTCATCAGTTGCTATTCAGTATGTATTTAAAATCAATAAGGTGTTGCTGAGGTGAACCAAATGTGACTTACTAAGCCATCGAAGGCTTATCTCTGCCTATTTCTAGCTTCTTGACTCTAATTCAGCAATATTATACTTTCACAGTTCCTTTTTTTCTAACATGTTCCTCCAAAGATCAGGTCTTTGGAGTTTACTCTGTTAAGGATGCTTCTTCCCTTTGTTTCCTTATCTAGCTACTTTGTCATGGTTTGAATGAGAACTTTCTCTCATTGGCTCAGGTATTTGAATGTTGGTCACAAACTGGTAGGGCTTTTTAGGGATGTGGTGAAGTCTTGCTAAAAAAAGTACATCAGTTTTGTGGGCTTTAAAGGTTACAGCCTTGCCCTATCCAGTTCCCTCTCTTGATCAACCTCCAATAACTATTTAATTTCTCCTTCTGAGATTCATACATCTTCTCCCAGGACCTGTTATTATCCAGTTATTTGAGAGCATGGATTATAATATGGTTATCATGCACTTTATGGTAATGTACACTTAATAAGGGAGTGCATACCCTATTTGACTTTCTAGCTCTGGGTTATCTCATTTAGGATGATATTCTCAATCTTCATTCATTTTCTACCACAATACATGACTTTTTCATAGTTGAATAGTATTCCATTGTATAGATGAATCACATTTACCTTTTCTATTCTAAAGTTGAGGGACATCAACGTAGTTTCAAGTTTTTGGTTATTATGAGTGATACTGTTATAAAAATAGTTGAGCAAGTATCCCTATGGTATGGGGGGGTCATCTTTTGGGTATCTTCCCAGGAATAGTATAGCTGGCTCTTGAGGTAGAACTATTCTTATTTTTCTGAGAAATCACCATATTAATACCCAAATGTTTGTATAGTTTGTACTCATACCATTAATGGAGGAGTGTTCTCATTGCTTCACATCTTCACAAGCATGTGCTATTCCTTGAGTTTTTTGATCTTAGGCATTCTGAAGGGATTAAAATGAAGACTTAGGGTTATGCTGAATTGTATTTCCCTTATTACTAAAGATGGTGAACATTTTTTAAATTGCTTCTGAAGCTTTCAATATTCGACTGTTGAGAATTTTAGGTTTAGCTATGTAAACCAATTTGAAAATTGGGTTATTGGGATTGTTAGTGTCTAATTTCTTGAGTTCTTTGTAAATTTTATATACTAGTACTCTGTCAGATATAGGGTTGGTAAAGATCTTTTTCCAATCTTCAGGCTTCCATTTTTGTCCAACTGAGAGTGTCCTTTGCCTTACAAAAGCTTTTCAATTTTATGAGTTCCCTCCCATTTATCAGATGTTGATCTTAGAACCTGAGCCATTGGTGTTCTGTTCCAGAAGTTGTTTGCTGTACCCCCAAGTTCAAGGCATTCCCCCACTTTCTGTTATATTAAATTTAGTTGCCAGGAGCCATCAAAGAGAAGCTAAAAACTAGCAGATAATCTTCCTGAGATGGTTCTGCCATGAACTACAACGTTAGTGATAGATTTGGTTCTCTAGGCAAGGCTGAGAAGATCTGAGAAAAGATTTTTGCTGTTAATATACTTTTTCTGTTATTATTAAATATATATAACAATCAGTAGGTATTAGCTCAGCCCTTTGAACAAATATTTTCAGAACAAATATGTTTGTGTTGCAGTGATGCTATATAGACAAAGAAATGATTTCTTAATTATTAATGATGATCCTATAAGAATTTGTTAAATTATATTAGTAATTATTAAGATATTTTATAATAAGACTGCTATTAAGTCCTCTCTGATAATCAAAACTGCAATGAAAACTCTGCCAGTCTTCAAGTGTCATGAATTAATTGCTTCTAATTAATAGCTAGTGGCATCTACAATTTAGAGAGCATTCCAAGAGGTTGTAAACCAATTAATAAAATGTCATAAAAAGTGAACTATTAGTTTACTATAGGTGCAAGGTAAAAATAAAACTTGGCTGGGGTTATGTATATAAAACTCCAATAATACCTTAGTAACAAAAATTATGATTTTTAACTTTCAATGAACCTGTTGAGCTTGTAACCTATTATGAATGTTTAACCAGAAAATTATTCTTGATGAATTGTTGGGCCATGGAAGGGTATCCTGGTTCTTGGATTGTGGGTTCTGCCATGTCCCCAGAACCCAGGCTTCTGTCATGAGGTCTAATCTCCATTCAACCTGTGCCCTTCTGTCATATGCACAGGTGGAGGGCAAGATGAACAGGCCCCAGGCCCTAGAGAGATTTACATACTAATAAGGTAACTGAAGGCCAGAGGGTGGAGTCAATTAAGCATTCCTTCCCAGCCCCTCACCCTCTTCCCCTCCCTATTTAACTCAAGTCCACCCTGGGTTTTAGGGGGAGCACATCCAGATCCATCAACCATCTGCCATGCCAATAAACCAGTTTTGGAAACCCAAGGACTTCCTCGTATGTTAGGGCCGCACCTTGAGGAACCATGGAGAGGCCTTTAGTCAGCAGCCGGGCCTAACTTCTAGCTAGAGGAACCCAGAGCGTTCTCAGCTGACTACACACAGCTTGGCCTGAGGAACCCCAGGTTCCCCAGCCATTTTTTTTTTTACCTACAATGATTATGCATGTAAACATTCTTGTTGTAAATTTCTTATTCAATTTATGATTTGAATTTATGTATAAAGTTGTGAACTTCTTACTTTGTGATCATGTATGTTGAAAGTTTTGTAAGTGCTGAGGACAGAGAGAGGAAACTGAAGCCAAGAATATTTTAGAGAAAAAGAAATGTATTCTTTTATTTAAATTTTTTACAATCAAGTCATCATCCCTTTCCAAGTCCACCCTCTGAAACTCCCTCATCCCATTTCTACTTCCCTGTCTCCAAAAGAATGTTCCTGAACCCCCACATTCATCCCCCCACACCTCCACAAGCCCTGGGGTATCAAGTCTCTTGAGGCTTATGCACTCCTTCTTTCACTGACACCAGACCAGGCAGTCTTCTGCTGAGTATGTGTCAGTGGCCAGTATATGGTGACTCAGTCTCTGAGAGATCTTGGGGGTTCAAGATAGTTGAAAGAAGAACTTTTTAGTGAAGAACTTTCTTAGAAAACATTTAGAAAGAACATAGAAATAAAGGCACTGGAAGTAACATCATTGTGAGTAAAGGCATTAAGAGTAAGGCTATTATTTCCTCAGAGAAGGCAAAAGAACAAGATCAGAAAAAAGAGCAGAGTGAAATCTGTAGCAAACAAGAGAGAAGTTTCTTAGTGAAAATTTGGTGAAATTTTAGAAACAACTTTTGTTAGAAATTTTAGAGAACTGAAAAATCATAAATAAATGTTAAAAATCACTTTTCAAAGTGACCCTTTTTCTTTCTATGCCTTCAACTACCAAGCTGGGTGTAAGTGCAGCACAGTTCCTGAAGAGATAGAAAAAAAGGCTACTTAATACCCTACTGTTTTACTATGAGGTGCTAATGCCAGAAACTGTCATTTCTGGCCTAAGAAAACTCAGGCAGGTCAGCTACAGTGGCAATATTACTTCTACTTAAGACAGGAAAATGTTTTATTATTAAACAGCAACCAAAACATATCTTGCAAGACCAAGTCTTGTCCCTACCAATGTTCTTCCCCCTCTCCTGCCACAAGAGAGAACCAAGAAGAAAGAAGAACCACTGGGGCTGTTCACTGGCATTTATTGCACTTGATTTTATTTTTATCCACTTGGAGTTGAATTTTGAGAAGGGCAATGATTATTAATCTCTTTGCATTCTTCTATATGCTGACATCCAGTTAGACCACCACCATTTGTTGAAAATGGTTCCAGTTATCCATTGTATGGTTTTGGCATCTTTGTCAAAAATTAGTGTACATAAATGTACTAGTTTACTTTTGGTTCTTCAATCCAATTACTTTGATCAGCTTGTCTATTCCTATACCAAACTATGCAGTTTTTATTACTATTGCTCTGTACTGAAATGTGCAACAAGGGATAGTGAAACCTCAAGAAGTTCCTTTATTGTTCAGGATTCTTTTAGCTATCCTAGATTTTTTTTTTCTATATGTAGTAGATTATAGTTCTTCCAAGGTCCGTAAAGAATTTTGTTGAAATTTAGATGAGAATTGTGGCTACTATAAAGGGTGCTTTTTCAGTGCAAAAAAAATTATCTTGGTTTCACTCTAACAAATCAAGTAAAAGACCTATATGACAAGAACTTTGTTACAATTTTAAGGACTCCCTTTGATAATTTCCTATCTGGACTGTTTTTACTTTTCAGGGATGGAGATACTTTCACAGAAGTATTCATTCTCTTTCATTCTTAATTATGAGGTTTCAGTCATTAATATCAAGGTAAAAGATGTTTCCTTGCCTATAATAACCAGTGGTAGCACTGATCATGGACTGCCACAGTTTCTGGTCACAGCATAGACCATAAACAACAACATGACCTCTGGGGCAATATGGACCACAGACACCTACATAGCCCCTAAAGGTAACATAGACTATAGACATCAACATGGCCTCCACCAGGAGCATGGATTATAGGTATCAGCATGGCATCATTGCTGCTACTGGGCATCATGTTGGTGTCTATGTTCCATGATGCAGAAGCAGGCTATGTGGATGCCCACAATTCATGAAAACACATGATATCAAAGTTCTTTGCTGCCACCAATTTCTGTTTTTATAATAATAGGTTGTGTATTGTTTTTATGATGATTTTTCCACAAAAAGTTGGCTTTTTAGGTCCTTGTTTGCAATAATGAAAAAAATAATGAATGGCTATAGTTAATGCTATAAAACAAAGTGAAATTAGGAATAAAATGTCTACAACTGAAGACGTATAGCTGTGAAATGAATAAAAAAACTAGATAGATAAGTGATAGATGGTGACAGTGATAATGATAGATATAATATTCATATATATATATGTATATATACATATAATATACACAGATAGATAGATAGATAGATAGATAGATAGATAGATAGATAGATAGATAGAAATATTCCCCACTGCTACTCCAGTCCTTCTGCCATCAGTTTCCCTAAGCTCACTCTGATGGATGGCTCCAAGCATCCACATCTGCATTGGTCAGTTTGTGTGCAGACCTCCCGAGGAACTCCCATACCAGGTTTCTGTCAGCAAGCACCTCTTAACGATAACAACAGTGTTGGGTTTGGTGTCTGCAGACATTATGAATCTCCAGGTGGGGAAGTCCCCAGTTGGCCCTTCCTTTAGTCATTGTTCCATATTTTGTCCCTGTTCTAACTTTGAACAGGAACATTTCTGAGTTTAATCTTTGAGATGGGTAAGCGGCCCCATCCCTTGATCAAGGGCCTTGTCTATCTATTGGAGATAGTTTCTTCTGTCTTCCCCTTTTCTCTGCATTTCTGCTAAAGTTATCCTCATTAGATCCTATGAGCCTCACATTTCCCTGGTGTTTGGGACTCTCCAGTGACTATCCCAGTTTCTCTTCCCACCCCTGTGCTACATATTTTTGTTCCATTTCCTGACCCACTGTACCTCTCTACCATTTCTAGTTCCTGATACAGCACCCCTTCATTTTCTCCCCTCTCTTTCTCTCTCGAGGTCTACCTCTCCTTCCACCTTCCATGATTATCCTGTTTCCCCCTCAATGAAGGCCTAAAGCATACATACCATGATCTTCCTTCTTTCTAAGCTCCATATGGTCTGTGGGTTTTATCATGGGCATTGTGAGTTTTTGGGCTAATACCCACTTATCTCTGCATATATCCAGGAGTGGGTTTTTTTTTGTGTGTGTGTTTGGACTACCTCACTCAGGATGATACTTTCTAGTTCCTTCCATTTGCTTGTGGCTTTCATGAAGTCATTGTTTTCAATCCCTGAGTAGGACTCCATTGTGTAAATGTACCATATTTTCTGTATCAATTCTTATGTTGAGAGAAAACTTGGTTGTTTTCAGCTTCTGGCAATTATAAAGAAGGCTGCTATGAACATAGCATGTGTCCTTGTAATATGTTTGAACACTGGGGGCAGGGGGGTATATGCCCACAAGTGGTATAGCTGGGTCTTTAAGTAGAACTATTTCCAGTTTTCTCAGAAACTTCCAGACTAATTTTAAAAATTGATTTACTAGCTTGCTCATACAAGCAATGAAGGAGTGTTCCTCTTTACATTTTTGCCAACATCTGCTGTCATCTTCATTTTTAATTTTAGCCATTCTGATTGGTGTGAGGTGGAATCTCAGTGTAATTTTGATTTGCATTTCACTGCTGACTAAGGATGTTGAACATTTCTTTAGTTGCTTCTCAGCCATTTGAGATTCCTCATTTGGGAATTGTGTGTTTAGCTCTGTACTCTACATTTTAATAGGGTTATTTGGTTGTCTGAAGTTTAACTTCTTAAGTTCTTTGTATATTTTGGATATTAGCCCTCTACCAGATGTAGGGTTGTTTAAGATCTTTTCCCAGTCTATGAGTAGTGATTTTGTCCTATGGATAGTGTCCTTTGCCTTATAGAAGATTATGAGGTCCCATTTGTTGATTGCTGTTCTTAAAGCATAAGTCATTGGTGTTCTCTGTTTAGAAAGTTTTCCCCTGTCCCCAAGTATTTGAGGCTCTTCTTCACTATCTCTTCTATTAGATTCAGCATATCTGATTTTATATGAAGGTCCTTGATCCCCTTGGACTTGAGCATTGTAAACAGAAATAAGAATGTGTTGGGGACTGACTTTTAGCAGAAAGCGGCTATCAGCTTTGCAGCCATCTTGAGCCATATACCCTGACATGAGACTTTATTGGATTACAATAGCCTAAAACAGCTGAGCACACTCTGATAATCTTGGTTTAGATACCTTGGGTGTGTGAGATTAAAGGTGTGTGAGATTAAAGGTGTGTGACTTAAGAGTGTGACCTAGAGATCATATTTAGAGACAAGACCTAAGGGCAAGATTAAAGGTGTAACTTAAAGGCGTGACCTGAAGTTGTGGTTTAGAAGTGAGACATATAAAAGGCTAGAGGCAGACAGAGAGAGAACAGATTATTTGACATTAGGTAGAAGACACTTGGCTCTAGTCAGAACAATTAGGACAGTACAGGAGAACAATTTGGAGGAACAGAGAATCAGACACTTGAAGGAGTACAACTAGGAACTAGGACTAGGAATTTAGGACTTAGGACTTGGACTAAGAAGAGAGACTGGAGAATAAACAGGATTGAATCACATTCCATCTGGTCTCCATTCTTCCAGTCCATCCTCACTCTCTCTCTTGTTGAACCCTGACCCGTGGATTGGAGTGGCAGTTTGGGACTGGATACAGTGGCTTCCCAAATGCGGGGCAGCCCAGGCCTCAACATTTTGCTCGGGCCGTGACAAGAATGGTGCAATTTGCATTCTCCAACATATAGACCACCAGTTGAACATGCACCATTTGTTGAAAATGCTGTCTTTCTTTCACTGGATGGTTTTAGCTTCTTTATCAAAGATCAGGTGACCATAGGTATGAGGGTTCATTTCTGGG
The DNA here is from genome assembly GCF_011762505.2 of Arvicanthis niloticus. NCBI lineage: Eukaryota > Metazoa > Chordata > Mammalia > Rodentia > Muridae > Arvicanthis > Arvicanthis niloticus. The sequence goes on along the minus strand of NC_047658.1, from coordinate 121,648,717 downwards.
TCTTAAATTCTATTCCATTGATCTACTTGTCTGTCTCTGTACCAAAACCATTCAGTTTTTTATCACTATTGCTTTGTGATACACCTTAAAGTCAGGGATGGTGATTCCCTAGAAGTTCTTTTATTGTTGAGAATAGTTTTTACTATCCTGGGTTTTTTGTAATTTCAAATAAATTTGAAAATTGCTCCTCTATAAAGAATTAAGTAGGAATTTTGATGGGGATTGCATTAAATCTGTAGATTGCTTTTGGCAAGACAGCTATTTTTATTATATTAATCCTGCCAATCTATGAGCATGAGAGATATTTTCATCTTCTGGGGTCTTCTTTAATTTCTTTATTCAGAAATTTGAAGTTCTTGTCATAAAGATAATTTACTTGCTTGGTTAGAATCAAAACAAGATATTTTATATTTTTTGTAACTATTGTAAAGGCTGCCTTTTCCCTAATTTCTTTTTCATCCCTTTTATCCTTTGAGTATACGAAGGCTACTGATATGTTAGAGTTAATTTTATATCTGTCTACTTTTCTGAAGTTGTTTATCAGTTGTTGGAACTCTCTGGTCACTAATGTACACTATCATATCATCTGCAAATAGGGATATCTTGACTTCCTCCTTCCCAGTTTGTATCACTTTGATCTCCATTTGTTGTCTAATTGATTGATCTGGAACTATGAGTTCTATATTAATAGGTCATGTTCCTGATTTTAATAGAATTGCCTTTATTTTTTTTTTTGCCATTTAGTTTGATGTTCCCTATTGGTCTGCTATCTATTACTTTTATTATATTTAGGTATGATCTTTGAATAACTGATCTCTCCAGTACTTTTAATGTGAATTAGTGTTGTATTTTGTCTGAGGCTTTTTCATCATCTAATGAGATGAGCATTTTTTTTATCTTTGAGTTTGTTTATATATCTCATTAAATTGATGGAGTTTCATACATTGAACCATCCCTGCATTGCTGAAAGGAAACCTACTTGATCATGGTGGTTGATCGTTTTGATGTGTTCCTGGATTCAGTTTGCAAGAATTTTATTGAGTATTTTTGCATCAATATTCATAAAGGAAATTTGTTCATAGTTCTCCCTTTTAGGGTCTTTTTGTGGTTTAGGTATCAGGGTAATTATGATTTCATAAAAAGAATTGGGTAGTGTTATTTCTGTTTCTATTTTATGGAATAGTTTGAGAAATATTGGTTTAGAACATCTTTGAAGGTCTGATAGAATTCTGCATGAAACCCATGTGATCCTGGGCATTTTTTTGGTTGAGAAACTTCTTATGATTGCCTATATTTCCTTGAGGATTAAGCAGCTGTTTAGACGGTTTATTTGATCCTGATTTAACTTTGCTACCTTGTATATGTCTAGAAAATTATCTATTTCATTCAGGTTTTTTTAGTTTTTTGTTTGTTTGTTTTATTTACTTGGTTTCTGTTGTTACATCTCCCTTTTCAGTCTGGATTACCTTAATTTGAATATTGTCTCTGTGCCCTCTGATTAGCCTGGCTAAAAGTTTATCTGTCTTGTTGATTTTCTCAAAGAATCAGTTCCTAGTTTTGTTGAGTATTTGTATACTTCTTTTTGTTTCTACTTTGTTGATTTCAGCCCTGAACTTGATTATTTCCTTCTGTCTATTCCTCATGGGTCTATTTGCTTCTTTTTCTTCTAGAGCTTTCAGTTGAGCTATTAAACTGCTAGTATATAATCTCTCCAAATTTTTTATGGAGGCACTCAGGGCTATGAGTTTTCCGCTAAGCACTCTTTTCATTGTTTCCCATAACTTTGGATATATTGTGCCTTTATTTTCATTGAATTCTAAGAAGTCTCTAATTTCTTTTTTAATTTCTTTTCTGACCAAGTTATTTTTGAGTAGATAATTGTTCATCTTCTAAGTCTATGTGGGCTTTCTGTAGGTTTTGTTTTTAATAAAGACCAGCCTTAGTCTGTGGTGGTGCAATTGAGTAAGTGGGATTAATTAAATGTTCTTGAGTATGTTGAGGTTTGTTTTGTATCCAGGTATCTGTCGGATTTTTGAGAATATACCATGAGGTGCTGAGAAGAAGGTGTATTCTTTTATTTTGGGGTGAAATATTCTGTAGATTTCTGTTAGATCCATTTGGTACATTACTCCTTTTAGTTTAAATATGTCTGTTTTGTTTCTGTTTCCATGATCTGTCTATTGCTGAGAGTGGGGTGTTGAATTTTCCTACTATTAGTGTGTGAGTTTCAATGCATGATTTGAGCTTCAGTAATTTTTTTTTTTTTTTACAAATGTGGGTGCCCCAGAACAGCAGACACCTAGCTAGACTGCTAGCTTGGAGGCACCATATCCTGAGGCATCCTAGAGGTACCACTGTAATCAGTGCAGCTGGAAAAGATCACAAAGACATCTGGACCCCTAGGAGATCAGACACAAGCAAGATAACTGGAAAGGCAGGATTCAGTCAGAGACAGCAAGTACAGTCAGCACTAGAGTTAACCAGATGGCAAAAGGCAAGTGCAAGAACGTAAGCAACAGAAACCAAAGTTACATGGCATCATCAGAACCCAGCTCCCCCATCAGAGCAAGCCCTGAACACCCCATCATACCAGAAAAGCAGGATTCAGAATTAAAATCACTTCTCATGATGATGATAGAAGGCTTTAAGAAAGACATAAATAACACTCTCAAAGAAATTAAGGAGAGCACTGGTAGACAGATAGAAACCCTTAAAGAGGAAACAAAAAAATCTCTTAAGGAATTGCAAGAAAATGCAACCAAACGGGAGAAGGAATTAAACAAAACCATGCAGGATCTAAAAATGGAAGTAGAAACAATAAAGAAATCACAAAGGGACAATACCCTGGATAGAAAACCTAAAAAAAAGATCAGGAGTCATAGACACAAGTATCACCAACAGAATACAAGAGATGGAAGAGAGAATCTCATGTGCAGAAGATACCATGGAAAACATTGACACAACTGTCAAAGAAAATGCAAAATACAAAAAGCTACTAACCCAAAATATAAAAGAAATCCAAGACACAATGAGAAGGCTAAACCTAAGGATAATAGGTATAGATGAGGGGGAAGACTCCCAACTTAAAGGACCAGTAAATATCCTCAACAAAATTATAGAGGAAAACTTCCCTAACCTAAAGAAAGAGATGTCCATAAATATACAAGAAGCCTACAGAACTCCAAATAGTTTAGATCAGAAAAGAAATACTTCCCGCCATATAATAGTAAAAACATCAAATGTACAAAACAAAGAAAAAATACTAAAAGCAGTAAGGGAAAAAGGCAAAGTAACATATAAAGGCAGACCTATAAGAATTACACCAGACTTCTCACCAGAGACCATAAAAGCCAGAAGATTCTGGACTGATATTATACAGACCCTAAGAGAACACAAATGCCAGCCCAGACTACTATACCCAGCAAAACTGTCAATCATTATTGATGGAGAAACCAAAATATTCCATGACAAATCCAAATTCACACAGTATCTCAACACAAATCCAGCACTTCAAAGAATAATTGGTAGAAAACTCCAACACAAGGAGGGAAACTACAACCTAAAAAAAGCAAGAAAGTAATCTTCCAAAAACCTTAAAAGAAGGTAGCTACACAAACATATCTCCACTGCCAATAACAAAAATAACAGGAAACAACATTCATTTCTCCTTAATATCTCTGAATATCAATGGACTCAATTCTCCAATAAAAAGACATAGGCTATCAGACTGGATACATAAGCAGGACCCAATGGACGGAACTAGAAAATATCATCATCAGTGAAGTAACCCAATCACAAAAGAACACACATGGTATTTACTCACTGATAAGTGGAGATTAGCCCAAATTTTGAAACAACAAAGATTCAACTACCAGATGACATGAAGCTCATGAAGAGGAAAGAACAAGTGAAGATGCCTAGGTCTTTCTTAGGAGTAACTAAATACTCAAGGGAGCAAATATGGAGACAAAGTGTGGGACTGAATCTGAAGGAGAGGTTATATGGAGACCAATCCACCTGGGTATTCATTCCATGTTCAGTCACCAAAAATAGACGCTGATATGGATGTCAGGAAGGGAAAGCTGACAGTAGCCTGATAAGGCTGTCTCATTAGGGTTCCCCCAGAGTCTGACATACCCAGAGGCAGATACTCACAGCTAACCATTAATCTGATCAATGGTTCCCAATGGAGAAGTTAGAGAGTAAACTGAAGGAGCCTAAAGGGTTGGTGGCCTCATGAAGAGAGCAAGAATACCAAACAGCCAGAGCTCCCCAGGGTCTAAACCACCAGCCTAGGAGCACATATGGAGAGCCACATGACTCCAGCTGTACATATAGGGGAGGATGGCCTTGTTGGGCATAGGTGGGAGATGAGGTCAATGGTACCTTGAAGACTGAGCACTGAGTGTGTGTGAGGTAATCTGAGGGTGGGGAGGGGAATTGGGGGGTAGGTGGGTAAACACCCTCATAGAAGCAGGAGGAGGGGGGATGGGATAAGGGGTTTCTGGGAGGTGGGGGGAATGCGGTTAGGGGATAAAATTTGAAATGTAAATATTATATCCAATAAAAGGGGGGGGGAAAGAAAAGCAGTTAGAACCAACATCCTTAATAAAATGTCAGCCCTCTTAAAAAAAACTATCTTGATACTAAAATTTGTTTTAGAATTGTATATTGCAGAATGATCAGCCTTGGGGTATCTACTCAACAAGCAAGCTGGGCAGACCAGCTCAAACCTCTGAGGTCCGGGAATTCCATCTGGAGGCAGTGAAGACACATCATCAGAGGCTTATCAATTTGCTCTTCCCCCCACTCCTCTTCTAATATCTCAATGCCCATAATCAGCTTGAAGAAGCTAATGAAGAGGCAGTGCCCCTATTCCCTGGGCTTAGGGACTAAGGTGATAATGTTGGGCTGTCTTTCTAGGGAAAAGCAGTGGTTTTGTGGGAATAGAGAGGATTAGCTAGGGCTTATTGCATAGTCATAACCTATTAGTAGAAATATGTATAATTAGTATCAAGATTAAGATATAAATTCTTAAACAGCACCAATTTACTTTGATTACAAATTTTAAGGTTTTCATTGGTACGAGCCTCTTATTGATATAAGAGTGAGATGAATATTGTTACCCTCATAGGCATTGTACCAGTATAACACACTTAGGAATACAAGGCTTAGACCCAGTCCTTCTTTAACTTTTTTAAACTGATTTGAGATGGTCAGCCTGTGAGTTAAGGGACTACAGCAAATTCATGGGTTGGAGTTTATTGTTAGGGTGTTCTCTATGTTTTATTTAGAAATAGCTGAGTGGAATTAACAGGCAACAGTCCAGATTACCTTACATGGATAGTTGTTTTTCAAAAGATCAGAAATCCACAGAATTGACATGACAAACATTTCTGTATTAATGTTCATTTTGATTAGAGACCTGCCTGCTCCTGACAGCTTCCTATATTGAATTCTAAGAAGAAATTGAGCATCTTTGGAGTAACTCCAGTTGTGGTGAGACAGCCACTAGACAAGAATTGCCTCTTTCCTTCTACAGACAAATTACTGTCCAGAAAAGGACACACTTGCAGAACAGTCGACTGATTATATCTGCCTAGACAGAGTAATCAGCCCTTAATAATTCTGCAGCACTAAGGTCTGTCAGATGATCCTGGGCCAGATGGCGGAAGAACAGATGCTCCAACATTATGTAGTAGAGGGAGTGTCCAGGTGTTCAGAGGTCTCTATAAATTGGCTAAGTTTTAGAAGCTATGCTTTGTGCTTCCCACAATTATAGTTAACTCAGTCATTCTGGATTTCTGACGGGGTTGAAAACTTATAGCCTCATAGCCAATTCTGGCTATTTACCTTGAGAGAAACGATATGAGTGGATGGTCTTCAGCTGACATTCATCCTAAAGCCAAGGAAAAAGCCAGGTTCAGAACTAATTGTTTTAGTTAGAAGATACGACAGAGGTTCTGGGTAGTCAATAAAATTTTGGACTGGGTATGAGAACTATCTTGTACCTCACAGGTACAAATTGGCATAATTAAGCTCTAATTGTATTTTGAGAGAAAAGTTTCATTTTAACAGGAAGGGTGATATGTAGGAGGAGCTAAGGTGGGAGGAGTACTGAGAGGAAGAGAAGGAGTAAGAAGAGGAGGAGAAGAAGGAGAGGAGAAGCTAGGTGATGAAAGAGAGAAAGAGGGGGGAGACAGGGAGGCAGATGTTCATGTGTCTCCACCAGTCAAAGATAATTGATATATCTAGGTTGGGTAGTGGGTTACACCTCTGATTGAGCAATACCAAACTTATAAAGCCTATGATTAACATTTTTAAAAGAATGTATATGTGCAAAAAGAAAAAGGGGCATGGGATAGGGGTTTTCTAAGGGGGGAATGGGGAAAGGGGATGGCATCTGAAGTGTAAATAAAATATCTAATAAAAAATAAAAAAAACCAATGTGGGTGCTCTTGAATTTGGGGCATTGATGTTCAGAATTGAGCATTCATTTTGGTGGATTTTTCCTTTGATGAATATGTAGTGTCCTTCATCTTTTGTGGTAACTTTTGGTCGAAAGTTTAGTTTGTTGGATATTAGAGTGGCTACTCCAGCTTCTTTCTTGGGACCATTTGCTTGGAAAAATTTTACTTTGAGCTAATGTTTGTCCTTGCAACTGAGGTGTATTAGCTATATGCAAATAACTGCTGGATCCTGTTTACATATCTAGTGTGTTAGCCTTTGTTTTACATTAGTGAATTGAGTCCATTGATGTTGAGAGATATTAGGGACCAATGATTGTTGGCTCCTGTTATTTTTGTTGTTAGAGGTAGAATTATGTTTGTGTGTTTCTCTTCTATTGGGTTTGTTGTGAAATATTAATTTCTTGATTTTTCTTGGGTGTAGTTTCCCTCATTTTGTTTGCATTTTCGTTCTATTATCCTCTGTAAGGCTGGGTTAGTGAGAAGATATTGTTTAAATTTATTTTGTCTTGGAATACCTTGATTTCTCTATGTGTGGTAATTGCAAGTTTTGCTGGGTATAGTAGCCTGGGTAGGCATTTTTGTTCTCTTAGGGTCTCTATGACATCATTCCAGGATCCTCTGACTTTTAGGGTCTTTGGTCAGAAGTCTGGTGTATTTATTTTCCAGTACTTCTTTAAGGAATTTATATGTTTCCTTTTTAAGGTCTTCTACTTGTTTACTTGTGTTCTGTATTTTCTTAAGAAAGTCATTTATGTCATTCTTAAAGGTTTCTATCATCTTCATGAAATGAAAATTTAGATCTGAACCTTGCTTTTTAGGTGTTTTGGGGTATCCAGGACTTGCTCTGGTGGAAGAACTTGGTTCTGATGTTGCCAAGTCAAATTGGTTTCTGTTGCTTATGCTCTTATGCTTGCCTCTTAGCATCTGGTTATCACTGGGGTTATCCAGCCTCCCCGTCCCTGACTGGAGCCTGTTAGTTATCCTGTGTGCCTGGATGTGTCAGAATATCTGGGGAATCTAGCTGCAACTAGGATGTGGGCTCTCTGTGTGTGGATCCAGAGCAGAGGCTCTGCTCCTAGCACAGGAGAAAACCAGAAAACATATGGGTCTCTGGCTGCATGGGGTAACTGTGTCTCATGTTTAGTGGTCCCAGTATGCTGGCTATTGTAGTGAGGTTTGGGGTCTAATGTGTTATCCTGAGTGTGTGAGAATACCTGGGGAGTCAAGCTGCAACTGGTTTGTAGGCTGCATGTGTTTGGGTCAAGAGCCAAGGCTCTGCTCCTGGCACAGGTGGAAACCAGAAGCAAATTATTTTTCAGTATGATTACTGATCTATGAGTAAATCACAGATTGTACAGCAATGATGATGGCAAGTTTTGGTTCTCTACTTTCTAACATAAGGAAGGTATTAGATAAGTTAATACCTATCTAATATGGTATTATTTAGCATAATTTCAAATTCTACTAATGAAGAGAAATAATCACAATTCTATAACTATTCAGGTATAAATCAAAAGCTTTACATAACATTTTATGATGCAGATCTTTATTTCTATGATAATGAAATGGCAGTTGAACAAGTTTTTGTTCATTAGATGTGTATCAATTTAGTAAGGCTACTGAAAATTATTCTTGTATAAGTTGACTTAAATTACAGAAGTTTACTGTACCATGGCTCTGAAAGAAATAAATCTGAGATCAAAGTGTTGAAAATATTGCTTTATATTCAGACCTGTCTCTTTACACATACATGTATCTCCATAGTCATCCCTCTGTCACAACCACTGCACTCTAGACAGCTCTCATGAAGATATATTTCTCTTCTGTCTTGTACTGAAAAAATCTTTGGATGAATGGCTGCATTATTACTAAAAAGAAATTGTTCTTTAGTTTGAAAAGGCATCAGAAGCTACAAAATACACCCAATTTTACATTTTTTACATTTTTACTCTAGATGGCAACATTGGACAAAAATGCACTGACATAATTTACAGCAATTTCAAAATTATGTCCTCATTAAATTGCCACAGGCTGAAATGTGGGAATAGCTTTGTATGTTCATGAAGTTTGAGGCTATTTCATACTTTTCTAAAGATTATTTTGTAAGGGGAACATAGAAATGTACACATTTTATATCAGCCATATTTTGTATGTTATGTTTATTTAATGTGATAAATATCCAAGGCAATATTCTACACATGGAACAAAATTAGAAATACTCTTAATATGGATGGCATTTCTTGCTTGGACATTGTGGTGTTCAGTGAAGTTTTAGGTGAGGGAGAAGACAAAAGTACACCACATATCTACTTTTCGGTTCTTAAGAATTTCACATCCTTTTTTCCCTAAAAGTTTATCAGTGACACTGTGGTATGGTTTTGAGTACAAATAAAAATTTTAAAAGCTTTCCATTTTTTAAATTAAAATCTTTTCATAAATATATGGTTCATGATACATGATTTTGAAATGTGTGTCATCTATGAACTGTGGTAGCAGTTAAGTAGGAACTCTCTCATAAAACATAATATTAAATAATAAAGAAAATGCCAGATGTAACCTAGTTTGAACAATCAGGAATCTTAGTACTATCAACATATAATCATATTAATGAGGAGTCATTGTTGATCCAGTCATTTTATATGCAGCAAATATAGCTTAATTGGATCATGGCATATCATAGTTCAGGAAGCTATACACTTCTACTGTTACTTTCTTAATTGAATATACTCAAAAGGCACCTTTATGTTCCTCTATTCTTATCTTCATTAATATAACATGAAAATGCTTACTTACAGGTTGTTTCTGATCTGTATTAAAAACCTAAATGTTTCATTTTATGAATTCTTGTTTTTAAGCAATTGGCTTTGGCGCAGTTCCAGCTCAGTGGGCTGTGTATCTGTGCCTGAAGTGGATGGGGTCTTTAGTAATAGTGACTTATCTTCCACCTCTTGGGTGGAACCCAAGGCTGTATTTTGGGGGCACATCTTAGATACCCCTGACCAACAACTCAAAAGAGGGGTATTTATATATAATATTGGTTTTCTTTAAAATATATTTGGCTCCTACAGGGAGCAATATAAGCCTAGGTAAAAGTTCATTAAAACTATAAAAATATATTTATACACATAATTATAAGCATAATAGGCTTTTAGGTCAATAGTTAATATAATTATTTGTTATGGCTTTGTCAAACTATCACTACTTTACCTTTGGTCTTCCTTCTCTGTGTTTACTTACCAACAGGCTCCCATGTCCCTTATCACAATGCTTATATCCTAGAATTCATTTTAACATGTTTCCAAGTTCTTTTGGATTTCCACCTCATTCCTACCCAAAAGAGGCCTTCTTGCCTATTTTCTTGATGAGATCATTTATACCCAACTATTCCCTTCTCTATTCCTCCCCCAAACTCCAATCCTGGCAATGGTTCCATTCTATTTTTCTGGGTTTTGTACTTTCTATAGGCTGTGTACTTGAATCTAAAGATGTGGAATTAATGAATTACTGATGAGAGAGAACAGGAGACCTTTGCTTTCTGGTTCTTTGTTACTCAATAATATTTGTTTCTGTGGTTCCACCCATTTACTTGAAAAGTTTATGATTTTAAGCCTTTTTGTATCTTCTGTTTGTTTTTGTTTGGTTGGTATTTATTTATTTATTTACACTCCAGGTTTTACTCCCCTGTCAGTCCACCCTCCGACTGATCTACATCCTATACCTGCTCATGTCCCCTATCTCTACGATGATGTCCCCACCAGTAACCTCAACCCATCAGATCTCTAAATTCCCTGGGGCCTCCAGTCACTTGAGGGTTAGGTGCATCTTCTTTAACTAAACCCAGACCCAGGAATCCTCTGTTGTATATGTTTTGGGGGCCTCATATCAGCTGGTATATGCTGCCTGGTTGGTGGTCCAGTGTTTGAGAGATCTATGGGGCCCAGGTTAATTGAGATTACTCATCCTCCTACAGGGTAGCCCTCCTCCTCAGCCTCTTCCAGCGTTCCTCTAATTCAACCATATGGGTCAGCAGATTCTGTCCATTTGTTGGGTGCAAATGTCTACATCTAACACTTTCATCTGCCTGTTGGGTCTTTCAGAGGGTAGTCATGATAGGTCCCTTATTGTGACCACTCCATAGCCTCAATAATAGTGTCTGGTGTTGGACCTTCTTTTCCTCAGGCTCCTCTCTATTTCTATCCCTACATTTCCTTCAGAAGGGAATAATTATGAGTCAGATTTTTGACTGTGAAATGGTAATCTCCTCTCTCACTTGATGCCCCGTCTTTCTGTTGGAAGTGAGGTCAATAAGTTCCTTCTCCCTATTGTCTGACATTTCATCTAAGGTCCCTCCCTTTGAGTCCTGAGAATCTCTCATCTTCCAGGTTTCTGGTGCATTCTGGAGGCTCCCACTAACCTCCTTTCTCCTGAAGTTTTCTGTTTCAATTTTTTCTGCTGGCCCATAGGGCTTCAGTCCTTTTCCCTCACCCAATACCAGATCAGGTTCTCACCCCTATTCATTTTCCCTATGAGGTCCCTCCTGCCCTTCTCCCTTGTGATTGTTTTTTTTCTCCCTCCCAAGTGGGACTGGGGTGTCCTCACTTGAGCTCTTCAGCTTATTTGAGTTCTGTGGACTGTATCTTGGATATTCTGTACTTATTTTTTCTTGGCTAATATTCACTTATTAGTGAGTACATATCATAAATGTCATTTGGGGTCTGAGTTACCTCACTCAGAATGATATTTTCTAGTTATATTCATTTGCCTGCCAAACTCAAGGTGTCATCATTCTTAATAGCTGAGTAGTATTCCATTGTGTAAATGAATCACATTTTCTTTCTTCTATCTTGGGACATCTGGGATGTATCCAGCTTCTGGCTATCACAAATAAGGGTGTTCTGAACATAATGGAACAGGTGCCACTGTGGCATGGTGGGGCATCTTTTGGGTATATTCCCATGAGTGATATTGTTGGGTCTTCAGATAGTTTATTTCTAATTTTATGAGGAACCTCCAGATTAATTTCCAGAGTGGTCATACCAGTTTGCAATCCCACCATCAATGGAGGAGTGTTCCATTTCTCCACATCTTTGCAAACATGTGTTGTCACCTGAGGTTTTGATCTTGGCCATTCTGATCAGTATAAGGTGGAATGTCAATGTCATTTTGATTTTTGTTTCTGTGATCACTAAGGACTTTGAACATTTCTTTAGGCGTTTCTCAGCCATTTGAGATTCCTCTTTTGTGAATTCTCCATTTATAGCTGAATAGTATTCTACAGTTTACATGTACAACATTTACATTATCAGTTATCTATTGAAGAATATTTGTTTCTATACCCTAGCTAGCAATAATGAACATATTGAGATAGTGAACTTAGAGAGTATCACTGGAGTAAGGTATTCGGTCCTTTGGGCTTATGCCAAGAAGTGATATAGCTGGGTCATAAAGTACATTTATTTTACCTTTTAAAGACTTCTCCAGTCTGATTTTCTATTAGGTGCATGAGGTTGCAATTCTGTCAAAAATAAATGAAGCATTTTTTCCCCTGTATCTCCTCCAACATTTTTTGTGAATTGTTTTTGTTAATCTTTGCCATTCAGACTGGGGTAAGATGATACTTCAAACTTGTTTGAATGAATATTTCAGTAATTTCTATTGTCAGTAAACAATTTTTGAAATACATTTTTAGCCATTTTCTATGTTTAAAACTCTATTCATGTTTGTGGTGGTTAAAATAAAATTACTCACCCCTCAATTCAAATATTAAGTGGCTAAGTTATGAATACTCATATTTAGTCAATAACATTATTCTATTGCTCCCCATGACTGTTTTTCTCCCAGTGCCATGTTATTTTCATTGCAACAGCAGTAAAAGATCTTAAAACCTAGAAATGTTATATCTCCATCACTATTCTTATGTTACAAACTATGTTGTAAAAGTTGAGTCTTTTGTGATTCCATATAAATTTTAGAATATATTTTCTTTGTGTGAAGAATGAGATGGTGATTTGATTCGGACTAAACTGAATATCCAAACAGACTTTGGTAGAATGGACATTTTCACAATGTTATTTGTATCAATCCATAAGCATGTAATGTCTTTCTATATTCTAGTGACTTTCTCTCCTTCTTCAGAGGGTTAACATTTGCATTTTAGAGTTTCTATAATTTCTTTAATAGGTTTACTCCATGATATTTTATTTGACATTATTATGAATGGAAGTGTGTTTATGATTTCCTTTTCTGTATATTTGTTGTTGATATATAGAAAAGCTATTGCTCTGTGCCAGTTGATTCTGTTTACCGTTATATTTTTGATTCATTTGGCATTTCTAGTTTTCTGATAGAATTTTCAAGATCACTTATACAGGTTCATGTCATTTTCAAAAAAGTATATTTTTCCTTCCTATTTGTATTCATTTAATTTCTGAGTTTTGCCTTATGCATCAACTAGTATTAGAACATAATGTTAGTTTTGATTTTGCTGGATTCATAAATTATAAAGAATTAAACCTAGTGACAGGGAGACCCACAAAAGATAGGATATTGGACAACAGACAAGACTATATGAGTGAATATGGTAATAACATTAGATTTTAGCTGACAAAGTAATTCTGAAAATAAAAGAAATAATAGACCAATCTCAATGAAGCAGATTTCCCTTTAATCAGAGCAGTGAACGATACTAATCCCTCTACAGAAGAAAATACTCTATGAATATGCCAAAGAAGTCTTGAGCATATTATATAAAAGAGATTTTGGCACAGAAGACTATCTGTAGGTAGGTTTGCTGCAGACTCAAAACAGTAAATAATAGTGAAAATTGATACATCAATCTTCTTATCAGAAACTTTCATTGTTATCTCTCCCAATTTATTTCTAATTTTATTAATTTGAATATATACTCCATGCCCTCTAGTTAGTCTGGCTAGGGGCTTATCTATCTTGTTGATTTTCCAAAATAACCAGCTCCTGGTTTGTTGATTCTTTGTATAATTCTTTCTGTTTCTATTTGGTTGATTTCAGCCCGAAGTTTGATTATTTTCTGTTATCACACATCTCTTAGCTGCATAGGTTAATAAAGGCAGACCAAGAAATATCACTTATTGTGGGTTATTCAAAAGATTTTTGTTCAGTTTACAGCTTTCCCAACTGAGATATTTTGAACACATGTTAGTTACAAGATTATTAATACATAGGAAACTATCTATTAGTAAGCAGCCATGAAAATGTTTATAGATCCTACTGAAAGATTAAAGAAACACTTAAGATGTGGACAAAACATATAGCAGTTCAACAGAAGAAGAGCAAAGAGATAGCATAGTCTAAGTGATGATTTCTTCTAAAGATAATATATATATATATATATATATATATATATATATATATATATATTATATATACATCATTATATACAATTTTATATTTACTTCATTATAGCAGGTAAAACATCATACTAAATAGTTCAAACATCTTATCTGATCAAGTGTCACATCAATTATATAAATAGATATATATGTGCACATTCATTGTGACATAGGCAACGAACAATTTACATGATTTTAAACCAATAGTCTCTTGAGTTAGAAACTATGATATTAACTCCAGCATTTGTATACTTTAGAGACACTTCTTGATGTCTAAAATTATTTAAAAACTACTGCATTTTAAGAACTCTAGTGACCTCTTTTCTGGGTATTTATTTTGCTGGTGAAAATTGCAAGGATGGGATGAGTCTTGAATTGGTATATATAATTCTATATGAGAAGTCTTTGAGTAATAAAAATTCTTATTGTCAGTGCCTGACTTAGATGCAGTTATGAAATGGGCACTAGTTTATATTCTACTTACCTTTCATCTCATCATGCAAAGGAGAATGAGAGATGAACATTTTCTTCTCTATCTTCTGATAGAGGTCATACCAACAAAAAGAATATTTTGATCTTTATCAGTTTGGTTGGTTTGATTTATTTCTTAGATATAATAAATATATATAGATATATTTATATATATAGATATCTAGATATAGATATCAATATCTCTATCTATATATAGATAGAGATATCTATTATCTGTCTATATATATATATATATCCAGATATCTACATATATAAGTATATCTATATATAGATATAATTATATCTATATATAGATAGAGATATATAAATATCTATATAGAATATATCTATATCTAGATATCTAGATATCTATATCTATATAATATATATATATATATATTATAGATATAGATATATTTATTATATCTAAGAAATATAGCATGTAAGTATGGGGTTTTATTTCTGAGTTTTCAATTTTATTCCATCAATCAGTGTGTCTCTCTCTGTACCAGTTCAATGCAGTTTCTATCACTATTGCTCTGTAGTAAAGCTATAGAGGGCTAATATTCAAAATATACAAAGAATTCAAGAACTTAGACTCCAGAGAACCAAATAACTCTATTAAAAAAGTGGTCCAGCACTAAGCAAGTATTTTCAACTGGGGTATCTTATATGGCCCAGAAGTGCCCAAAGAAATGTACAGCATTCTTGGTCACAGGAGAGATACAAACCAAACAACTCTTGAGTTTCTATCTTGTACCAATCAGAATCGCTAAGATCTCAGGTGATAGCATATTTGGGTGAGGATGTATAGAAAGAGGAACACTCCTCCATTGTTGGTGAGATTGCAAGCTGGTAAAACCACTTTGGAAAACAGTCTGATGGTTTCTCAGGAAATTGGAAGTCGTTCTACTTGAAGCTATACCACTCTTGGGCATATACCTAAAAGATGCTCCAATATATAACAAAGACACATGCTCCACTATGTTCATGGCAGCAGTATTTATAATAGCCAGAAGCTGTAAACAACCCAGGCATCCCTTAAAGTAAGATTTAACACATTAAAAAATGATTTTATGAAATTTGCAGCAAATGGTTAAAATTAAAAAAAAAAAAATCATCCTGAGCTCTGAGAATCTTAAGTATTACAGCTCTTTTGGACAAAGGCCTTATGAAAGAGCTCACTTTGATGTGCATACCTTTATTCAGGTTGGGCTTTTACTCATACACTTTATTTGGGCTAAACCAGGGGTATATATGACCTTGGAGAATGGGAAGGACTTTTCAGGGTAAACGAAAATCAGTGGCTTGGATTTTAAAGTTTTGTGAATACCTAGTTTTTGCATGGAAAGGCATTCTAGGAATCCTATGTATTTTTTAAGCTTGTTCTTCTTTTTTAAAAAAAGAGGAAGGAGAAAAGCTGACATTTGTAGGTCTGGCCAGGACTATTTGACATTTTCCAAATAGAGCATATTTGGTTTCACAACCCCAAGACAAGGTCAGAAAAGGAAAAGCCCTGCCTGTATAAGTAAACCTCTATTTTGTGGGGATACCAAGAGAGATGTTCTGACAACATTATATTGCAAATTTAGTTAGCAGGGTTTCCCCACAATATCCTACAATACTTGTGCTGCCCAGATGTTCTTTTTTGAAGCTTTTACTGTCACTGAAAGCCTTTCTGGAGTGAATGACTTATGATCATCATGTACCAGTATGTAAACTCCTGAATACATTAACACCATGACGAATGTACTCTAATGGTATCTGTCTCTTACATTTGTGAACTCCTGAAATTGCCCATACATTTTACCTTTACTTTCTACCTCTCTTTCTGTTATCCCTATGTAATTAAAAACTTTTCCCCTATAACATCCCGCTACAGATTATTTCTTGTTTTCATATTTATAAAATGAGATTGTTCTCTTTATATTAGCATCATGTAATATTGTTTATAGTATCTTGATTATTTTTTAATTAAATTTATTTTTTTAAACTAATCATTTTATATCCTGCTCATTGCCCCCCTTTCCAGTCATCCCATTTCACAATACTTCCCTTACCCTCTTTCTCTTTGTCAACTCAGCAGGTGGGAACCTCCTGGGTGTCCCTCCATCATGGCACTTTAAGTCTCTGTGGGGCTAGGTGCTTTCACACTCTCCCACTGAGGAAAGTCAAGAAAACACAGCTCTGCAATTGTAACAGAGTATCATTAACAGTGTTAGGGATTAGTGTACACACATGGGATGGGTCTCAACCTGAGCTTGATATTGCTTAACTATGTCCTCAGACTCTGATCTCTCCCCCTATGCCTGCATTACTTATAGACAGGATACATTTCGGGTTGAAATTTTTGTGGGAGTGTTGATGTCTCTACTGCTCCACTGGGTTTCTTGTCAGATTACTGGAGATGGACACTTTAGGTGCTATATCCCCAATATAGTAAATACTGGTATCTATCTATCTATCTATCTATCTATCTATCTATCTATCTATCTATCTATTTTAAACTCCAGATTTTATTCCCCTCATGGCCCACCCTCTAACTGTCCCATATCCAGTACCTCATCTCCAGAACCCTGTCTCCACAAGCATGCTCACACCAACTCCACCCACCCCACCAGATCTCTAAAATTCCAGTAAAAGTGACAGGCCTTGGGGCCTCTCATTGAGCTGGATCCAATTTTGGGCCTATTGCTGGACCTTCTTTACCCCAGAACTTTTCACATTTTTATACCTGCAGTTCTTTCAGACTGGAACAATTATGAGTCAGAGTTTTGACTGTGGGATGGCAAACTTATCCCTCACTTAATGCCCTGTGTTTCTGCCAGAGGTAAGGCTTACAACTTCCCTCTTCCCACTGTAGCATATTTCATCTAAGGTCCCTCACTTTGATTCCTGAGACTCTCTCACCTTCCAGGTCTTTGGAACATTCTAGAGGACTCTCTCAACCTTCTACCTCCCTAGGTTGCATATTTCCATTCTTTCTGCTGGCTCTCAGGGCTTCAGTTCTTTTTCCCCACCCAACACCAGATCATGCTGTCTTCTCTCCCCCCCCATCCTGTCCCCTCCCTCCTTACTATCCCCATTGTGGTTGCTTTCTTCTCCCTCCTAAGTGGAACTGAAGCATCCTTACTTGGGTCCTTCAGCTTGTTGACATTTTTGAATTCTGTGGACTGTATCTTGGGTATTCTGTACTTTGGTGTCACTCAAACTAAGCAAGTGAAAGATCTGTATGACAAGAACTTCAAGTCTCTGAGGAAAGAAATCAAAGATCTCAGTAGATGGAAAAATTTCCCCTGCTCAGGGATTGGCAAGATTAATATAGCAAAAATGGCCATTTTGCAGAAAGTTTTTTTTTTTTTTATTCTTGAGAATAGTTTTTACTATCTTGTTTTTTTTTAAATTTCAGATGAATGTGAGAGTTGCCTTTTCTATCTCTGTAAAGAACTGAGTTGGAAGTATAATGGGTTTTGCATTGAATCTGTAGATTGCTTTGGAAGATGGACATTTTTACTATGTTAATCCTGCCAATCCATGAGCATGGGAAACTTTTCTATCTTCTCAGGTCTGCATTTCTTTCCTGAGAGACTTGAAGGTCTTGTCAACAGATATTTCACTTGCTTGGTTAGAAACCAAGATATTTTATATGATTTGTGATTATTGTAATCATTGTTGTTTTCTTATTTTCTTTCTCAGCCTATTTGCCCTTTGTGTAGATGAAGTCTACTGATTTGAGTAAATTTTATATTCAGCCGCATTGCTGAAGTTGTTTATCAGCTTAAGGAGTTCTCTGATAAAAATTTTGGAGTTGCTTATATATACTATTGCATCATCCAAAAATAGTAACACCTTGACTTCTTCCTATTTAATTTGTATCCCATTAGCCCCCTTTTGTTGTCTAATTTCTTTGGCTAGAACCTGGACTACTATATTGAATAAATAAAAGTAGGAAGCCGTTTCTTGTCACTGATTTTAGTGGGATTCTTTCAAGTTTCTCCATTTAATTTGATGTTGGTTATTGGTATGCTGTATATTGCTTTTATTATGTTTATTTATGGGCCTTGAACTCTCGATCTTTCCAATAGTTTTAACTTGAAGTTTGGTGAATTTTGTCTAAGCTTTTTTTAGCATCTACTGAGATGTTCATGTGTTTTTTTCTTACAGTTTCTCTACATACTAGATTACATTGATGCATTTTCATATGTTGAATGATCCCTGCATGCCTGGGATGAAGTCTACTTGATCATGATGAATGTTAATTTTGATGTATTCTTGGATTCTTTTGGCAAGAATTTTATTGAATATTTGTGAACTGATATCCATAAGGGAAATTGGTCTGAAGTTTTCTTCCTTTGTTGGATCTTTGTGCACTTTACATAGCAGTGCAACTGTGGGTTCATACAAAAAATTAGGTATTGTCTCTTCCATTTAGATTTTGTGGAATAGTTTTGAAAATACTGAGGTCTTCTTTTAAGGTCTGATAGAATTCTGCACTAAAACCACCTGGTCAAGGGTTTATCTATCTTGTTAATTTTCTCAAAGAACCAACTCCTAGTTTTTTGGTTTTTTTTTTTTTTTTTGATTCTTTGTATAGTTCTCTTTGTTTCTACTTGGTTGATTTCAGGCCTGAGATTGATTATTTCCTTCTGTCTACTCTTCTTAGTTATATTTGCTTCTTTTTGTTCTAGAGCCTTTAGATGTGCTATTAAGCTACTTGTGTAGGATCTCTCTAATTTCTTTATGAAGGCACTCAGAGCTATGAGTTTTCCTCTTAGCAGAGTTTTCATTGTGTCCCATAAATTCAGGCATGCTGTACCTTCATTTTCATTAAATTATGAAGTCTTCGATTTCTTTCTTTATTTCTTCCCTGACCAAGTTATCATTAAGACAAAAGTTGTTCAGCTTCCATGAGTATGGGGGCTTTCTGTTGTTTTTGTTATTATTGAAGACCAGTATTAGTTTGTGGAAAATGGATGGAACTAGAAAATATCCTGTGAGATAACCCAGACACAAAATAACATACTCACTGGTAAAGGGATATTGGCCCCAATGCTCAGAATACCTATGAGACAACCCATAGACCATATGAAGCTTAACAAGAAGGAAGATCAAAGTGTGGATACTTCAAGCCTACTTAGAATGGGGAACAAAATAATCACAGGATGTAGAGGGAGAGAGGATTATCATAGGGATAGAATAGGAGGAGGAAAGAGGGGCAGTGCTAGGTGTGGGAAGAGAGAGGAAAGAAATCCAGAGGGTCAGGAAAATGAATATGTAGCAATAGGGGTGAGGAACTGAAGGGAGCCACTTGAAAGTCTTACACACCAGAGAAGTGAGAGTTTCCCAGGACTGAATGGGTACAATCTTTGCCACAATACTCAACAAAGGGGAAATAAAACCTGTAGAAATGACCTTCACTAGATAGGCATGGTATGAAGTTAAGAGATGGGGCCACTCAACTATCTCAAATCTTTAATCCAAAATTGTTCCTGTTTAAAGAAAATACAGGGACAACAAATGGAGCATAGACTAAAAGGAAGGCCATCCAGAGACCACCCCACCTTATATCCATCCCATTTGCAGACACCAGATCACTACTGCTGATGCCAATAAGTGCTTGCTGATAGAAGCTTAATATAGAAGTCCCCTGAAAGGTTTTGCCAGCATCTGCCTAATATAGATGCAGATATTGAGTCCCATAGGACTGAGCCTTGGGACCCAATGAAAGTGTTAGAGGAAGGACTGAAGGATCTGAAGGGGATTACAACCATTAGGAAGCCAACAATATGAACTAACTGAACTCTCCAGAGCTCCCAGGGACAAAACCACCAACCAGAGAGTATACATGGATAGTTTCATCCCTCCAGCTACATATGTAGAAGAGGATTGCCTTATCTAACATCAATGAAAGAGGAGGCACTTGGTCCTGTTTCGGCATGATGCCCCTGAATAAGGGGATGCTAGAAAGGTTAGGTGGGAGTGAGTGGGTAAGTGGAAGAGCATCATTTTAGAGGAAAAGTGGAGGTGGGATGACATGGTGCATTTGTGGGGGGGAAACAGGGAAGGGAGACAACATTGGAAAAGTAAATAAATAAAATAACCAAATAAAATTATTTACTAAAATGATAAATATAGTCTAACAACTACATATGCTAATTTTATGGGTCAGTTTATTATATATTTTTTCCTATCATGTCAGTATCTATCTTTGGGCAGCTATTTATTGAAGTTACAATAAAAATGATTAAACCTTTAAAAAAAAGATTTTCAGAGCTCAGAGAAGACCTTCTTTCTCACCCCAAGACCACCTCTCAGCACTTACTCCTAGGATTAAGATCCTGTAGAACTCCACCCATTTCTGACTCCAGGCCTGGATGCTGTGGTTTCTGGATACCCTGAGAAGGAAGATGTAGAACCATAGCAGGACTTCATAACACATCCTACAGTATATAATTTTATTTCTTATGTGAAACCCTTCCATTAACTTGGGAGCAGTTTTTCAGGCATACATACAGTCTACCAGTTATATGTTACCGAGGAAAAATTACATAGGAATGTAGAGTCAGGAATCAAGTAGAATCACTGTAATCAACCCATGGTTCCCAATCAGAGTGGTCAAATAAATGACAGTAAAAATGATAAATAATGGTATCTGAGGCACTTGTCAATCCCACAAGAAAAAACTCAGTTGCCTCTGAAATATTCTCCACCTATGTAACTTAGAAATTATGGCAGGTATCTAAGAGAAGATTAGAAATTGAGAAGTTATGCTAGTTCAACACTACCATGAAATCTTAACCATGAGTATAGTCTCTTATTCATGTGTCAGTGTTTTCTTTACTATGAAAGAATATAAAATTCAGGGTAGGGGAATGATTAGTAGGACATAGGTGAACAACAAAACTTCATTGTTGACCACAACTGGAAAAACCTGAGCAATTTATGTCTCTGGGTCTCATTTCAGATTTCTTGTTGTATCAAATAAATTATTACAGCAATCCACCTAGGACTATTTCATCCTACTTGAAGTATCTGGTAGACATTTAAAAATTCCATTGAATGCATAATCATCAGAAGGTTCAGTGAAGCACACAGTTATATTTCCACATATAGTACAGGCAAAACGCATCAGTGCATTTCACATATTAATTAATTCCTGTCAATATACTTTTCTGTTTTCCTTATTCGCTATTATTTTTGCTGTGATCAAGCTCATGGACTTGCTTGTATTACATAAATGCTATGTCATTGAGTTATAACACCAGCTTTCCTTTTAAGTACTATCGGTATATTGGTAATGATTTGGCCTCTTTCCTAGAGACACTTTTCTCCATTTTGAGGGTTTCTAACTATACTCTTCCTTTTAAGCACTGTTGAGTTGAAATGTGTGTACAATCTTTTGAGCACATTCTTGCTGATAACTTAATGCCATTCAGAACTCCAATGAATACACACAAAAAGGAGATTTCAAACAGTTGCAGTAAAGATTCAGCTGTTTGTAACTCATGCAAACAGGCAATAATAATTTTTGTATTTCTAATTCCACAAAACATTCTTAATACATGACAATCTCTAGATAACAGTAGAGCAAAACAATCAGATGGCTAGAATATTGTCTGCAGGTTGTACAACTACTTTACTTTACTTGATATTTCATATAGTTTACTATTCTATAGATAGGAATATAAGAATTGGGAGAAGAAACAATAGTCACTTTTGTAGTTTCCTCACATATTGTACCCTCTAACAGATTATATTCCAAGGTGTATATTCTTAAACTCTACATAGATACAATGAGCTCTGACAAAGCTAATACATGGTTGTATTAGAAAGAGGGTCATTCAATCTGGGAGAAATTATGGTTCTAGAATGTTGAGCTTCAAATCTTGAGGAGTTCTCATTTCTCTGAGCTAGGATACCTTCACATTCAATGTGAGAAATGATGCTCCCTTTCTCTTAAATAATAACTAAGGACAAAATCATCACCTACCTTATCAGGCTATTCCTGTTAACATATGGCCAAAATTAAGAATGCAATTTAAAACTATAAAAAAGGTTAATATTTTAAAATCAACCCATTAGTTCCCTTAATGTCTATATAATATTTCATCTCCTTATGGCTACCAACTCAAATTTAATTTATGGTTTTAGTGCAAACTATTCATAAATAGAGTAGCCTAACACTTAATACATCAAGTGTATATCAATAGTGCTATGTCGTAGAACCTTGAGAATTACTAACTTTTCTGAACTAGGCTCCATTCACATTCAATGTGAAAGATGATGGACCCTATAATTAAACAAAATTTAAGGTTAAAATTCAAAGGCAATAATAATTTTTGTATTTCTAATTCCATAAAACATAACATTCTTCATACATGACAGTCTCTCCTTATTACAACATTCATTCTAGGACCTGATGGTCATGAACATGGAACATGAAGACTGATAAGCTGATCATAGAGAAGAGATAACAGTAGAGCAAAACAATCAGATGACTAGAATATTGTCTGCAGGTTGTACAACTACTTTACTTTCATTTTATTATTATGTTTTCATTTGTAAAATGGATATAATCAGGCATCTCATATTCTGTTATGGTCTTGACTGACTATAGTAGTACACTTTTGTGATATTATTGTACTAAGAATAGACAAGTATTAGTACAAAGTAGGGGCATGGAACACTTCATGTTAAGAGTATCAGGAAAAAGTCAATAATGAGAGAGTGTCTCCTTTTCCACATTTAAAGGTTTGCTTTAGAATAGAACCTAAACTTAGGTTCACTCAAATTTTTAGTCAAAGACAAAAAGCTCACTACATATCTCATGGGATGTAATAACATGAGGGAGATGTCTTTTTATGCTTGTAATCCTATATTTGTCCTTCATTCCAAATTTTGTAGCTTATTTTACTTTCTGAGAGTGCTTATGAGGACACTCACAAATGAATCTTAGATGAGAGAAACTTTGATTATTAGATCCTCAGTTTCAGAGCTCAGTTGTGCAGAAAAAAATAACTAAAACCACAAATTAAGGCACCTTAGGACCTCATCAAGATTTTCTTTTATCTAAAGTAATGTGAAATGGGCTGGAGAGATGGCTCAGCTGTTA
Organism: Arvicanthis niloticus; assembly: GCF_011762505.2. Taxonomy (NCBI): domain Eukaryota; kingdom Metazoa; phylum Chordata; class Mammalia; order Rodentia; family Muridae; genus Arvicanthis; species Arvicanthis niloticus. Next base: position 121,625,297 of record NC_047658.1, on the reverse strand, counting down.
AGAACAGTGACTGCTCCTCTAGAGGTTCTGAGTTCAATTCCCAGCAACCATAGGGTGGCTCAAAACCATCTGTAATGGGATTCAAGGCCCTCTTGTAGTGTGTCTGAAAACAGTCACAATGTACTCATATACATAAAATAAGTAAATAAATCTTTTCTTTTTAATTAATTAACTAATTAATTAAAACTCCAGATTTTACTTACCTCCTGGTACAGACTCTAACTGTTCCACATTCCATACCCCATCCCTGTCCCCATATCTCTGTGAGGATATCCACATCTGCTAATTCCCACCCACCAGATCTCAACTCCCTGAGCCTCCAGTCTCTTGAGGGTTAGGTGCATCTTCTCTGACTAAACCCAAACCTGGCAGTTTTATGCTGTATATGTGTTAGGGGCCTCATATCAGCTGGTATATGCTGCTTGGCTGGTGTTCCAGTGTCTGACAGATCACATGGGTTCAGGTTAGTTGAGACTGCTTATCCTCCTACAGTGTCACCCTCCTCCTCAGCTTCTTCCAGCTTTTCCCTAACTCAACCACAGGGGTTGGCAACTTCTGTCTATTGGTTGGGTACAAATATCTGCATCTGACTCTTCCAGTTGCTTGTTGGGTCTTTCAAATGACAGTCACGATAGCTCTCTTTTTGTGAGCACTCCATAGCCTCAGTAATAATGTCAGGCCTTGAAACCTCCCCTTGAGCTGGATCTGACTTTGGGCATGTTGCTAGACCTTCTTTTCCTCAAGCTTTTCTCCATTTCCATCCTGTAGTTCTTTCAGACACAAACAATTATGGGTCAGAGTTTTGACTATGGAATGGCAATCCCATCCCTCACTTGATGCCCCGTCTTTCTATTTGAGGTGGATTCTACAAGTTCCCTCTTCCCAATATAGGGCATTTCATCTATGGCTCCCCACTTGAGTCCTGAGAGTTTCTCATCTTCCAGGTCTCTGGTACATTCTGAAGGGTCCTTCCAACCTCCAGAGATTGCTTGTTTCCATTCTTTCTGCTGGCCCTCAGGAATTTCAGTCTTTTTCCCCACCCTATACCAGATCATGTTCCTCTCTCTGTTCCCCTTCTCCTTACTCTCCCAGGTATCTTTCTCCTTAACCCCTTGTGGTTGATTTCTTCTCCCTCCCAAGTGGGACTGAGGCATCCTCACTCCACAAAAAACAAAAAGTTCAACAAGATAAATGAATAATTCTTCAAAAAATATGAAGTGATGTGTGATGACCCCAGGGCAATTTTCCACTAGGAAACCAACAAACAATAACAATGATAAAACTCAAACGATGTACTTTACAATCATAACCTTGATATAATTTTCCCTCATTTTTCCTTTTAAAATGTACTTTTGAAATAAGTATTTTATTTTATTTACATAGGTGCTTGCCTGCACATATGTCTGACATTATTTGTATGTTTTATGCAGGCATAGGCTAGAATAATGTGTTGAATTCCCTTGAATTGGAGATTCAAACAGTTGTGAATTGCTATTGAAGTGGTAGAAGTCAAACTGTGCTCCTTTTCATGGAGGCAAATACTGTGACTCACTGGGCCATGTCTACTTCCCCTTTCTTATTTTCTTAAAATTTATCTGCAAATGGTGGTTACTTCAATTTGTAGGGTGTAATGAATATTGTTATGTATGTGTGCATTGTCTATTACCCAAATCAGAAGAGAAAAATAAAGGTTTCTGTGTATTTTTATCACCTTGTTGTAAAGAGTAAATACTAGAAATTCCTAAAAAAAACCTTCTTTTTAAAACTTTTTTATTAGATATTTTATTTACACTTTAGATGTGATCCCCTTTCCCCATTTTCCTCCCATCCAGAAACCTCCTATCCCATTCCCCCTCTTCCTGCTTCTATGAGGATGTGTCCCCACTGTCCTGCCCACTCCCACCTGCCCACCTATGAATTCCTCTACATTGGGGCACCCAGCCTTTACTAGACCAAGAACTTCCTCTCCTAACCTATGCCAGACAATGTTATCCTCCCCTACATATACAGCTGGAGCCATGGGTTTCTCCCTATGTGCTCCTAGGCTAGTGGTTAGACTGATCAAAACCCTTTGATCAGTTCAATGGTTAGCTGTGAGCATCCACCTCTGCGTATGTCAGGCTCTGGCAGACCTCTAAGGAGACAGCTATATCAGGCTCCTGTCACCATGCACTTTCTGGCATCCACATTATAACTAGCAAATTTAGAAAAGCTACAAGATAAAATAATGAACACAATCTCAAGTGTGTTTTCTTTATTAACAAATAATAATCATATAAAATACAATAACATCAAAATAATAATGCATTGACTAAACTTAAATGAAGAAATGAAGGACATAGAAAATATAAATTGCAAGCATAGCTGATATTATTATTACCCCTTTGAGGTTACAAACCTCAAGCTCCTTCAGTCTTTCCTCTGACTCCTCTAGTGGGGTACGCTTGCTCAGTCTGATAGTTTGCTGTGAGCATCTGCATCTGTATTGGCCAGGCTCTGGCAGAGCCTCTCAGGGGCCAGCTATACCAGGATCCTATCAGCAAGCACATCATGGCATCAGAAATAGTGTTCAGGTTTGTTGTCTGCAGATGGTATGGTTCCCAAGGTGGGAGAATCTCTGGTTGGCCTTTCCTTCACTGTTCTACTCTTTGTCCCTGCATTTACTTTAGACAGGACCAATTCTGTGTTAATATTTTTGGGTTGGTTGGGTAGCTCCATCCCTCTACCAGGGGCTATGCCTCACCTCTGGATATAGTCTCTAAAGGTTTTCTCTCTCCTTTGTTGGGTATTTCTGCTAATGTAATCTTCATTGGGTCATGGGAAGCTCTTGCTTTTCTGGCATCTGGGGATTTCTAGCGGCTACCCCTAGTTCCTCATCCCCCACTGCTATAAACCTCTATTCAATTTCATGACCTTCTGTATTTCTTCTGTCTCCTATCACATCTGATCCTGCCCCCTTTTACTCTCCCCCTCCTCTCTTCCTCCAAAGTCTCTCCCTCCCATTATCATTTTGCTCCCTCTACTAAGTAGCACTGAAGCATCTACACTTTGGTCTTCATTCTTCTAGAGCTTCATATGGTCTGTGAGTTGTATTGTGTGTATTCCAAGCTTTTTGCTCAGTATCCACTTAACAGTGAGTACATAACATGTATGTTCTTTTGTGACTGTGTTACCTCACTCAGAATATTTTGCAATGAAGAAGAGCAATATCAACCCAACAGACCCCCAGAACTCTCAGGGACTAAACCACCATCCAAAGAGTATACCTGGAGAGACCCATAGCTTGAACTGCACATGTAGCTGAGGATTGCCTTATCTGTCATCAATGGGAGGGGAGGCCCTTGGTTCACTGGTAGCTCAATGCCCCAGTGTGAGGGAATGCTAGGTTGGTGAGGCAGGAGTAGGTAAGTGGGGAAGCACCCACATAGAAGCATGGGGAGAAGGGGTTTGTAGAGGGAAACTGGGAAGGGGAATAATATATGAAATATAAATAAATAAAATAACCAATAAAAAGAAAACAAACATAAAAACAAATACATTTATAAATAAATTATACATTTTATAGGTTAAAAAACAAACATGTCTGAAAGAAAGAATAAAACAGAAAAATTGGGTTATTTCAATGGGCTGAGTCATACCAAGAATCATGAAACAACTAGAAGATTGTGACAAAAGTTTCACAGACATTCTATATGAAATATAAAGAATCTGGAGATTTTATTGTTCTATGTATTATATATTTTATTACAGTAAGGCAGAGCTGAATTATTACTTACTAGTGAGCTAAAAGTTTCAGTTATAATTGTATAAATTAAAAATTAGAAATGGAAATTGTAGCTGAGAAAATAATAAATTTTCTCCTTGTAAAAGCTATCAAATAGATGATCTAATCTCAAGAGATCAGGCTTAAACATATGTAAATAGAGGAAATACTAAATGAATACAATAATTTATTGTGCAAGTAATATACAGTACTTATGTATAAAATTTTCCAAGAAATAAAATTAAAATATACTCATATTCAACAAAAATAATCAGCCATTTGAAAAGAGCAAGAAATGGAGCACATTCATACTGACTACATTGCTCTCTTTCTTCTTCTCTTCTACTCCAGTCTCCCTAGTATAGCAGCTGATTGTCATGGAGTGTTCCCTTTGTTCAGTCTGCTGGCACTCTTTTGAAACTCACCTCATCCCAACACAACTTGCTTACAATGATACTGTATCCACATGTGTCCTTCTGTTTTCCCTCCTTTCTTCTTCCACTCCACTTGTTTAAGCTACATTTATCCTCCAAGCCTTGGACAGATCCTATATCTGATATGTAGTCTGATGAGTCTCCTTAACCCCAGATTACCTGCAGTATATCCAAACATCTGCTTAGCCTTAGTTTCCTGTCTGTATGCCTACACAACTTGTAAGTCCCCACCTGCTCATGTCACCTCAACCTTCAGATTGTAACCAGGCAAAAAATCAAACAGAACCAAGATTAGAAGTCAATATGTTTAGAACTCATAGTAATATCTCTTTCTCTCTCTCTCTCTCTCTCTCTCTCTCTCTCTCTCTCTCTCTCTCTCTCTCTTTCTCTCCCTCTCTCTCCCTTACCCTCTCTTTTTCTCTCTTTTTGTCACACACACACACACAAACACACACACACACACTAACTTTTACAATATGTAAGGCCAAAACTGTACATTTCCCCTAAACTGCAAGGTCCTAAAATTTTTCTAGAAATGACCTGGATGAACATTAGTAAACAGAATTTGAAATAATAATTATTAACTTTATCAAAAGATTAAAGTTTTTACATAAAACATGAACAATTAGCTTGTGAGCTTAATGTAAATAGCAATAAATACCCGAGTGATGTCAAAAAATAAAACCAAAAATATATGGCTGAGTAAAATAAAAAAAGAGAACATGGGTTTTAAAAATTGTTGTAATATAGAGATGGACCTATTGAAGGAAAATGAAGGGAAAATAGGATTCAAAACTTATTAGCCCAACTGGAAACCTCAGAAAAGACTTGGGCATATACTCTTGCCACTATCTATAAAGTTATTACCAATTAATAGCTGTTGAGAGAAAATGAAGCTTTTTTGGTTTTTGTTGTTGTTGTTATTGTTGTTTTCTAACAGTATAGCCACTTTAGATTGACCATACTTCCAGAGAAGGCCACACATCAAAGACCATTTAGTGATTATAAATTAGATCTTAATCAGAGAAAACTAATGTGTGTAAAATTAGATGGGTATAAATGGAGGGAATGTTAACTGAAAAGGGATGAATATTGGCAAACATTGTATGAAACATTCAAGAAACTAATACAACTTGTAAAAATGAATCTATAACTCTGGTATCTGTTGATCTGTTTATCTACCTAGTCATGGTTTGCTATAAAAGTAGCTGTTTTGTGACTGAGATGTAAAAACATTTCTAGTCAACATAGAGAGCATGCAAATGTCATACAGATTAGACAATTTCATGCAAGTCTATATTGCTGAAACAATGAGTTTAGTCATGGTTATATCTTATAGGAGTAGGGGTAAGAAGATACCTGCAGAAAAATGATTGTATCTAAGAGAGATGCATTGTTAGAAAGTCCAACCATAATGGATGACAATTCAGGGAAAATATGAATTGCTATAATCTAATAAGCAACTTTCAGAAAGTGTGGTTTGAGAATCTCCTCTCTCTAGCATTAGTGCACTGTTATGTTTCTATGAGCTAACCTTTGTGACTCTTACAAATTTCAGAATTCAGGAACCTACTAAGTTTCATTGGTATCCTGAATCTCAATTTTTGTGATACATCTGAGCATTGTAATTTTATTTATTTCTTGAGTCTTATAATTTCCCTAATCTCTCAAGCAGACAATGTCTCAATTCAGAGGAAATAATTACAAAACAGCAATTAACAGACGAAGTGTGGTACAATGTTGAGTATTCTAGTATCTAGGATTACAATCTAGATTTTTAAATTAAAGCATCTAATTTCTGTGATAACATATCCAAAATTAGTTGTGTATTGTCAGAATCCAAAAGGAATGAACAGAAATTACATATAGAATATACTCTGAACTACAAGTTACTTTACAGTTAATTGACTAATCCCAGGGAAGATAATGCTTTTCCAGTAACTTTCTTGAATGCATTCTTGACTTCTTTATTTCTCAGGCTATATACAAGAGGGTTCAGCATGGGTATGACCATGGTGTAGAACACAGATGCCATTTTGTCAGTGTCCATTGAGTGACTGGAGCTGGGCTGTAAGTACATGAAAATAATTGTTCCATAGAAGATGGAAACAGTGGTAAGATGGGATGCACATGTAGAAATAGCCTTCTTTCGGCTCTCGGCAGAGCGCATTCTCAGAATTGTAACAAAAATGAGTAAGTAAGAGGTCAAGATAACCAATAGGGTAAAAGCAACATTGAATGCTGCCAACATAAAGAGTACAATTTCATTTGTGTAAATACTAGAGCAAGAAAGAGCTAATAGTGGGGGAATATCACAGAAAAAGTGATTTATCATGTTGGAATTACAGAAGGAGAGATGGAACATGAAGGCAACATGGATGGAAGATTGTAAGAGTCCACTGACATAAGACCCAGCAAGAAGCAGGGCACATATCATAGTTGTCATGGTGGTGGAATAATGCAAGGGTTTGCACACTGCTGCATGACGGTCATAGGCCATTGAGGCTAGGATAAAACTCTCAATAGTAGCAAAGGCTGCAAAGAAGAACATCTGGGCAGCACATGCATTGTAGGATATGATAGTATCTTCTGTGAGAAACCCTTCTATTACTTTGGGAGTGACAGCTGAGGAGTAAACACAGTCCACCAGTGAGAGATTACTGAGAAAAAAGTACATGGGAGTGTGGAGCCGAGTGTCCAGGAGAATCAACAAAATCATCCCAAGATTCCCAACCAATGTGGTCAAATAAATGAGAGTGAAGATGATAAATAAAGGAACTTGCAGAAATGGGTCATCTGTTAACCCAACAAGAATAAATTCAGTCAGTTCTGAAGTGTTCTGCATCAGTTTTATCTAGGAATTATGACAGGCTTCTAGGATGAAATAAAAAATATTATATTTGGACATCACCAAGAGATTTTAAGTATGTTCACATTTTCGTATTCATATGTCTGCATCCTGTCCAGTGTGAAATAGGTAGGAGTGACCTAAATGGAGTTACTTACCTGGTAGTGGGTCAAATGGAAACTGTCACTTCACTGCTGCCAATAGGGGTCCCTATTATAAATCTAGGTCTTATTTCAGTTTTCTCATAAATGAAAATTAATTTTCATTAACACCCAAAGGACTGATTTGTTTTTTGAAAAATCTTACAAGCATATTTTCTGAGTTGTGCATCAGAATCTTACTTTGAAAGAAGAACAATACAGGAACATGCAAATATTTTTTTGTTAGTAACAAAACTTATCTGTTACATTTTCCATCTCAAATACTTTCATCAAGTTTAACACACTAGCTGTGGCTTTGCAGTAATTTTAGGTGCTGTTTTAGGAGTACTCAGCTTTATATCTAGTTGTTAAGGTCTTTCATTAAATTATTTCCTCTTAACATTGGACTAGACAATAACTTCCTGATGTATGAAACATGTTCATTGTGAAGTTTAGATATATCACAGTACTCATTTGTTTGACAATCTAACATCATAGTTTTGCAAAAAGGAGAATTATTTTTAAATGATTTCATTACATCTGATTGGCTTTATTTTATTGTACATATTCTGCTATTTTTATTAACACCATACAAGAGTGTTATATTTGTGTTTGAGGAAGAATAGTGTAAAATCTAATGTATAGCTATCTTTGATCTCTCTACATAATGTGTAACCTCAAATATAGTATATTACAAGGTGTATCTTGTACCATTACCGTGGTGGATCATGTGATACCTGAAAATGCAACTATGATTTCATAATGAGCCTCCTTAACTTGAGAGAAACTTCCAACTTGAAAATCTTAGGCATACTTATTTCTCTTCATCAATAACCTCTTATATTCAAGACATCAAATAATATAATCTTATTTGTTTAAATGACCAGTATGCAAATCATCCTTTCTCTTCATGGGATATACCTGTACTTACATTAAAAGAAATGTGTAATTTTTGTGAGTATAAAAGATACTAACTATTGTTAATCATGTAAGTCATAGCCATTACTTTTCCAACATTTGTTTATCATTTTCTGGTGTCTTCTGAGTGGCAGCTCATAATATTTGTGTCTAAAGTTGATACTCTCAGGAAAGGAACCTAGTAACTGATATATTTAAATGGATGTTGAAAGTTCTACTACCTTCTGAAATTAGAAGTGAGCTGTGGTTGTCTGATCCCGTAAAATATTTTGAATATTAGAAAATTAGAAGATGATTTTGCTCTGGAGTAAAACTGTCATTCCAGGATCTAAAAGTCCTTAGAGTAGAATTCTGGCTTTTGTAGTGGAACATGGTTTTAAGAAGACCATTTTTATAACCTTCTCACTCTTGTCAATGGGACAAGAGTGAGAAGGTTATAAATAATCATGGCTTTCTGGACCACTACTTCACCTTTTTAGGTGTTAACTTCATCTTTGTGTTTGCACCTATGAATCAAAACAAAAATAACTTGGTATTCTATATCCATGTACAGTTCTGCCTACCTATAGTTACATAGTTTTAATACTTACTGTTGTGCTAGGAATAGAAAAATGGGAGTAAAAAGAAAGTCTGTGCAATATTTCATATCCAGAGCATTGACCTAACATACATAACTAGGAAGGAATCTTGTTCTCCTTCTCCACAGGTAGAGCTCGGCTGTGAAATGAAATCTTATAATATTGGCAATATAATAACTTAGCCAGAAGCCATACATGTATCTCAGGGGGAGCAGTACATGTGAGTAGGTATCTCTAGAGACTAATAAACTCACATTGGTTTTTAACCTGACAATTGATGGAGATTGCAGAAGATAGTGTTTTCATTTTGTCTAACAGTATTTATAAAGACACTGGGGAATACACACTCAGATGAAAAAGCCTCTAGTTATCAAACACAGGCATCCACAATCAGGTTGAACAGAGAAACAGCAAACAAACAAACAAACAAACAAAAAAACAAATTAAAAGTCCATTAATTTTTTAAGGCAGCTTTAACAACTTATACAAGCATTGTGATATCAGATCTCCTCAAAAGTTGAGAGTTAAGACTTTTATTCTTTCATTTTAGCATTATAAAGAAGATACTCATGTTATTCTTGTCACATAGAACATTATTTGAGTATATGTGTTTTTTACTTTAATTTAAGTTTCTTTAATTATTCAGTTTATATATAGCTCACTGATCCACTGTTGGTCACTCCATCCCACAATCCTTCCCCCATTCCTTCTCCCCTTCTCTTTTGAGCAGACTGGGACCCCTGGGTATCTCCCCACCATGGCATTTCAAGTCTCTCCAAGGCTAGAGACTTCCTTTTCCACAGAGGCAAGACAATGAAGCCCAGCTAGAAGAACATATCCTATGTACAGGCAACAAATATTGAGAAAGCTCCTGTTCCAGATGTTCAAGACCCACATGAAGTCCAAGCTCAGGGAGGCCTAGATACAGCACTGTATGTTCTTTAGTTATTAGTTCAGATGCTGGGAGCCCCAAGGGTTAGGTTAATTGATTCTGTTAATCTTCCTGTGAATGAAATTCCTATCCTCTTATGGGTGCAAGCGTTCCTCCTATTCTTCCATAAGTGTCCTCAAGCACCTTGCAACTACCTCCATTCAACTTCAGGGCTAGCCAGGTGACTTTCCCTAACATACCTGTTCACATAGTCTCCAGAAATATCTAGACTTAGCTTGAGTCCCACCCACATAGTATCCTAGACTAATGTGGCTATCCATCAAACCAAAGGATTCTCCTACAACATATCCAAATTCCCCCAAGCCATATAAAGCTCCATATTCTGGAAGTGGACAAGAAAGGAAATTATGAACATCATCTCAATCCCTTCTATATATATGGCTTTATTTTACCCAATCCATTTCCAATATATAGGCTCAAGCTGTTAATTTCTTTGCCATTTCCTTCACTATATTCCCTGAAGCTCGGAGAGAGTATATGAGAGTAATATATAGGATGCATGCTTCTGAAGTCCTTACTCTTGTGCTTGAAGGTGACATAGTAGAGGAAAGGCTCCAAACCTTTGGTATGGACCTGTAAAACTTTCACATCAATAGTGCCTACATACAGGGAAACATTTTCTTATGGAGTGAATCTTCTTTCACATATGTGGAACTTTGCTATGGTACAGAATCTGTGATTTACATTCCGAATTTAGAGATGACAAAATTTGCAAATATCTCATTGTGAGCAATGACATAAAAGTTGTTATTTCTAGAGTCTCATGATCCTACACCATCCATCCAGACTAACACTTCAGAAACCTGTTAACATTTTGTCTACAAGAGTTTATGAGTATGTTGGGGAAGAGAATTTCAGGGAATACAGCCTGAAATTATCAAATCACCTCAGCTACAGACAGGTTAGGTAGAAAAATAACATCAAACTTCATGAAATCTCTTAACATATGATAGCATCCTTTTTGTAATTTTTATTATTATTATTATATGTTTGTTGTTTAAAGTTTTGAAATCTAAATATATTTAATAATATTCTTCCCCTCTGTCAATATATAGCTGACACAATAGAGCCTTTCTATGACCTTAGCATAAATTTTCTTTCATCTTTTTTTTGTTTAAAAAATTTCCACTTTTGTTTTTACCACCACAAACATAGTCTGCTTCAATATTTTTCTTATTAATTTTAATGTTTAAAATATCAAAATTTTATGGATAGAGGTACAGTGTAAAATTTAATGATATAATGTAGATACCAACAATGAAATGATCGTTTTAAGGTATAATTTGCATATTTATTACCTTATATATCTATCATTTTGGCTTTGAGAAAATTAAAAATATAACTTTCCATTTTTAAATAATATAATAATATATTATGTAGTTAAACTACATGGATCAGTTATTTCTTTGAAAAATTAAGAGAACTGATTGTTTACCTGATCTCAAGTTCCACAGAGAAACTTTCAGTAGCCTTAGAGACAAAGCTCCTTAACACACAGGAATCTACCTGGGAAGTTTATTTTCAGAGATTTGTACCTAAGCAAAACTTGTATTTGTAATTTTAATGGGAAAATTAATTTCAAGAAGAGAAAATGATGAAAAGTAGATTTCTTAAAGAAAGAAAGGAAAGTGCTCTAAGAACCCAGAGTTAAGAAGCCTGGTACAAGAAGCTTCTCAAAGAAGAGTTATAATAAAGTGTGTGTGTGTGTGTGTGTGTGTGTGTGTGTGTGTGTCTGTTTTCTTCCAAGGTCTCTCTCTCTCTCTCTCTCTCTCTCTCTCTCTCTCTCTCTCTCTCTCTCTCTCTCTCTCTCTATCTACTCTCTCTCTTTCAATGCTACCCTAAAATATGTCCTATTGCAAGGGCAAAAGTTAAAGAATTTTGTTTCAGTAAACACAGTTGCAAGGTGAATTTGAGGGGAATATTATTCAGAAGAGTAGGGTATGAAGAACATTAGGTTACATATGTATAGTTACTGTCTTTGACAGTCTTGTTTGAAGTGTCTCTGAGAATGTATCTTTTCTATATAAGTAAGTACAACTTAGTTACTGTCTTTGACAAGACCCTTGAAAAACACATTCTGTATCTGAGAGTCATTGGTCCTTATCGGTGGTATTTGAAGTTTCCTGCCTTTTCCCCACAGCAACAGCAAATTAGATCATGGGAGCAGAGCTCATTCAAGCCTATTCCCCTGCTCTCATAAGTCCTTATCTTTCTTTTACTAAATGAATGGTATTAGTCACTTTTCTGTTGCTTTGATAAAACATCATGACTAAAACAACTTATAGAGAAAAGAGTTTGTTTAAGTTTATAATTCCAAGGACTCCCTGGAGTATGTGCAGCTGTTTGACTTGATGATGTTAGTGATGTTAGGAGGATGTTAGTGTTCAATCCTGCTGAGCACATCACACTGGCAGAAGCTTTGCTGCACTCTTTTTTTTGCTGACCTATAACCCCAGCAGATGACAGGTGCAGTCCAGCAAGTGAAGAGTTGGAGAGCTGGACTGGGCTATTGGCCCCTTTTCTCCAGCCTCTACCACTGGTCTCAGAACCAGAGCCACAGATGAACAGTGCAATGTGAAGGAAGGCAGGAGCCTGCAAGGAATAGGAGGATGTGATATCCAGCTGCCAGAAAGCACAGACTTGACACAAACTGTTTATATGTTGTAAAGTTATAATAAAGTGTTTCTTACTGTTTGTAAAAAAAGTTACTTATACCCAAAAAAGGAGTTGTAGATATCATTCATAAAGGAGTAAAAACAATACAGAAAATAATTTAGGAAAAGATATTATGAGAGATCAAATATTTAATAGAAGTTTCTATTGTTTATAAATAATTTGTAATTAATTGACTTAGCTAAATTTAGACTTTGAGTTTCCCACAGCTTTATTGAATGCGTTCTTGATATCTTGTTCCTCAGGCTGTAGACAAGAGAATTCAGGATGACCATGGTATAGTTTTGTCTATGTCCACGGAATGACTTGAGTTGGGCTTTAAGTGCATAAAGGTGAATGTTCCACAAAAGATAGACACAATGGTAAGGCAGGATGCATAAGGGAAGTAAGCCTTCTTCTGTCCCCCAGCTGAGTGCATCCTCAGGATAGTTATGAACATAAGATATAGTTCAATGTAATGAACATACTGAAAACAACATCCAATAAAGTAAACATAAAAACTATAATCTTAATTATGTGGATATTAGAACAAAAAAATCAGAAGACATTTCACAGAAAAAGTGATTAATCACATTAGAATGACAGAAGGATAGGCAAAAAGTAAAGGCAACATGAACGAAGGATTGCAGCAGTCCACACATGTAGGAGATGGTTACCACTAGAACACACTCATATTTGTCATGTAGGTGAATAATGCAAGGGTTTGCACACTGTTACATCACAGTCAAAGGCAATTGAGTCCAGGAGAAAACTTTCAATAGTAGCAAAGGATACAAACAACCGCCAGGAAATACATACTTTGTAGAATATAATGTCATTTCTTGTTAGAAACCTGTCCATTTTCTTGGAAGTGACTACTGAAGTGTAAACACAGTCCATCAGAGTGAAGTTATTCAGTAAAAAAATATATGGGAGTGTGGAGTTGGGAGTCTAGTAGAACTGCCACAATAATTCCAAGGTTCTCTATCAGTATGATTACATAAATTATATTATAATGATAAAGAAAGGAACCTGAAGCTCGGGAGCATCTGTCAACCCCACAAGATTTAATCCAGTTGCCTCAGGAAAGTGTTTTATCAAAGTCATTTCCAAATTGCTATGAGATGTACCTTCAACAAGACAAATAAAAAATATACCTGTTAAACCTTACCATGTGATTTGAAGGATGAGGCATATCTGGTAGACAGGTTTCATCTTTCTGTCTAATATAGAGTTGTAGGCAGAAAGACATACTAGGTGCTGCATAGGGACAGACAGTCTGTTTATATTGAATGCTGAAAATAGAATTGGAGGTTTTTATTTTAAATCACAGTAGCTGTTACAAGTGGTTCATAGTTTTTGTGTAAAGTTGAGTTCCATTTTCTGGCATGTGATATTTTATATATTTCTAAGTCATAATGTTCATTATTATTACAATATTAATTACATTATTAATATTACAATAGTTAGAAACTCTATAGTTTCTTGAAATTGTCTATACATTTATAAAGTGGCACTTTTTCCCATAGGCTACAAAATATTAGGGAATTAGGTATAAGGAAGTTTTCATTTCCATAGCATTGGCTGAAACTATTTTCATTTTTACCTGTAGAGATTCTCCACCTGGATTTGTAGAGCTTTACTGTGAAACAACTGTGTTTATACTTTTACCAATTTTAAGGCAGTGGTAAAAACTTTGCACACATCTTAAGAAAGGCAGTGCATGTGAGTAAATATATCTGGAGTCCTCTGATTTCATATTGGCCTTTCAACCTAAAATTTATGGAGGACAAAGAAGGGTACTGTATCTGAATTTAAATTGAAAGAGCTCATGGAGGCAGAGGTGGCTAGAACTCAGAAAAATGAGACCCCATCATTTGACTGCCAACCAAATTAGGCAACAGAAATTAATTTTTCACTAAAATCTCAGGATACACAACTTAGATTTCTCCCATTGAGATTTTTGTATAAATGCTCTTATATGGTCAAGGACACAGTGTACATGTGAAAACATACTAAGGAATGAGCCTGAGATGTGGTTCAAAGAAAAGAATTTACCTAGCATTTGTCAAGCCCTGAAATCTGTTTTAGTGCACTCACATTATGACAATTAAGTGTTTTCTTTGTCATTAAAAATAAATTTTTTCTCTTCAAACTTATTTTAAAGACAGCATAGATATTTAAGAAAAACCTATATTGGGAGGGGCATAAATGTTGATGAAGGAGAGAAGAGGGTAAAACAACAGTAAGGGTACCCAAGAGTGTCATAATCAATCTCACTATTAACTGTGTAATAAAGATACCTTTCATAACATGTAAGTTAAGTGTACAAACATACACATATAGTTTAAATACTTTGTTTTTCAACCCGGATCAAGAATGTTCCCACCACATTCATTTTATTTTACAAAACCTCAGCAAAGGCAGGAGAGGCCCTCTTTTGAGGGTTTTTTTTTTTATTGGTTATCTTATTTATTTACACTTCAAATATTTTTTCCTTTCCATGTTTCTCTTCCACAAACCCTCTAACCTCTCACCTTTTTCCTGTCTCTATGAGGGTGCTCTCCAATCTGCCCTTTGATCAGGGTTGTCCAAGAGACTCCTAAGAATATATATGCACTGCTAATGTACTTGGTTTCCACTCCAGATGTGAAAGATTAACACTATTACTGACTGTATCATGTACTTTAGAAACAATGCTCAAAGTCCCCTAAACTGGATCTGGCCTGAAAACCACTTTTATGAGGACTATCATAGTTTCAGTTCATAGGTTTTTGCATCCAAAGAAGGCAATCATAGTAATGCCTATGAAACACAACAATGACCACCATGATACTATAACCTCAGGGTGCATTACTGACATGTATCCTTTGTCAATAACCAACAGCTTTCTAATTGGAATTAAGACCCTTCTCAAAAAGTGGGAAGAGATTTTTGGTACTGGAAACATGGCTACATTTTGAAGAATGTCTTTCATCTATATGGCAATTCCCAGGCTCACATAATTAACTATGATGTTCTTCAGCCTTTTGATCATTTTAACAAAATCATAGTTTAGTTCTGGAAGTAAAATAAAATGAACGATGTTTAAAATATGAATTTTATTTGTGATTAACTGGGCAGAGAAGTATGACAAATTATTTTTCTATAAAATGGGCACTCAGATGATTTTCTCAAAAATGTTGATGAGGACCTGTTCCATTACAAGTAAGGATCTTATACAATTAAATAAGAATGAAACTCAGGGATTTGTTAGTTTGGAAAATATTCTATAAATTTTACAAGCTCATTTAAGACTTTGAGGGATAATTAAACATTCTGATTTCCTAGGTACATTGCTGAAATTATTGAGGTTGAAGAATTTTTCTGTTTTAATATGGTGATAGTAAATAAATATTCATTTGTAATATTTTGAATTTTTAAAAAATATATCATGCCATTATTTAAAAGTTGTTATCAAATTTAATATTTAACTTTAATATATATAATTTTATAGTAAAATTTTAAAATTTATATATTGTCTAATTTTCTCTTTACATGGTGCATTTATTTTCTCTTAGTGGAATTTATGGTGTTTATTGCATTTCTTCATTATTTTTTCATAGAAAAGATTTTATTCTCTTTTATTTTAGTAGGGTTAATCATAAGTTGATGAATACTGAAAAGGGAGACATAACAACAGAAACAGAGGAAATTAAAAAAATCATCAGATCCTACTACAAAGGCCTATACTCAACAAATTGGAAAATCTGGATGAAATGGACAATTTTCTAGACAGATACCAGGTACCAAAGTTAAACAAGGAGCAGATAAACAATCTAAACAGTCGCATAACTCGTAAAGAAATAGAAACAGTCATTAAAAATCTTCCCACCAAAAAATGTCGGGGGCCAGATAGTTTTGGTGCAGAATTCTTTCAGACCTTCAAGGAAGACCTAATACCAATCCTCTTCAAGCTATTCCATCGAATAGAAACAGAAGGAACACTACCCAATTCGTTCTATGAAGCTACCATTACACTCATACCTAAACGACAGAAAGACCCAACAAAGAAAGAGAACTACAGACCAATCTCTCTTATGAATATTGATGCAAGAATACTCAATAAAATTCTCGGAAACCGAATCCAACAGCACATCAAAACTATTATCCATCAAGATCAAGTAGGCTTTATCCCAGGAATGCAGGGATGGTTCAATATTCAGAAATCCATCAATGTAATCCACTACATAAATAAACTCAAAGAAAAAAACCACATGTTCATCTCACTAGAGGCCGAGAAAGCATTTGACAAAATTCAATATCCTTCATGGTAAAAGTCTTGGAAAGATCAGGAATTCAAGGCCCATACCTAAACATAGTAAAAGCAATATACAGCAAGCCAGTAGCCAACATCAAACTAAATGGAGAGAAACTTGAAGCAATCCCACTAATATCAGGGACTAGGCAAGTCTGCCCACTCTCACCTTATCTATTCAATATAGTCCTGGAAGTCCTAGCCAGAGCAATTAGACAACAAAAGGAAGTCAAAGAGATACAGATAGGAAAGGAAGAAGTCAAAATTTCACTATTTGCAGATGATATGATAATATGCTTAAGTGAGCCTAAAACTTCCACCAGAGAAATCCTAAACCTGATAAACAACTTTAGCAACATGGCTGGATATAAAATCAACTCAAACAAATAAGTAGCCTTCCTCTATTCAAAGGATAAACAGGCTGAGAAAGAAATTAGGGAAATGACACCCTTCACAATAGCCACAAATAAAATAAAAGATCTTGGAGTGAATCTAACCAAGCAAGTGAAAGATCTGTATGACAAGAACTTCAAGTCTCTGAAGAAAGAAATTGAAGAAGATCTCAGAAGATAGAAAGATCTCCCATGCTCCTGGATTGGCAGGATTAACTTAGTAAAAATGGCTATCCTGCCAAAAGCAATCTACAGATTCAATGCAATACCCATCAAAATTCCAAATCAATTTTTCATAGAGATAGAAAGAGCAATTTACAAATTCATTAGGAATAACAAAAAACCTAGGATAGAGAGAACTATTCTCAACAATAAAAGAACTTCTGGGGGAATCACCATCCCTGACCTCAAACTGTACTACAGAGCAGTACTGATAAAAACTGCATGGTATTGGTACAGAAACAGACAGGAAGATCAATGGAATAGAATTGAAGACCCAGAAATGAACCCGCACACCTACAGCCACTTGATCTTTGACAAGGGAGCTAAAACCATCCAGTGGAAAAAGGACAGCATTTTCAACAAGTGGTGCTGGCTCAACTGGAGGTCAACATGTAGAAGAATGAAAATTAATCCATTCTTATCCCCTTGTACAAAGCTCAAATCCAAGTGTATAAAGGACCTTCACATAAAGCCAGATACACTGAAACTAATAGAAGAGAAGTTAGGGAAGACCCTCAAATACCTAGGCACATGGCAAAAGTTCCTGAACAGAACACCAATGGCTTATGCTCTAAGATCAAGAATCGACAAATGGGACCTCATCAAATTGCAAAGCTTCTGTAAAGCAAAGAACAATGTCATCAAGACACAACAGCAACCAACAGATTGGGAATAGATCATTACCAATCCTATATCCGATAGAGGGCTAATATCGAATATATACAAAGAACTCAAGAAATTAGACACCAAACAACAAAATAACCCCATTAAAAATGGGGTACTGTGCTAAACAAAGAATTCTCAACTGAGGAAACACGAATGGCCGAGAAGCACCTTAAGAAATGCTCAACATCCTTAGCCATCAGGGAAATGCAAATCAAAACAACACTTAGATACGACCTGACACCAGTCAGAATGGCTAAGATCAAAAATTCAGGTGATAGAAGATGCTGGCGAGGATGTGAAAAAAGAGGAACACTCCTTCATTATTGGTGGGTTTGCAAGCTGGTACAACCACTCTGGAAGTCAGTTGGCAGTTCCTCAGAAAATTGGACATAGCACTTCCTGAGGACCCAGCTATACCACTCCTGAGCATATACCAAGAAAATGCGGCAACATATAACAAAGACATAGTGAATGCTCCACTATGCTCATAGCAGCCTTATTTATAATAGCCAGAAGCTGGAAAGAACCCAGATGCCCTTCAACAGAGGAATGGATACAAAAAATGTGGTACATTTACACAATGGAATATTACTCAGCTATTAAAAATAATGAATTTGAGAAATTCTTAGGTAAATGGATGGAACTAGAAAATATCATCCTGAGTGAGGTAACCCAATCACAAAAGAACATACACAGTATTTACTCACTGATAAGGGGAGATTAGCCCAAAAGTTTGAAACAACAAAGATTCAACTATCAGAGGACATGAAGCTCATGAAGAAGGAAGAACAAGTGAGGATGCCTAGGTCTTTCTTAGAAGGAGTAACTAAATACCCAAGGGAGCAAATATGGAGACAAAGTGTGGGACAGAATCTAAAGGAGAGGTTGTATGGAGACCATTCCACCTGGGTATTCATTCCATGTGCAGTCACCAAAAATAGATCTAATATGGATGTCAGGATGGGAAAGCTGACAACAGCCTTATAAGGCTCTCTCCTTAGAGGTCCCCCAGAGTCTGACATACCCAGAGGCAGATACTCACAGCTAACCATTAATCTGATCAAAGGTTCCCATTGGAAATGTTAGAGAGTAAACTGAAGGAGCCTAAAGGGTTGGTGGCCTCATGAGGAGAGGAACAATAACAACCAGCCAGAGCTCCCCAGACACTAAAACAACCTGCCTAGGAGCACATATGGAGAGAGACACATGACTCCAGCTGTATATGTAGGGGAGCTGTATATGCTCGGCATAGGTGGGAGACGAGGTCAATGGTACCTTCAAGGCTGAACACTGAGTGAGGGGAGAAATCTGAGGGTGGGGACGGGTGTTGGGTGGTAGGTGGGTAAACACCCTCATAGAAGCAGAAGGAGGGGGGATGGGATAAGGGGTTCCTGAGAGGTGGGGGGAATGCGATAAGGGGATAGAATTTGAAATGTAAATATTTTATCCAATAAAAAATGGGAAAAAAAGAAAAGCTGTTAGAACCAACATCCTTAATAAAATGTCAGCCTTCTTAAAAAAACTATCTTGATACTAAAATTTGTTTTGAGAATTGTATATTGCAGAAGGATCAGCCTTGGTGTATCTACTCAACAAGCAAGCTGGGCAGACCTGCTCAAACCTCTGAGGTCCAGGAATTCCATCTGGAGGCAGTGAAGACACAGCATCAGACACAACTCTTCCCCCCACTCCTCTTCTAATATCTCAACACCCATAATTAGCTTGAAGAAGCTAATGAAGAGTCAGCGCCCCTATTCCCTGGGCTTGGGGACTAAGGTTGTAAATGCTGGGCTGTCTTTCTAGGGAAAAGTAGTGGTTTTGTGGGAATAGAGAGGATTATCTAAGGTTTACTGCATAGCCATAACCTATTAGTAGAAATCTGTATAATTAGTATCAAGATGAAGATATAAATTCTTAAATGGCACCAATTAAATTTGATTACAAATTTTATGGTTTTCATTGGTACAAGTTTCTTATTGACATAAGAGTGAGATGAATATTTTTACTCTCATAGGCATTGTACCAGTATAACACATTTAGGAATACAAGGCTTAGACCCAGTCCTTCTTTAACTTTTTTAACTGATTTGAGAAGGTCAGCCTGTGAGTTAAGGGACTATAGCAAATTCATGGCTTGGAGTTTATTGTTAGGGTGTTTTCTATGTTTTATTTAGAAATAGCTGAGTGGAGTTAACAGGCAACAGTCCAGATTACCTTACATGGATAGTTGGTTTTCAAAACATCAGAAATCCACAGAATTGACATGACAAACATTTCTGTATTAATGTTCATTTTGATTAGAGACCTGTCTGCTCCTGACAGCTTCCTATATTGAATTCTAAGAAGAAATTGAGCATCTTTGGAGTTACTTCAGTTGTGGTGAGACAGCCACTAGACAAGAATTTCCTCTTTCCCTCTACAGACAAATTACTATCCAGAAAAGGACACACTTGTAGAATAGTCGACTGATTATATCTGCCTAGACAGAGTAATCAGCCCTTAATAATTCTGCAGCACTAAGGTCTGTCAGATGATCCTGGGCCAGAAGGTGGAAGAACAGATGTTCCAACGTTTTGTAGTATAGGGAATATCCAGGTGTTCAGAGGTCTCTATAAATTGGCTAAGTTTTAGAAGCTATGCTTTGTGCTTCCCACAATTATAATTAACTCAGTCATTCTGGATTTCTGAAGGGGTTGAAAACTTAGAGCCTCATAGCCAATCCTGGCTATTTACCTTGAGAGAAAAGATTTGAGTGGATGGTCTTCAGCTGACATTCATCCTAAAGCTAGGTTCAGAACTAAATGTTTTAGTTAGTATAGATTACAGAGGTTCTGGTTAGTCAACAAAATGATGGACTGGGTATTAGAACTATCTTGTACCTCACGGGTACAAATTGGCATAATTATGCTCTAATTGTATTTTGAGAGAAAAGTTTCATTTTAACAGGAAGGGTGATATGTAGGAGGAGCTAATGTGGGAAGAGTACTGAGAGGATGAGAAGAAGTAAGAAGAGGAGAAGAAGAAGGAGAGGAGAAGCTAGGTGATGAAAGATAGAAAGAGGGGGAGACAGGGAGGCAGATGTTCATGTATCTCCACCAGTCAAAGACAGTATAAATATCTAGGTTGGGTAGTGGGTTACACCTCAGATTGAGTAATACCAAACTTATAATGCCTATGATTAACATTTTTAAAAAAATGTATAAATGCAAAAAGGAAAAGGGGGCATGGGAAAGGGGTTTTCTAAGGGGGGGATGGGGAAAGGGAATGGCATCTAAAGTGTAAATAAAATATCTAATAAAAATGGGAAAAAAGAAATAAAAAACTACTTGGTCTTTGGAATTCTCCACAAGAAAAAAATAAGTTGATGAATAGTGTTTAATACTTTTTATGTAAACCATCTATCTAATACCTAATTTGTGGTTTCAAAGAATAAAACTCCATATTCTAACAAATACTATATTGGATAGATAAAATTTTTTTCTAGAGCTGTTTTTGTCCTGCTCTATTGCCTAGTGAATGACTCAGTTTCTTTCTGTTACTACAGGACCACAGTCAAGTTATGAAGACATGCACTCAGATATTTCATATAGCCTTTATTTGTGGCCTGGAAAAAAGTCAATACTTGCTCTTCCTGAACATTCCTTTCCCTTGTTTCCATGAATATCAGGGCTCAACTTTTTTTCTACTTAAAAAATTAGTGCAAAATGGTATCAGCTTTCATGATTGTAAATTTTTGGACTCTCTGCACCACAGATAAACGTGAATTTATTTTTGCTAAAATATTGGGGCTTCAAAAAATACATGGCATAGATGTGTTCATGCTTAGCCCAGAGGAATAAGACTTTCCAGAACATTTTGTGTTTGTATTTAGTACTTCTCATGAGAAAAAATTTCAAGTTTTCAACTTTGCACATCTTGAATATTCCAAGTAGATAGAAGGGAGAGGATTCTATATATGAAGCCTTGGTGTCAAACAAACATTAAGTGATTTGTTTAACAAAGTTAGACAAAGAAAACTCCTTGGCCCACAAGAAGGTATCTTGATCAGGCATAGACCTATCTGTAAATTCTTCTGAAAAGCTGACCAACATGAAGATACATACAAAGCACTTTGGTAGACTTGCAGTTAACAAGTATGGACTAAATCTGTTTTATTTTTATTAGAGGCAAAACAAATTTTAAATATTATTTTCACAGAGGAGTACAAATATTCTGCTGAAGGCTTCACATAAACTTTCTTATTAAATATAAGCCCAATTTCACAATATAAATATTTCTATTGCTCCCTTCTTTTATTTATAAGAGGTTGTTGGTTTTAGGTAGTGTATTAATGTAGTTGGAAAAGATTTAATAGTGAAGAGTTAATAAAACAATAGTCTTATTACTGTGAGGCAGCAATTGATGTTTTTTTTTTTTAACATATTTGCCTTTCTAGTGTGACTTCCTCAAAAAAGCATTTGTTCTAATAATCTGGTTTTTCCAAAAGTGATAACCTCATATGTGAGGTGTTTTTAAAAAGCAAAAATTCTTTTTGTCAGTATATAGCACCATACCTGTATCCCTTAGATAGATGCCATTCCACATTACCTCTAATTACATTCTGGCCACCAGACAGTGGAAGTTGAAGAATAGGTTGTATTCTTCTCCTATGTTTTCACCAGTAGAGATTTTCACATTAACAGCAAGCATATTAAAATTTAGTACTGTTGGTTTGACTCAAACTCACAAATTTTCATTAGTTTTCTTCAGCTGTAAACAGTTTCAGCATTCAAGGTATAGAATTTACTGAATGATAAGTTCTATTTTATACAATAAAAGTATGTCCCTTATAGTTAAGTGCTGTACAGTAAGAAGAGATATTGTTCAGTAATCTTAGCCCCTTCTTTTAGCACATAGAATAACCAGCCCCGGAGGCCTATGATCACTCAGCAGGAACCCAAACAGATGTTTACACATTTATCCAGTCTTTATTGTGATTCTTCTCACTCATCCACTCATTTTCCCTTTTATAACCACATACAATTAAATAATCAATGTTTTACTTTTGTTGAACAAGCATTTTGGATAACAATAATACTTACCCCATTTCTCGCCCCCCAGGAATCCGCTACCCCATCTCCCCTCATCTTGTTTCTATGAGGATGTACTCGCACTTACCCCCCAACTCCCACTTCCCACCCTCAAATTCCCCCATACTCGGTGTCCAGCCTTCATGAGACCAAGGATCTCCTCTTCCACCTATGCCCAACAAGCCCATCCTCCCCTACATATACAGCTGGAGTCACGGGTCCCTCTCTATGTGCTCCCAGGCTGGTGGTTTAGACTCTGGGAGCTCTGGTTGGTTGGTATTGTTGCTCTCCTCATGGGGACACAAATCCTTTCAGCTCCTTCAGTCTTCTCTCTAACTCCTCCATTGGGAACCCCTTGATCAGTTCAATGGTTTGCTATGAGCATCCACCTCTGAATATGTCAGACTCTTGCAGAACTCTAAGGAGACAGATATATCAGACCACTGTCAACATGCACTTCCTGACATCCACATCAGTGTCTATCTTTGGTGACTGCACATGGGATGGATACCCAAGTGGAATGGTCTCCAGATGGCCCCTCCTTTAGTTTCTGTCCCAAACTTTGTCTCCATATTTGCTCCCTTGAGTATTTTGTTATGCCTTCTAAGAAGAACTGAAGCACCCACACTTGGTCTTCCTTCTTCATGAGCTTCATGTGGTCTGTGAGTTGCATCTTGGGTATTTCAAGCTTCTGGGCTAATATCCAATTATCAGTCTCAATATTCACAATTAATGAAGTTCCACATTAACTCTGATTTTGGTTGCCCATATCAGACATTCCCTCTGTATCCTGCAAAAAAGAACTTTCCATTGCTATTGTTCTTAAATTTGATAGCTGCATTTAACTCAACACATGCTTTAGTAATGAAGAAAATTCTTTGTCCTTCTGATTGTACCCATTACCATACATAATACTGTTATAAACATACCATTGTTGAAATTCAGTAATTTATTTACAAGAAACAACAGAAACAAAGTGATAGAAAATATTACTGTGCAAAGTAGGCATTAGATCTTGTTTAAAAAACTATCTAAAATATGAGAAAGGAATAGATGTTTTAAAATTAAATGTTACTTGTTCACTTAATAAGTTTATCAGAATTTTAAAAACATTTTTTTAAAAAATACTACTTAAATGATCAGAGAATGCTCATCTTGTTACTTAACATTGTAGAATTTATGAAGTAGACTACTTATATAGATTAATTTTTGTTGGCTGCAATTCTGTATTCATCTCTGGAATTCATTATTAGTTAGAGTTAGAAAATATGCTTCCACTCATTATGAAAACACCACCACTAAAATTTTGACCTCACGTTTCAAGACTTCTTTATCACCCAAACCATATGAAGTAATGTTATTTGCCTTAGATGTTGGAATTCTGTATAACAAAATCTCAACATAATTTTTTAATTATTAATATTTGAAAACAGTTGATTCATATCAGATACATTAAAACTTTAATATTTAATGAAAATGGCCTCATTGACTTACTTGACTTACAAAGCTGAATTCACAAAAATATTATTAAGCAATTTTGCATGTAAATTCAATAATGTTATAATCTTGATTTAAATATTAAATTGATATATTTCTAGCAAAATATAATAAAAATTCACACTAAATTTATTATATTCTCAATGCATGAGGACACAGTTCTTCATAGACAAGAAATATTTACAAATAAATTATTCATCAAAACTAGTGGTTCAGTGTTTCATATGCTGAAAAAATAATTTAGAATTAATTGACTAACTCAAGTGAAGACAATAATTTTCCAACAACTTTCTTAAATGCATTTTTTACTTCCTTGTTCTTTAAGCTGTATACTACAGGGTTCAGCATAGGAATGACCATGATGTAAAATACAGATGCAATTTTGTCTGTGTTCATGGAATGATTGGAACTGGGCTGTAAATACATGAACATGGTTGACCCAAAGAAGATGGATACAGTGATGAGATGAGATGCACAGGTAGAAAAGGCCTTCCTCTGTGCTTCAGCTGAACGCATCCTCAGGATAGCAATGAAAATAAGCAGGTAAGTGTTTAAGATAACCAAGAGAGTAAAAATACCATCTAAAGAACCAAAGATAAGGATTGTGATCTCATTTGTTTGGGTGTCAGAACAAGAAATAGTCAGCAGTGGGAGAATGTCACAGAAAAAGTGATTAATCACGTTGGAATGACAGAAGGAGAGACAGAATGCAAGAGCAACATGAATAGAGGATTGCAAGATCCCACACATGTAGCAGCAGGTGACAATTAGAATACAGGTGGTACTTGTCATAATGGTAGTGTAGTGCAGGGGTTTGCACACTGCTGCATGATGGTCATAGGCCATTGAGGCAAGGATCAAAGTTTCGATAGCAATAAAGGCTAAAAAGAAGAACATTTGGGCAGCACACCCATTGTAGGATATGATCTTATTTCCTGTGAGAAACCCTTCCATCACCTTGGGGGTGATTGCTGAGGCATAAACACAGTACACCAGGGAGAGGTTACAGAGGAAAAAGTACATGGGAGTGTGGAGTTGTGAGTCCAGCAGAATCAGCATGATCATCCCAAGATTCCCAAACAGTGTGATCAAATAAATGAGAGTGAAGATAATAAACAAGGGGATCTGAAGTTCTGGGACATCTGTTAACCCCACAAGAATAAATTCAGTAACTTCTGAAATATTCTCCATCAATGTTATTTGGGAATGATCATGACAAGTTCCTAGAACAAATAGAAAAATATGCAATTTGAATATCAATAGAATTCTAAACTTTAACCATGAACTTTTATCCAATTTATTTTTTTCTAGTGAAGGACACTGTACATAAGATGATGAAATGCATGCATGGGACCTGAAGGCAGTTTTTTCTCATATGGAAGTGATACAGATGAACACAGAAATTATTTGATAAGACAAGTATTAATATAATTATGAGGCATAATTCAATTACTATTAAATAAGCTCTTGTGTACTGCACTAAATTATATAATATTCATTTTTATTATTTTTAATAATTACATATTTTGTATAGAATACACATATTGTTTACAGTCTATTGGAACTTTAATAAGGAGCAAACATTGAGAAAATATGTGAATTTTGTTTATCGGGATAAGATTTCAAAAATGAAATTCACATGTGATATATTCCCTACCTTCTTAAATATATGGAATGACCTGGGAATCTGATCTATCCACATCATCTAGGTTATTACTCAAGTTCAATAGATTTCTTAATTGTCTCTTCCCTTTTAAATATTTGCACTTAGAAGAACATACATGATATATTCATTTTTTCAAGAATAACGAAATGTAAGGAAACAATTTTCAAAATTGATGAGCAAAACTGTACCTGCTTAATATTCATGTCACAATCATTTTCACATAGCCTAATGTTGACCCTTACACACCAACAACCATATATTCTTGATATGTGTTTTAGAAAAATAGAGCAGACACAGGAAAATATTTCTCATTCTTTCATAAAGACTTAGTGATTTTTAACAAGCAATATTAGATAGCATATTTGCTTTACTCACATCCACAGTGGTTCATATATCAGATAACTGCCACTGCTTGTAGAATGAAAGTCAATATACCCAAGAACATATTTGATTCTGGAATGCTGAGCCGTATTAATCTCCAGCAGTAAGCATAATTTTTATTCAAGTTAGAAGAAGAAGAACAAGGATAGCCAAGCTGATTTTTTCCCCATAAGATAGAGGTAACTCCTGTGGATTTGAGTACAATTGTCATTTTACCAGCTTTTAAAGGGAATCTCCTGATATTAAACATCAAAATATGAATGATATAAAACAGTGAAGTGTGGTGGAAAGAGGAATGGAAAAGATAGCTCAGTGTTTTGTAGTAGACACCATAGTAGACAGTGTGTAAATGTTGTAGACAACATTTATTGTTACTATTTTCTATTTTTTTTCACAAGGAAAAAAAGTGGCTTGATTTTGTTCTTACAACTCTAACTTTCTATTACTATATATTTTAGTACTTACCATTGTTCTAGAAACAGAAAAGTGTACAAAAGCTTTGGGGTGACACAAACTTCATTCCCTGAGTATTGGTCTGCCATCCACACCTAGGAAAGCATTGTGCAGAATATTCTCCTTCCCCTCTTTCACAAACTGTGGTGTACAGCAGAACCTTGGCCTGTGAGTGCTTTGTTAGTATCAAGGCAGATGATGCAAGTTCCTCAAATGTCTTAGGGGAATCAGAGTAAGATACAATAGATATCTCTGGAGACTTCTGATCCCATGTTGGCCATTCACTCTCACCTTAATGGAATCATCAAGAATTTTAGAATTTTGATGAAGAGTCCTTGTGAGGACATGAAGGAACAAATTTTTAGAGGAAAGTTGGTGTAATCATCATGACATCTGGCTCATATTAAACTTAACAAGAAAAATAAATGTCTTCTATAATCTCATGGTCAGGCACATGCCCTGAGCATCTGATATTTAGCTTTGTCACATGGTTCTAGGGCATTATTTTCCTTTATTTCTAGTTGGTTTTAAGTAAAACATCAAATAACAACTATCTTAGCACCATGTATGTCCTCTAAGATTTTATTTTGTCATTCTTTTTTATAAATATATATATCCACTATATCCACCAACCTATAAGGAAAACTGTGACATATCATCTCACTACATAGTATGTAGTAATTTTTGGTAAATGAAGGACATTAGCATTTTCCATATGTTTAATATTTACCAATTCTGAAAAATTCCAAAGTTCTTTTTTGTAGTTATTAAAAATATACACTAAGTTTCTCTCAGCTAAAATGACCTTCTCTTGTAGGATGAATATAGATAATTAATAGGAGTAAGGACTTTCTTGTCTTTACATTCAGGAGCTACACCTATAAAGTCTCACCATGAGTGCCTAAATATTATCTGAACAAAGACAAAACTAATAGACATACCAAAGTGAATAAGGCAAATATCATGAGGCCTCAATGTCACAGAAACTGCAGGTAACTAATGAATGCTGAGCATATGAAAAATAGTCCTGAACAGAAAAAGTCAAACCAATTAGTAATCCAATAACCATTCAGCAACCCTGAAAACAAATATAAAAGTAAAATTAAATAGACCAGACTCTATCTATTTATCTATCTATCTATCATCTATCTATCTATCATCTATTGATCTATCATCTATCTATCATCTATCTTTCATCTATCTATCATCTAGCTACCTATCATCTATCTATCTATCTATCTATCTATCTATCTATAACCATAAGTTTGGAAGAAAGCAAGTAAAAATATATAGGAGGGTTTAAAGGATGCTTCATTTGTGTTTGGAAGTAAAAAGATAATTAATCCTATCAACCTCAAAAACCCCATTTGCTTCCTTTGAGAAAATGTCTTCTATTGACCAGGAAGACTCCTTCTTCCCATGGTAAATTTAATAAAACAGGAAGCATACCTGACTATTAAAAAGACTAAGATTTTATCATATGAATTAAGTAATATCTATAGATGATAACTACAAGCCAGTGATTTGAGTTCATATTCCTATTTTGAAGTTGGTAACAGAACTAAAAAAGGAGTGAGAAAGGAATTGAGGAAAAAGAAGAGTGGAAATTCAGGCTATCACCAAGGAGTGGATTGTTTATTAGAACACCTAGGGCTTAGGAATCCCATAGCTAGTAGAAGAACATAAAAGATATGACTCTGGCATGAACTAATTGTGACTAATGTGATGTTTGTTCTGATTAATCTTTTTCTTGTGCTGTATTTGAAAAACAGAGCAAATAAATTGTGATTATTCATTATCCAAAATCATCAGGAGCTCATATTTAGTTCTTGGAATTCAAAAATTGAAATGGATAAAAGATATTTAAAAAGTAAGATAGAAAAACTTACATCTGAGAAACTTTCTTTTTCAATGGACAAGTGCATTCAATACAGATTTGCATGGTTGGTCCAATTAGTTAATATAACAGACCAATTGTTTATGCCAAAATGAAACATCTATATTAAGGTACTACCACTACCTAGACTCAGGGAATGTTGCTGAAAAGAAGATGTAAAAATATAGGAGCCAGAAGATGGGAAGCTGTGAAATGATAGTTCCTAATTATGACATGAATAATATAATTATTAATGAAGCAGCTATAGCTGTCTGCATAAAATCTATACATGAACAAGTGAGAAAAGTATCCCACAAAAGATTGTTACATGATTCCATATCTAACTTCTTAGTATTTTTTGGAAATGGGTATTTGCTGAAGAAGAGACAAACATTATTTTTTTTGATGATGTGACAGTTATATATTTCCCATTTCCAGTGCATAGCTACATGTTTGTGATGGTCTGAGGCCACTGGGACATATATAACTAAGGACTGCCTGGTCTGGTGTTAGTGTAAGAAAACACAATTAATCCTCCAGAGGCCCCAGGAACAGGAAGGACTAGCCAAGGTGGAAATGCAAGGGAGAGGAAAAATGAAATGAGTAACTGTGGGGAGAGGACTAAAGCGGGGCAACAATTGGAATATAAGTAAATAAAATAATTAAAAACGAATTTTATTCTCCTACATTTTTGGTTGTAAGCCTAGCCTTTAATGGCTGAGCCATCTCACCAAACCATCCAGTGGAAAAAGACAGCATCATTGGATATTTTCTTTATTTGCATTTCAAATGTTATCCCCTTTCCCAGTTTTCCCCTTAAACCCCCTATTCCATCTCCCTTTCCCTTGCTTCTATGAGGGTGTTGCCCACCTACCAACCCACATCCACCTCCCTCCTTTCTCATTCCCCTGCACTGGGGCATCAAACATTCACAGGACTGAAGGTGTCTCCTCCCATTGATGCCCAACAAGGACATCCTATGCTACATATGGGGATGGAGCCATAGGTCAATCCATATGTACTATTTGGTTGGTGGTTTAGTCCCTAGGAACTCTGGGGAGTCTGGTTGGTTAATATTGTTGTTCTTCCTATGGGGTTGCTGACCCCTTTAGCTCCTTCAGCATTTTCAACTAATGGTTCTGGTTCAGCATGTAAAAGAATGTAAATTGCTTCTCCACTTGCCCCTCTTCCGTTCTGAGGCCTGGGCTGGACCTCTGCCCGGCCAGCCTGTGAGTGCACCCCGGATACCGCCAGACACATTCTGGGGGACCCACAGATCCCACAACCAGATTTAGGTAGGAAAACCCACATACTACCCTGAGCTCATAGCTGGGTGCCCTGAGGGCTCAGAATCCAGCAGATACCCCTGCCGGCTAACACCCCCCTTCTGCCCATCTCCCGGTTCGGAGGCCTGGACCAGACCTCTGCCAGGTCTGCAGTTGTGTGGACCCCGGATTCCGCCTGAGACATACTGGAAGGTCCACTCACCCCAGAGCCACAGAGGAACAACTGAACTCAGAGTGTCAGACAACATATCCTGAGAGATCCAAGAGGAGACACTGCACCCAAAACAGCAGACAACTAGCTGGACTGCTACCTTGGAGGCACCATATCCTGAGGCGTCCTAGAGATACCACAGTAATCAGTGCAGCTGGAAAAAATCACAGAGACATCTGGACCCCTAGAAGACCAAACACAAGCGAGACAACTGGAAAGGCAGGCTTCAATCAGAGACAGAAGTACAGGTAGCACTAGATTTAACCAGATGGCAAAAGGCAAGCACAGAAACGCAAGCAACAGAAACCAAAGTTACATGGCATCATCAGAACCCAGTTCCCCCATCATAGTAAGCCCTGAACACCCTATCACACCAGAAAAACAGGATTCAGAATTAAAATCACTTCTCATGATGATGATAGAGGACTTTAAGAAAGACATAAATAACACTCTCAAAGAACAGATAGAAACCCATAAAGAGGAAACACAAAAATCCCTTAAGGAACTGCAAGAAAATGCAACCAAACGGGAGAAGGAATTAAACAAAACCATGCAGGATCTAAAAATGGAAGTAGAAACAATAAAGAAATCACAAAGGGTGAATACCCTGGAGATAGAAAACTTAAAAAAATGATCAGGAGTCATAGACACAAGTATTACCAACAGAATACAAGAGAAGGAAGAGAGAATCTCATGTGCAGAAGATACCATGAAAAACATTGACACAACTGTCAAAGAAAATGCAAAATACAAAAAGCTACTAACCCAAAATATACAAGAAATCCAAGACACAATGAGAAGGCCAAACCTAAGGATAATAGGAATAGATGAGGGGGAAGACTCCCAACTTAAAGGACCAGTAAATATCCTCAACAAAATTATAGAGGAAAACTTCCCTGACCTAAAGAAAGAGCTGTCCATAAATATACAAGAAGCTTACAGAACTCCAAATAGTTTAGACCAGAAAAGAAATACTTCCCGCCACATAATAGTCAAAACATAAAATGTAAAAAAAAAAAGAAAAAAATACTAAAAGCAGTAAGGGAAAAAAGCAAAGTAACATATAAAGGCAGACCTATAAGAATTACACCAGACTTCTCACCAGAGACCATAAAAGCCAGAAGATCCTGGACCGATATCATACAGACCCTAAAAGAACATAAATGTCAGCCCAGACTACTATACCCAGCAAAACTCTCAATCATTATTGATGGAGAAACCAAAATATTCCATGACAAATCCAAATTTACACAGTATCTCAACACAAACCCAGCCCTTCAAAGGATAATTGGTGGAAAACTCCATCACAAGGAGGGAAACTACAACCTAGAAAAAGCAGGAAAATAATCTTCCAAAAACCATAAAAGAAGGTAGCTACACAAACATATCTCTACTGCCAACAACAAAAAAAAAACAGGAAACAACACTCATTTTTCCTTAATATCAATGGACTCAATTCTCCAGTAAAAAGACATAGACTATCAGACTGGATACGTAAACAGGAGCCCACATTTTGCTGCATTCAGGAAACGCACCTCTGTGGAAAGGACAGACACTACCTCAGAGTAAAAGGTTGGAAAACAATCTTCCAAGCAAATGGTCCCAAGAAACAAGCTGGAGTAGCCATTCTAATATCAAATAAAATCAGTTTTCAACCAGAAATAATCAAAAAAGATAAAGAAGGACATTTCATATTCATCAAAGGAAAAATGTACCAAGAGGAGCTCGCAATTCTCAACATCTATGCCCCAAATGTAAGGGAATCCACATACATAAAAGACACTTTACTAAAACTTAAAGCATACATTGCACCCTACACAATAATAGTGGGAGATTTCACCACCTCACTCTCAGTTATGGACTGATCATGGAAACAGAAACTAAATCTAGAAACAATGAAACTAACAGAAGTTATGAATCAATTGGACTTAACTGACATCTATAGAACATTTCATCCTAAAACAAAAGAATATACCTTCTTCTCAGCACCTCATGGTACCTTCTCCAAAATAGACTACATAATTGGTCACAAAACAGGCCTCAACAGATACAAAAAGATTGAAATAATCCCTAGTACCTTATCAGACCACCATGGATTAAGACTTGTCTTTGACATGGATAAGAACAACAAAAGCCCACATACATTTGGCAACTGAACAATGCTCTGCTCAATGATAACTTGGTCAAGGAAGAAATTAAGAAAGAAATTAAAGACTTTTTAGATTTAAATGAAAATGAGGACACATCATATCAAAACATGTGGGACTCATTGAAAGCAGTACTAAGAGGAAAAATCATAGCTCTAAGTGCCCACAAAAAGAAAGTGGAAAGAACGAACATTAATAAATTGACAGCACACCTGAAAGAGTTAGAACAAAAAGAAGCTAATATACCCAAGAGGAGTAGACAGCAGGAAATAATCAAACTCAGGGCTGAAATCAACCAAGTCGAAACAAAAAGAACTATACAAAATATCAACAAAACCAGGAGCTAGTTCTTGAGAAAATCAACAAGATAGACAAACCCTTAGCCAGACTAACCAAAGGGCCCAGAGACAGCATTCAAATTAATAAAATCAGAACTGAAAAGGGAGACATAACAATAGAAACAGAGGAAATTAAAAAAAATCATCAGATCCTACTACAAAGGGCTATACTCAACAAAATTGGAAAATCTGGAGGAAATGGACAATTTTCTAGATAGATACCAGGTACCAAAGTTAAACGAGGAGCAGATAAACCATCTAAACAGTCCCATAACACCTAAAGAAATAGACACAGTCATTTAAAATCTTCCCACCAAAAAATGTCCGGGGCCAGATGGTTTCAGTGCAGAATTCTTCCAGACCTTCAAGGAAGACCTAATACCAATCCTCTTCAAGCTATTCCATCGAATAGAAACAGAAGGAACACTACCCAATTCGTTCTATGAAGCTACCATTACACTCATACCTAAACGACAGAAAGACCCAACAAAGAAAGAGAACTACAGACCAATCTCTCTTATGAATATTGATGCAAGAATACTCAATAAAATTCTCGGAAACCGAATCCAACAGCACATCAAGACTATTATCCATCAAGATCAAGTAGGCTTTATCCCAGGAATGCAGGGATGGTTCAATATTCAGAAATCCATCAATGTAATCCACTACATAAATAAACTCAAAGAAAAAAACCACATGTTCATCTCACTAGAGGCCGAGAAAGCATTTGACAAAATTCAATATCCTTCATGGTAAAAGTCTTGGAAAGATCAGGAATTCAAGGCCCATACCTAAACATAGTAAAAGCAATATACAGCAAGCCAGTAGCCAACATCAAACTCAATGGAGAGAAACAATCCCACTAAGATCAGGGAAGCAATCCCACTAAGATCAGGGACTAGGCAAGGCTGCCCACTCTCACCTTATCTATTCAATATAGTACTGGAAGTCTTAGCTAGAGCAATTAGACAACAAAAGGAAGTCAAAGGGATACAGATAGGAAAGGAAGAAGTCAAAATTTCACTATTTGCAGATGATATGATAGCATGCTTAAGTGAACCTAAAACTTCCACCAGAGAACTCCTAAACCTGATAAACAACTTTAGCAATGTGGCTGGATATAAAATCAACTCAAACAAATCAGTAGCCTTCCTCTATTCCAAGGATAAACAGGCAGAGAAAGAAATTAGGGAAATGACACCCTTCACAATAGCCCCAAATAAATTAAATTATCTTGGAGTGAATCTAACAAAGCAAGTGAAAGATCTGTATGACAAGAACTTCAAGTCTCTGAAGAAAGAAATTGAAGAAGATCTCAGAAGATGGAAAGATCTCCCATACTCCTGGATTGGCAGGATTAACTTAGTAAAAATGGCTATCCTGCCAAAAGCAATCTACAGATTCAATGCAATATCCATCAAAATTCCAAATCAATTCTTCATAGAGATAGAAAGAGCAATTTACAAATTCATTTGGAATAACAAAAAACATAGGATAGAGAGAACTATTCTCAACAATAAAAGAACCTCTGGGGGAATCACCATTCCGGACCTCAAACTGTACTACAGAGCAGTACTGATAAAAACTGCATGGTATTGGTACAGAGACAGACAGGATGATCAATGGAATAGATTTGAAGACCCAGAAATGAACCCGCACACCTATGGTCACTTGATCTTTGACAAGGGAGCTAAATCCATCCAGTGGAAAAAGGACAGCATTTTCATCAAGTGGTGCTGGCTCAACTGGAGGTCAACATGTAGAAGAATGCAAATTAATCCACTCTTATCCCCTTGCACAAAGCTCAACTCCGAGTGGATAAAGGACCTTCACATAAAGTCAGATACACTGAAACTATTAGAAGAAAAGTTGGGGAAGACCCTCGAATACCTAGGCACAAGGCAAAAGTTCCTGAACAGAACACCAATGGCTTATGCTCTAAGATCAAGAATCGACAAATGGGACCTCATCAAATTGCAAAGCTTCTGTAAGGCAAAGAACAATGTCAACAAGACAAAACAGCAACCAATAGATTGGGAAAAGATAATTACCAATCCTACATCCGATAGGGGGCTAATATTGAATATTTACAAAGAACTCAAGAACTTAGACGCCAAACAACAAAACAACCCCATTAAAAATGGGGTACAGAGCAAAGCAAAGAATTTTCAACTGAGGAAACTCGAATGGCCGAGAAGCACCTTAAGAAATGCTCAACATCCTTAGTCATCAGGGAAATGCAAATCAAAACAACACTGAGATACCACCTCACACCAGTCAGAATGGCTAAGATCAAAAACTCAGGTGATAGTAGATGCTGGCGAGGATGTGAAGAAAGAGGAACACTCCTTCATTGTTGGTGGGGTTGCAAGCTGGTATAACCACTTTGGAAGTCAGTCTGGCGGTTCCTCAGAAAATTGGACATAGCACTACCTGAGGACCCAGCTATACCACTCCTGGGCATATACCCAGAAAATGCCCCAACAAATAACAAAGACATATGCTCCACTATGTTCATAGCAGCCTTATTTATAATAGCCAGAAGCTGGAAAGAACCCAGATGCCCTTCAACAGAGGAATGGATACAAAAAATGTGGTACATATACACAATGGAATATTACTCAGCTATTAAAAATAATGAATTCAAGAAATTCTTAGGTAAATGGATGGAACTAGAAAATATCATCCTGAGTGAGGTAACCCAATCACAAAAGAACACACATGGTATTTACTCACTGATAAGCGGAGATTAGCCCAAAAATTTGAAACAACAGTGATTCAACCATCAGATGACATGAAGCTCATGAAGAAGAAAGAACAAGTGAGGATGCCTAGGTCTTTCTTAGAAGGAGTAACTAAATACCCAAGGGAGCAATTACGGAGACAAAGTGTGGGACAGAATCTGAAGGGAGGGGGGTTGTAGGGAGACCATTCCATCTGGGTATTCATTCCATGGGCAGTCACCAAAAATAGACGCTGATAGGGATGTCAGGATGGGAAAGCTGACAGCAGCCTGATAAGGCTGTCTCCTTAGAGGTCCCCCAGAGTCTGACATACCCAGAGACAGATACTCGCAGCTATCCATTAATCTGATCAAAGGTTCCCAATGGAGGAGTTAGAGAGTAAATTGAAGCAACCTTAAGGGCTGATGGCCCCGTGAGGAGAGCAACATTACCAACCAGCCAGAGCTCCCCAGGGTCTAAACCACCAGCCTAGGAGCACATATGGAGAGACACATGACTCCAGCTGTATATGTAGGGGAGGATGGCCTTGTTGGGCATAGGTGGGAGACAAGGTCATTGGTACCCTGAAGGCTGAGCACTTAGGGGGGGGATCTGAGGGTAGGGACGGAGGCTGCGGGTAGGTGGGTAAACACCTTCATAGAAGCAGGAGGAGGGGGGAAGGGATAAGGGGTTCCTGGGTGGTGGGGGAACTATGGTAAGAAGATAAAATTTGAAATGTAAATATTATATCCAATAAAAGAGGGGAAAAAATAGAAAAACGGTTAGAACCAACATTCTTAATAAAATGTCAGCCCTCTTTAATAAAAAAAACTGTCTTGATACTAAAATTTGTTTTGAGAATTGTATATTGCAGAATGATCAGCCTTGGGGTATCTACTCAACAAGCAAGCTGGGCAGACCTGCTCAAACCTCTGAGGTCCGGGAATTCCATCTAGAGGCAGCGAAGACACAGCATCAGAGGATTGTCAATTTGCTCTCCCCCCACTCCTCTTCTAATATCTCAATGCTCATAATCAGCTTGAAGAATCTAATGATGAGTCAGTGCCCCTATTCCCTGGGCTTGGGGACTAAGGTGGTAAATGTTGGGCTATCTCTCTAGGGAAAAGTAGTGGTTCTGTCAGAATAGAGAGAATTAGCTAGGGTTTATTGCATAGCCATAACCTATTAGTAGAAATCTGTATAATTAATATCAAGATGAAGATATAAATTCTTAAATGGCACCAATTTACTTAAAATTTGTTTACAAATTTTAAGGTTTTCATTGGCATGAGCTTCTTAGTGATATAAGAGTGAGATGAATATTGTTACTCTCATAGGCATTGTACCAGTATAACACATTTAGGAATACAAAGCTTAGACCCAGTCCTTCCTTAACTTTTTTTAACGGATTTGAGACGGTCAGCCTGTGAGTTAAGGGACTATAGCAAATTCATGACTTGGAGTTTATTGTTAGGGTGTTTTCTATGTTTTATTTAGAAATAGCTGAGTGGAGTTAACAGGCAACAGTCCAGATTACCTTACATGGATAGCTGGTTTTCAAAACGTCAGAAATCCTTAGAATTGACATGACACACATTTCAGTATTATTGTTCATTTTGATTAGAGACCTGTCTGCTCCTGACAGCTTCCTATATTGAATTCTAAGAAGAAATTGAGCATCTTTGGAGTTACTCCAGTTGTGGTGAGACAGCTACTAGGCAAGAATTGCCACTTTCCTTCTACAGACAAATTACTGTCCAGAAAAGGACACACTTGCAGAATAGTCGACTGATTATATCTGCCTATACAGAGTAATCAGCCCTTAATAATTCTGCAGCACTAAGGTCTGTCAGATGATCCTGGGCCAGAAGGCAGAAGAACAGATGCTCCAACATTTTGAAGTAGAGCGAGTGTCCAGGTGTTCAGAGGTCTCTATAAATTGGCTAAGTTTTAGAAGCTATGCTTTGTGTTTCCCACAATTATAGTCAACTCAGTCATTCTGGATTTCTGACGGGGTTGAAAACTTATAGCTATTTACCTTGAGAGAAAAGATTTGAGTGGATGGTCGTCAGCTGACATTCATCCTAAAGCCAGGTTCAGAACTAAATGTTTTAGTTAGAATAGATGACAGAGGAGCTGATCAGTCAACAAAAGGATGGACTAGGTATTAGGACTATCCTGTACCTCATGGGTACAAATTGGCATAATTATGCTCTAATTGTATTTTGAGAGAAAAGTTTCATTTTAACAGGAAGGGTGATGTGTAGGAGGAGCTAAGGTAGGAGGAGTACTGAGAGGAAGAAAAGGAGTAAGAAGAGGAGAAGAGGAAGGAGAGGAGAAGCTAGGTGATGAAAGAGAAAGAAGAGGGAGACAGGGAGGCAGATATTCATGTATCTCCAACGGTCAAAGATAGTTGTTATATCTAGGTTGGGTAGTGGGTTACACCTCTGATTGAACAATACCAAACTTATAAAGCCTATGATTAACATTATTTTAAAAAAATGTATAAATGCAAAAAGGGAAAGGGGGCATGGGATAGGAGTTTCCTAAAGGGAGTAGGGGAGAATGGGGATAGGGGATGCCATCTGAAGTGTAAATAAAATATCTAATAAAAAAAGAATATAAATTGATCAATTCTTATCTCCTTGTATAACACTCAAGTCCAAGTGGATCAGGGAACTCCACATAAAACCAGATACACTAAAACTAATAGAAGAGAAAGTGGGAAAGAGCCTCAAACACATAAGCACAGTGGAAAATTTCCTGAAAAGAATACCAATGGCTTATGCCCTAAGATCAACAATTGACAAATGGGACCTCATGAAATTGCAAAGCTTCTGTAAGGCAAAGGACACTATCAAAAAGACACAATGGCAACCAACAGATTGGGAAAAGATCTTTACCAATCCTACATCAGGTAAAAGCTAATATTCCATATTTATAAAGAATTCAAAAAGTTAGACTCCAGAGAACCAAATATATCTATTAAATTGAGGCACAGAGCTAAGCAAAGAATTCTCAACTGAGTAAGATAGAAAGACAGAGAAGCACCTAAAGAATTGTTCAACATGTTTAGTCATCAAAAAAAAAAAAAAATCAAAACCACACTGAGATTCCACCTCACACCAGACAAAATGGCTAAGATCAAAAACTCAGATGGCAGCAGATGCTGGTGTGGATATGAAGGAAGAGGAGCACTCCTCCATTGTTGGTGGGATTGCAAGCTGGTATAACAACTCTGGAAATCAATCTTGTGGTTCCTCAGAAAATTGGATATAGTATTATCTGAGGACCTAGCTATACCACTCTTGTGCATATACCCAGAAGATGCACCAAATTGTAACAAGGACTCATGTTCCACTATGTTCATAGCAGCCTTATTTATAATAGCCTGGATCTGGAAAGAGCCTAGATGTCCTTCTACAATGGAGTACTACTCAGCTATAAAAAACAACAACAATGACCTCATGAAATTCTTAGGCAAATGGATGGAACTAGAAAATATCATCCTGAGTGAAGTAACCCAATAACAAAAGAACACAGATGATATGCACTCACTTATAAGTGAATATTAGCCCAAAAGCTTGGCATACTCAATAACAATTGACAGACGACATGAAGTTCAAGAAGAAGGAAGAACAAAGTGTAGATGCCTCCATCCTTCTTAGGAGGGGTAACAAAATACTCATAGAAGGAAATATGGAAACAAAGTGTGGAGCACAGACTGAAGAAAAGGCCATCCATTGACTGCCCCACCTGGGAATCTACCCCATATATAGTTTTCAAACCCAGACATTATTGTGGATGCCAAAAGTGCATGCTGACAGGAGCCTGATATAGCTGTCTCCTGAGAGACTCTGTCAGAGCCTGACAAATACAGAGGCGGATGCTCTCAGCCAATCATTAGACTGAGCACAGGTCCCCAATGGAACAGTTAGAGAAAGGACAGAAGGAAGGAAAGGAGTTTGCAACCCAAAACTAAGAGCAACAGAATCAACCAACCAGATCCTCAAAAGCTCCCAGGGACTAAACCACCAACCAAAAAGTATACATGGAGGGACCCATGACTCCAGCCACATATGTAGCAGAGAATAGCTTTGTAGGGAATCAATGAGAGAAGGTGGTACTTGTCATAGTGGTAGTGTAGTGCAGGGGTTTTCACACTGCTGCATGACAGTCATAGCCTACTGAGGCAAGGATCAAACTTTGAATAGCAGCAAAGGCTACAAAGAAGAACATCTGGGCAGCACACCCATTGAAGGATATGATCTTCTGTGAAAAACCCTTCCATCACCACGGATGTCTTGTAAGTGTTTACAATGTCATTTTCTTTTCCAAATTTACCAGCATATAAAAATGAAATATATTCATCAACTTGTGAGGGGGAATGTCATAGTCACATTGATACACACTGTAGTGATTTGGGGTAAATAATAGAAGTTAATACTTTCTATTTTTAACTTTTACTAAGTGTGAAAACTTCTAAACTTTTCTTGGTAGCTATGTAAAATAGACACTGTATTCCTCTCAGCTAAATTTATCTTCTTTTGTAGTATGGATATAGCTAAGTAGTAGTCTTCTCTTTAAAATTATGAGCTATACCTAAAAGTATCTTACAACTGTCTAAATATTAGCTAAACACGGACAAAAGCCAAATAAATACCAAATACCAGAAGGGCTTAATGCCACACCAACTACAGGCACCTAAGAAATGCTAAGTTTTGGGTGTAAATAGCACACCAATTAGTCATACAATATTAAATAAGTAGCCCTGAAATCATATATACAAGTAAAATTATTAGACCTGGAGATAGATAGATAGATAGATAGATAGATAGATAGATAGATAGATAGACAGATAGATAGAGATATAGGTATACATACGCAACATATACATATATTTACATCAAGTCTGGTAGCAAACAAGTATGAGTATATGAGAGGGTGTAAAGGAAAGAAAGGGAAGAGAGATATGTAATGATACATAGTTATCTTTGGCTTCAAGTCACATAGTACACTTCTCATTCCTTTGTCAATGTTTTCAAGAATAGTTACAAATCTATGCTGCTGTGGTCCTGTCATTCAACTCTGAATCTTATTTCTGTTTTCTGATGAACTATTATCTGGACTGGCCAATTCAGTGTCTAAAAGCTTCAGTGTAACATTTGTGAAAAGAAAGTGATAAGTAGATGCCCCTCATTAATGACTCTCAATGAGAGAGAGAGAGAGAGAGAGAGAGAGAGAGAGAGAGAGAGAGAGAGAGAGAGAGAGAGAGAGAGAGAATAAGAAATTGCAAGGAAAATAAATGTGCTAGGGAGGATAAGATTGGGGATAACATTAGAAATTTCAAAAATATATACAATAAATTGTTATATCTATCCCATTCTTCTATTCTTTAAGTCTCCCCAGATCTTGCCAGCATGACCAAACTTTATGATATCTTCCTTTTATTGTAATAAGTTAAGTTTGTTTAGTTTCTATCACATGTACATGGTTGTGGAGCCATGGACTAGAATATGTGCAATGTACACAGTACTAATCTCTCAAAGACAAAAGATTCTTCCTTCCTCTAAACCTATCAGATGCCAATATTTCCTTACTCATCAATCAGATCACAACTATTTGTATGTACCTGTGCAACAACTATTTTTATGTACCTGTGCAAATACATGTGGGGATGAGTGTTGTTTCATTTGTGACTGTTCTTGAATGTCTAAAGACAATTTATTCTATCAATTTCAAAACTCCATACACTTTCTTTGAGAAAATGTCTCTTACTGACCTGGAAGAAATATTTTTTCTTTGGTAAATTTGATTAGATGTGAAATTCACCTGACTATTAAAGAGAATAAGATTTTGTCATATGAATTAGGTAACATCCCTCAATACTAAGGTTATCTGTGATTTGAGTTTATATACTTATTTGGAAGTTGGTAACAGAACTGATAAATGAGTGAGAAAGAAATTAAGGAAGGAGAAGAATGGAAATTCAGACTATCACTGAGGAGTGGCTTGTTTATGGGAACACATAGGGTTTAATCTTATTAGCAATTTCAAAGCTAGTAAGCCACAAAAGATGGAACTCAGTGACATGAACTGATAGTGACTAATGTGATGTTTGTTCTCATTGATCTTCTTGCATTGTATTTGAAAAAGATCAAATAAGTAGTAATTACTCATTACTAAAATATTATCTAAAATTTTTGGTTCACATTTAGTTACTGGAATGCAAAAGTGGAAATAGAGAAAATAAATGAAAGACAGTATATAGAGAAAAACTTCTGTCAGAAAATCTTCTCTTTTCAATGGACAAGAGCGTTCAACACTAATATGCATGCCTGCTCAAATTGCTGAGACTAAGTGACTGAGTGTTCATGTCAGAATGAAACATGCATATTAACCCAATCACCACTACCCAGGTTTTGGAAACACTGGGAAAGTGGAAATGCAAATATATAAGAGCCAGAGGATGAGAAGAAAATCTATAAAATGATAGCTTCTGGACGTGACATGGTTAATATAATCCTGAATTCAGCAGCTATAATTACCCGCATAAGAACTATACAAGATTAAGTGAGTAAAATATCTCCTGTAGATTTGCTAGATATTCTCCAGGCCTCACTTCTTATTTGGGAGCTATTGGAAATTAATATTTTTGCAGAAGAGAAAAATATTTTTTGAGGATGTGACAACAATATATTTCCCATTTTCCAGTGCATAGCTCCACAATCATAATTAAAACTCACTGCATTAATGAGTTATTGGAAAAACAAGAAGAAGAACAACAGCAATAACAAGAGCATGTAGTTTGGTGGGAGTGGGTAACAGTAGTCATGGGAAGAGTTGGAGGGGGAACATGAATGATAGGTCATTAGATATTACATTTCATTTTTACATGTATGAAAATTTTTCAAATTAAAAATTAAAAAACTTTCACTAAGTGTAACTATATTGAACTTATTTCACAAGTATGTAAGTCATAGAATTTTAATTGCTTTTGTTCTGGGTAATTGCAATGAGAATAAATCATTACCTTAAGAGGGAGTCTGTTCCCTGAGAGAATTTCATGTTTGTACAATTCTCATCTAGCTACCCCAACTGGCCACCGATATATTTTCATAAATTCATGTGGTATTGTTTTAAAGAGACAAGACTCTGACCAGACCTCCATTGCTTTCCACTTCTCCAGGTGAATTCTAATAATACACATTTAGAACACACAATGGCCATTCCAATATTTTTTTTGTGTCTGTGTGATGTTTCTGAAACTTAATCAGGCAAAACATGTCCAATTCTTAGAAATATTAATAGAGATAGTTTTATTATTTTAACACAGATGAAGAAACTGAGCTCAGAGGTAAATAATTTCAAAATGCACAAAATAATTATAATATGTATAAGACCTCAACCCAGGCTTCCTAGTTCTCTAATAATGATCTTGCCTCCATGTCATGATAACTCACCAAACTTAGAATCTTCTCAATAAGCACAGGAGAAATCATTTATCTACCTTTTTAAATGTATATTTTTTATTAATTTATTCTCTGATATACTACACAGCTAACACTATTTTTCTCCCTTCTCTCCTCTAAGTCTCTCCCCTCAGCTTCACTCTCCCTATCCATCTCCTTCTTTTTCTTTCAGAAAAGGGCAGGCTTCCCACTGATATCAATCAAAAGTGTCAAGTTGCTGTAAGACTAGGCAACTCCCCTTCTATTAAGGCTGTATATGACAACCCAGTAGAAGAACAATGATCCCAAAATTCTAGGTAAAAGCGTTAGAAACAAGCCCAGTTTACTCTGTAAGGAGTCACACAAAGAGTTAAAGCTACAAACTATAATCTATACGTAGAGGAACTAGATTAGATCAGTGCAGGCTTCCTGATTGTGGTTTCTGTTACAGTGAATCCATATGACTCCACATTTCTTGATTCTGTAGAATTTCTTGTACTGCCCTTGACAATTCTGGCTCTGACAATTTTCCTCATTTTTTTTTCAAGATTCACTGAGTATCACCTATTTTGTGTTTGTGGGTCCCTGCATCTATTTCCGTCAGTTGCTAAGTAGAGCCACTCTGACTGTAATTTTGCCAGGCTACAAGAATATTATCAGGAATTATTTATTTTCTTATTTTTGTAGGGGCAAGGGACAACAGCTATGTTTGGCTCAATCCTAAGCCCAGTAATATTGTTCTTATTCTTATTTCAAGCTTCAATGTTATTTTGTACTTTTTCTTATTTTGATCTCCTACCAGTTTATAATTTATCACCA
Organism: Arvicanthis niloticus; assembly: GCF_011762505.2. Classification (NCBI taxonomy): domain Eukaryota; kingdom Metazoa; phylum Chordata; class Mammalia; order Rodentia; family Muridae; genus Arvicanthis; species Arvicanthis niloticus. The sequence goes on along the minus strand of NC_047658.1, from coordinate 121,581,519 downwards.
TTTTAAAAATCTGTTCTGGTAAGAGGTTCCAGTGGGTACTACCCACCTCTACTTCTCATCTCAGTGCTGTTTTCCTCTTTGATGGAACTGTCTTTATCATGTACTTGTACCCTATCTCTAGTCACTCTATGGATGCAGATAATATTGAATTTTTTGGACTACAATGTAGTTATCCTCTTAATGAACTCTGTGGTTTCTAGTCTGAGCATGGAGACCAACAGCACATTCATAAAGGTTGTTGATGAGGCAAACTTTCTTCAGAATTATTCATCTGATGACATAAAATCCACAAAAATACAGTTAATTATTTTTATAATTATTCAATGGAATAATACAATGTTGAATATTATTTGTTGTACATAAAATAAACTCAGTATTAACATTATCAATTTCTTTAGTTGAGAAGTTATTCTACATATTCCCAGTTCAGAAAATATTACAATGCTTAAAAAATATCTACTTAGTTAAATTTTATCCAACTATAAATAGCACTTACATTTTATAAATAAAAAGTTCAGTGTAATAATAGAGGTGTATTAATAACTGTTTCTGATTTATTATGATAACCAAAAATATTCAAATTATATTTTTCAATGTATTTAACACAAAACAGTTTCTTCAAAACAAAGATAGCATTAACATATTCAATGTAACAAATTATCTAAACACTGAAATAATGTGTACAATATGTCATGTAGCAGTATAATTATTTATACATCAAAGAATCCCAAATATTTTATTAACTTTATTTCAACTGTATACGTGAACTTAGTATTGCATGGTAATTTGCTATTTATATATTCAACATGTATAAGTCAAATTAGAGTACTGTAGTTAATTGACTAGATATGACCCATAGGCTCAAATATTTGAATGCCTGGTCATTAAGGAATGATGCTACTTGACAAAGATTAGGAGGTGTGGTCTTGTTGGATGAAGTATGCCTCTTCAAGAGAAGACCTTTGAGTTTTCTGATGCTTAATTCAGGTCCAGTAGCTGTTTCTTCCTGCTGCTTTTAGATCCAGAGTTGGAACTCTAAGTTACTATCTCTAATTGAGTGTCATCATGCTCCCTTACATGAGGATAATAGACTGACCAAGGAAACTATATAATTAAGCCTCAATTAAATATCTTCACTTCTAAAACTTGCTCTAGTCATGGTGCCATTTCACAGCAATAGAACACTGACTAAAGCTTGTAGCTATTATTTTCATTTCTTTAAAATTTAAAAACTTCATGTTTTAAAAATATATTATACTTATTTTTCATTATATTTATTTTCATACAATATATTTTATTTATATATTTTTTTCACAAATATGCCTAGATTCTCCCACACCTTTATCAACCCAACTTTGTGAACTTTCGCTTTCTTACACAGAAAAAGAAACCACAACCAAGAAAATAAACAAAGGCTAAAGGAAAAAAATTCAACAAACTACAAAACATTGACTACAAAGAAATTGAGTTTGTTTTTTGTTGCTCTAAAAGAAAGAACAAATGGCTAGGCTCTCCTTTAATTTTCCCTTTGAGAAATAATATATATACTGAGAAATAGTAACTTGATTCTGAGTTAGAAGGGTGCAGATGGTTGCCAGTATCATCTAAGTGAATTTGCTCCTTTGCTCATTTAAATCTGTGTATTTCTGTATTTATGCTGGTCTACAATATGACTAAATTAAAATTGACATTTAAACTTAGATTGATCCATATATCACTGTTCAATGCATATAGTTATCAATATTCAAGTAATTCTCCTGTATCCTGTCATCTTACTGACACTCTGTTTAGTTTCTGTCCAATTATTCTTGTGTATGAGATTTCAAACTATTTTCTTCCCAAATTTTGTTTTGAATATTATTTTTTCAGAAAGATCATGAATAATGATCCAGTTGACTTTATTTCAATGATGAAGAAATTGTTCAAGTTATTTTAAAATAATAAATAGATCTTTCTTAGAAAATATCTCACTAAAGACATGCATTTTTGTCTCAACAGAAAGACTCAGAAGAGAAATTTGGGGGGTCTGAGTTGGTTGTCAAACTCTTCGAACATGACTAAACACATTTCCTACATAAACAGGAAATAGATATTAAATTATAAAACATGCATATGCCCAGCGTGCTCCTTCTGCCAGGGCAGATCATCAGCTTTTCAGCTCCTCTGAGGACCCCACAGTCTGAAGACCTCCCAGGAAGTCTGCTGCAGGCAGGACAACAGATCAGCAGCTTGTCTGTCCCTCTGAGGACACCACATTCTGAAGGCCTCCCAGGAAACCTGCTATAGCCAGGGCAATAAATCACCATAATTCATGTCCCTCTGAAGACCTCATAGTCTGAAGACCTCCCAGGAGGTCTGCTAAATCGAGCGACACAGGCCTCCCAGGAGACCTGTAGCAACACAGGGACACAGGAGGCAGGCTGCAGACAGAGACACCCAAGCCAGCTAACACCAGAGATAACCAGATGGTGAAAGGCAAGTTCAAGACTATAAGAAGTAACAGAAGCCAATATACTTTGGCATCACCAGAAACTAGTTCTCCAACCACAGCAAGCCCAGTATAAACCAACACAACTGAAAAATCATGATACTGACCTGAAATACTATCTCATGAAGATAATAGATTTTTTAAAGAAGAATATAAATAACTCACTGAAAGATATACAGGAAAACAAGGTAAACAGCTAGAGGCATTTAAAGAGGAAACAAATGAGTCCTTTAAATAAAAACAGGAAAGCACATTCAAACAGGTGAAGGAATTGAACAAAGAGGTCCAAGACCTAAAAATGGGAGTAGAAGCCTTAAAGAAAACAGAAATGGAGGCAACCCTGGAAACAGAAAACCTAGGAAAGCGGTCAGGAACTAAAGATGAAAGCATTACCAACAGAATACAGGAGATAGACTTTCAGGTGTAGAAGATAGCTTACACTATATTGACACAACGGTCAAAGAAAATTCAAAACATAAAAAATTCCCAAAGCATCTAGGAAATCCAGGAGACAATGAAAAGACTAATTAATCTAAGAATAATAGAAATAAATAAGTGCAAATATTCCCAGCTGAAAAAAAAAAAAACTCTGAAAGTATCTTTAACAAAATCATAGAAGAAAACTTTCACAACCTAAAGAAAGAGCTGTTCATAAATGTATAAGAAATCTACAGAACATGAAAGAGAATGGAGAGGAAAAAAAAAATCCTCTGTCACATAATAATCCAACCACTAAATTCACATAACAAAGAAGGTATATTAAAAGCTGAAAGGGAAAAAGGCCAAGTAACATATAAAAACAGACCTATCAGAATTATACCACACTTTTTAAAAGAGACACTAACCGCTAGAGCAGCCTGAACAGAGGTCATGCAGAACCTAAGAGAACACAAATGCCAGCCCAGATTACTATACCTGTCAAAATTTTCAATCATCATAGATAGAGAAACCAAATTACTTCAGGAAAAATCCGAATTTAAACAATATGTATCTACCAATGCAACCCAACAGAGAATTCAAAAAGAAAAACTCCAAAACAAGGAGTATATCTACACCAAAGGAAAAACAAGATATTAATCATTTCAGAACAAAACATAAAGGAGAAAATCACATACATGTAATGCTGCCTACAACAACAAACATAAGAGGAACTAAAAATGATCTGTCTTTAATATGTCCCAACATAAACAGACTCAATTCACCAATAAAAAGACATAAGCTAACATCCTGAATATGCAAACAGGATGTAGCATTTTGCTGCAAACAAGAAACACACCTCAATAACAAAAACAGAAACTAAATCAGAGTAAACAACTGGAAAAAAAAGTTCTCCAAACAAATGGTCCAAAGAAACAAGATGGAATTGCCAGCTTAATATCTAATAAAATAGACTTTCAATCAAAATTTATAAGTGAGATAGAGAAGAACACTTCATATTCATCAAAGGAAAAATCCACCAAGAGAAATGATCAGTTCTGAACATCTATGCCTGAATCAAGGGCACCCACATTTGTCTTTTGGATGGAAACAGCATGAAGACAAGATGTAGTTACTAGTGTCTCCCAGTTTCTATGGCAGATTCCCAGATTCATTTATGAAAATTAATGCAAAAATATTAAAATTCTCACAAACTAAATCCAAGCCATCATCCACCATAATTAAGTAGGCTTCATTCCACATATCCAATGTTGGTTCAATATATAAAAACTTATTAGCATAATCTACTATATAAACAAACTAAAAGAGATAAAACACATCATATAATTTTATGCTAAAAAAGCATTTGACAAAATATAACACCCCTTCATGTTAAAAGAATTGAAGAGATCAGAAATTCAAGGCCAATACCTAAACATAGTAAAAGCAACATACAACATACCAACAGCTAATATCAAATTAAATGGAGAGATACTTGAAAAAAACTGAAAATTTGGTACACAACAAGGCTGCACACTCTCTTCTTATCTATTCAATATAGTACTTGAAGTTCTAGGTAGAGCAATAAGACAACAAAAGGAGATTGAGGGAATACAGATTGGCAAAAATGAAGTCAAGGAATTACTATTTGTAGATGACATGATAGTACACATAATCAACACCAAAAATTTTACCAGACAACTTCTACTGTTGATACAAAGTGGTCAGATATAAAATTAACTCAAATAAATCATTAGCCTTATTTTATACAAATGACAAACAGGCCAAGAAAAAAATTAGGGAAACAACATCCTTCACAATTACCCCAAATAATATGAAAGACCTGGAGTTAATGCTAACCAAACAAGTGAAACATCTATATGACAGGAACTTTAATTCTCTCAAGAAAGATATTAAAGAATATTTCAGAAAATTGAGAGATCTTCCATGATCATGGATTGGTAGGATTAACATAGTAAAAATGGTCATCCTACCAAAAGCAATCTGGAGATTCAGTACAATTCCTGTCAAAATTCCAATGCAGTTCTTCAAAAATGTGGAAAGAACAATTTTCAATTTCATATGGAAAAACAAAAAACCCAGGATAGTGAAAATAATTCTTAACAATAAAAGAACTTCTGGGTGAATCCCCATCCCTGCCCTCAAGCTGTACTTCAATTTCTTTATGAAGTCACTTAGTATAAAGTTGTTCAGTTACCTTGAATATGTTCACTTTCTGTTATATTTGTTGTTATTGGAAACAAATCTTATTACATCATGATGTGATAGAATGCATGGTATTATTTCCAACTTTGTATATATGTTGAGGCTTGTTTTGTGTCCAATTTTATGGTCAGTTTTGGAGAACATACTATGAGGTGCTGAATAGAATGTATATTCTTTTATTTTATTTGGAAATGTTCTGTAGATATCTGTTAAATTCATTTGGTTCATAACTTCTGTTAGTTTCACTGTGTCTCTGTATAGTTTTTGTTTCAATGACCTGTTCATAGGTGAGACTTGTGTGTTGAAGTCTTCATTATTGTATAAGTTTCAATGTATTTTTTGAGCTTTAGTTAAGTTTCTTTTGTGAATGTAGTTGCTCTTGAATTTCAGGCATAGAAGTTCAGAACTGAGATTTTATCTTGGTGGATTTTACCTTTGATGAGTACAAAGTGTTCTTCCATATCTCTGGATTATGTTTGGTTTTCTTCTATAATTTTGTTGAAGATGTTTTCTGGCTCTTTGAATTTAGAATCCTCACCCTATTCAATTCCTATTATTCTTAGGTTAGGTGTTTTTTTATTGTGTCCCAACTATCCTGAATTTGAGGTTAAGACCTTTTTATACTTTTTACACTTTGCATATTCCTTGACTGATGGACCAATATCTTATATGGTATCCTTTAAGCCTGAGATATTCTCTTGTATTTCTTATATTTTGTTGATGATATTTGTATCTGTAGTTCCTGTTCTCTTGAATAGGTTTTCAGTTTCCCAAGTTGCCTCCACTTATCATTTCTTTATTTTTTCTGTCTCTACTCTTAGGTCTTGGATGATATTGTTCAACTTTTTTTCCTTGTTTGATTTTATTTTCTGCATTAATTTAAAAGATTTACTTCTTTCCTCTTCAAGGGCTTCCATTAAGTTTTCATGTATTTCTTTTTTAATTAATTTATTTTTTACACTCCAGATATTATTCTCCCCTGACCTACTCCATCCCTTGACTGTTCCACATTTCATATATCCTCCCCACCTCCCAGCCCCAATATCACCTGACCTTCAAACTCCCTAAGGGCTTCAGTCTCTTGAGGGTTAGGTGCATCATGTCTGATTGATCACAGACCTGGCAGTACTCTGCTGTATATTTGTTGGAGGCCTCATATCACCTGATATATGGGGCCTTTTTGGTTATCCAGTGTTTGAGAGATCTTAGGGGTCCAGATTAATTGAGACTGCTGGTCTTCTTATAGAGTAACCCTCTACCTCAGCTTCTTTCAGCTTTTACATAATTCAACCACAGGGGTCAGCAGCTTCTATTCATTGGTTGAGTACAAATATCTGCATCTGACTATTTAAGCTGCTTGTAGGGTCTTCCAGAAGGCAGTCATGATAGGTCCCTTTTTGTGAATGCTCCATAGCCTCAGTAATAGCATCAGACATGGGTACCTCCCCTTGAGCTGGAACCCACTTTGGGGCTGTTGCTGGACCTTCTTTACCTTAGGCACCTCTTCATTTCTACTCTTGTAGTTCTTTCAGACAGAAACAATTATGGATCAGAGTTTGACTGCAGGATGGTAACATCCTCCCTCATTTGATGTTCTGTCTTTCTGCTGGAGGTGGGCTCTATAAATTCCCTCTTCCTTCTGTTGAGTATTTCATCTAAGGTCCCTTCCTTTGAGTCCGGAGAGTCTCTTACCTCCCAGGTCTCTGATGCATTCAGGAAGGTCCCCACAACCTCCTACTTCCCTAGGTTGGCTGTTTCTATTCTTTCTGCTGGTCTTCAGGGCTTCAGTCCTTTTTCTCACCCAATACTAGATCAGGTTCTCCTCGCTCCCACCACTCCTGTACACTTTTCATCCCAGGTCCCTCCCTACTTGTGATTTCTTTCTTCTCCCTCCCAAGTGGGACTGATGCATCCTCACTTGGCCCCTTCAGTTTGTTAAACTTTTTGAGTTCTGTGGACTATATCTTGGATATTCTTTATTTTTTTGGCTAATATCAACTTATTAGTGAGTACATACCATGCATGTCCTTTGGGGTATAATTTACCTCATCCAGTCAGGATAATATTTTCTAATTCCATCCACTTGTCTGCAAAATTCAGGATGTCCTTGTTCTTAATAGCTGAGTAGAATTCCATTGTGTAAATGAACCACATTTTCTGTATCCATTCTTCTATTGTGGGTCATCTGGGTTGTTTCCAGATTCTGGCTATCTCAAATAAGGCCTCTATAAACAAAGTGGAGCACATACCCCTGTGGCATGGTGGAGCAGCTTTTGGATATATGCTCAAGAGTGGTATTGCTGAGTCTTCAGGTAGATGTATTTCCAATTTTCTGAGACCATCCTACCAAAGACAATCTACATATTCAATGCAATCCCCATCAAAATCCCAACACAATTCTTCAAAGACATGGAAAGAGCAGTTCTCAAATTCATTTCGAAAGGCAAAAAAACCCAGAATAACAAAAACAATTCTTAACAATAAAAGAACAGCTGAGGGAATCATCATCTCTGACCTCAAGCTTTACTTAAGAGCAATAGTGATTAAAAACTGCAAGGTATGTGTATGGAGACAGACATAAAGATTAATAGAATAGAAGTGATAACCCAGAAATAAAACCGCACACTTATAGAAACTTGATCTTTGACAAACACACTAAAATATACAATGGAAAAAAGAAAGCATCTAAATAAATAGTGCTGGACTAACTGGCTGTCTGTATATAGAAAAATGAAAATAGACCCATATTTGCTACCTTGCACAATGCTCAAGTCGAAGTGGATCAAAGATGTCAACATAAAACCAGATAGACTAAATCTAATAGAAGAGAAAATGGGAAAGAGCCTTGAACTCATTGGCACTGGGGGAACACAAGTTGCAATTCAAAATATTTACATAATTTAAATTAATATAATTGTTCATGTTCAATATTTCATAGTTTTAGTGAGTAAATTTAAAAAATGTCTTCTTTTTAAAATGTTTGTGGAAATCAAAACATTAGAACTATAGACAAAAGCAAATCTCATTGTCCCTGTTTTTACTTTCTAGTCCTGAGGTTTGAAAAAGGTTTTATGAAAATTTTAAACAAAATAAATTTTAAATCCCACATATTAATTATTTCTATGACTCATCAAGTACTTATACCACATTACCTATGACATGTTTTTAAATATTAATTTTATCTATAATATAAAAACAGAATTATAAATGTAGTAAAGGCAAAAATAAGAATGGGACTCTTATTGAGGAGAGGAAATTTGGTAACAAAATGGAGTAATTAGAAAATGTAATAAATATGTTTAAGGATATTTGAAAGAGACAAAGGAAAATATTTTTAAATGCTTACTTAAAATATATACATACAGAAACTTTGACAGTAGTTTGGTAACACTGTCTTTCCACTTGGGGCATTATCTATGTACAAGAGGTGTTCCTCTCAAGTTCCCTCTTCCCACTGTTGGACATTTTGGCTAATGAATCCTGAGAATTATTCCTATCTAAAAGAACTGCAGGGACAAAAATGGAGAAGAGACTGAAGATAGGAGCCTAACATGGCTATCCTCTGAGTAGCCCTACCAGTAGCTGACTGAGACAGATACATCCAACCATTGGTTTGAAGTCAGAGACGTGTATGGCAGAATAAAGGGTTGGAGGAGCTGAAGGAGTTGGTGACTCCATAGGAAGACTAAGAGATCTAAGTTACCTAGATGCCTAGGAGCTCCCAGTGACTAAGCTACCAACCACAGAGTATACATGGGTTCTTTTGAGGTCTATGCACATATATAGCAAACAACTGCCTGGTCCAGCCTCAGTGGAAAAAGATGTGCTTCATTCTGGAGCGACATTAGGCCCCAGATAAAGGGATACCTGGAGGGAGCACCCTCTAGGAGATGAGGAAGAAAGGGAGTGGGATGAGAAACTGTGGGAGGGGGGACCAGGAGTGGGGCAATGTCTAGAATGTAAATAAATAAAATAATCAATTAAAACACACACACACAGGCACACACAGTTTAAGTAGAATAATGCCACATAAGTGGATAATGTTCTTCCAGGAGCCATACACTACCTAACAAACATCAGTGACAAGTCTTGTATTCTCTTAGTTATTGATAGTATATGTGTGTGTCCATAAAACTCTCTCAAATGCTACAGATTATTTGCATTTTCTTCATTGATCACTAGAACTAAATATGAATACTAGAACTAAAGGTGAGATCATGTTGTTAAAGATAGTACATGCCTTGGGAACAGGGCTTAGCGAAATCAAGCTGGAATTCACCTAGAAGCCTCCTCCCTCAGAACTAACTCTTATAGTAGCAGAAGGTGCTGTGCAAGCTGCTAACAGTAAAATGTAATGAATGGCCCACAGAGCCATAACACATGACAACTATAACAATGATCAGCATAGCAAAATATCTCTAAGTCTACAGTCATCACACATATCCCTTGAGTAGAACCAACAGTTGTCTAATTGAATTTAAGGATGTTTTACTAGGAGTAAGTTATGCCTGATACTAAAAATTTACCCACCTTCCTGTGGTCATAGGCTGAAAATGTCATAGGCCTGAGATGGGAGCCTGGAATAAAAGACTCTTTTAGATTGTCTATACCTATAGCACTGAGGCGACCCTTGTTTCCACTTTCCAAGCACTAGAATTACAAGTACAGACTACCATGCTTGGCTTTTTAGAAGCAGGCTGGATTTCTACTCAGATCTTAATATGTCTGTTGCAGCCATTTTTACTAGCTGAACCATCTCCCCAGCCCCCATGTCATAAACATATTTTTGTGAATTGATAGTCAATAGGCTTCAGTTCTTGGTTTATAACTATTGTACATTTGGACTTTGTATATTTTTGTGTGTATTCAGGAATTATTAATTTATACTTTGTACTTATTATCTATCTTAACTCTAAAAGGTGTAACATATTAAATATAATAACAACAATATACTACTGTAAAATAATAACAAATACTATGAACCTGGTAACATTAAAACTGATATTAGAATCCACTCACCTTTACCACAAGCAATAGCTTTACCACTCAATAGCTCCTATTATGCTCAAGTACAACTTACAAGAATAAATAAAATAAAATTTTAAAAATATCAGAACACAAACTGTATACCTTGAAATGAACTACATGTTAGATTATAAAGTTATATTATAGATGCTTAGCTATAATCAGTCTTATAAGAATAAAAGAATAAATGACAGTTGTACTGAAAACAATTACTTTATTCATTGAATAGATATTGAAAAAGTACAGAAGCAAAGACATCTGTTTAGTTGCTGAGTAATCTCACAAAAATCAAAATGTAAGTTCATTTCTCTTGTATTTCAAATTCACATTGAGGAATAGAGATAAACAAGTGTATAAATACTCAAGAGTTTATGGCAAATAGTACAGGGTAAGGGACTGTGTATATAACTGTACAGCAGCTATTTTGTATTGTAAACAATTAACAGTTGTTTAAATAGAGCTCTGATAGAATTTTCCACACAGAAGAAATAGCAGAGTTAATGAGTCATTGATCATCCTGAAGAAACACCAAGGGAAGTGAGTCAAGTGAATTAGTGAAAAGTAAGTTAGAGATCCCTGATGGCAATGGTACATGATATAACTAATTTAAAAATTACTATGCAATTCTGGTAATGTATGATTTGTGGTTCTTGGGTGTGCTGCCCTTTATGTCTGGAAGACAGTTTCTTTGGAGTCATTTTCTGCTTCTAGATCTTACAATCTTTCTATTTCTTCTTCTGTATAGAATCATGGGCCTTGATGAAAAAAACTGAGTGCTCAAAAGTCTTTTAGCCTCTGCACACTATTCAGTAGGGTCCTCCCATTTGCTTACAGAGAGCAAATAATAGCCTGACATTACCCTGTGATTCCTGGAATGTGGTTCATGTATTCAAATGAATACTACTCTGCTATTAAATGAAGACATCATGAGTTTTTCAGGCAAATAGATGGAACTAGAAAATATTATCATGAGTGAGGTAACTCAGATCCAAAAGGACATGCATATTATGTACTCACTAATATGTGGATATTAGAGAAAATAAGTATAAAATTCCCAGGATACAATACACATAACTCAAGAAGGCTAACAAATCAAAGGGTCCAAGTAAGGATGCCACTCTGGAGGGACAAGAAAGCAATCTCAGGGGAGGAGGAAAAGAGGGAACTGGATGGGAAAGGTGACAGGGAGGGAAAAGGGGAACATGATCTAGTATTGGGGAGCCAGGAACAGGACTGAAGCCCTGTGGGCCAGCAGAAATAATGAAAACATGCCACCTTGGAAGGTAGGAAGTTGGGGGACCATCTAGAATATACCAGAGACCTGAAAGGAGAGACACTCTCAAGTCTCACTGGGAGGGATTGTAGATGGAAATGCCCTTACAGTTGTCAGAGGGAACTTGTAGAGTCTACCTCGAGTACAAAGACAAGTCAAGTGGAGCAATGGGTTTGCCATTCCACAGTCAAAATTCTGACCCAGAATTGTTTCTGCATGAAATAACTGCAGGGTTTAAAATGGAGAAGAGCCTTAGAAAAAGGAGGTCCAGTGACAGGCCCAAATTGGGATCCAGCTCAAAGGGAGACACCAAGGCCTGCCACTATTACTGAGGCTATGGTGTGCTTACAAACAGGTGCCTAAAGACTGCTCTCTGAATGTTCCAACAAGCAACTTAAAGAGTCAGATAAAAATATTTACACCCAACCAATGGACAGAAGCTGGTGACCTCTGTGGTTAAATTATGGAAAATCTGGAAGAAGCTGAGGAGGTCAAATTTCTAGGAAGACCAGCAGACTCAACTAATCTAACCTCCATCCCTGGATTTCTGAGTCACTGAGCCACCAACCAGCTAGCATACAGCAGCTGACATAAGGCCCCCAATATATATACAGCAGAGGACTTCCAGTCTGGACTCAACCAGAGCAGATGTACCTAACCCTCGAGAGACTTGGAGCCCCAGGGAGTAGGGGGGAGCATTCTCTTGGAGATGGGGAGGAGATATAGGATGTGGAACACTCCAGGGGTGGACTGGGAGGCAGACAAAATCTGGACTGCAAAAAAAAAATTAAAAAAAAATATTATCCTGAGTGAGGTAATCCAGTCACAAAAGCACACACATAGTATGCACTCACTGATAAGTGGATATTAACCCAAAAGTTTGAAATACAAGAAATAATTCACAGACCATATAAAGCTCAAGAAGAAGGAAGAGCAAAGTGTAGATGATTCAGTCCTTCTTAGAAGGGGGAACAAAACACTCATAGAAGAAAATAAGGAGATGAAGTGTGGAGCAGATCCAGAAGGAAAGACTATACAAAGACTGCCTGACCTGGGGATCCATCCCATATACAGTTGCTAAACAGGATGCTATAATGAATGCCAGGAAGTGCTTGCTGAAGGGAGCCTGATATGGCTGTGTCCTGTGACAGAGCCTGACAAATACAGGCAGGGATGCTCTCAGGCAACCATTGGACTGAGTGCAGGGTCCCTGGTAGAGAATTTGGAGAAGTGACTGAAGGAGCTAAGGGGGTTTGCAGCCCCATGAGGGGAGCAGCAGTGTCAACTGGCCAGACCACCTGGAGCTCCTGGGGACTGGATCACCAAACAATGAGTACAAATGGTGGTAGTCCATAGCTCAGGCTGCATATGTGTCAGAGAATGACCTTGTTGGACATAAGTGGGAGGAACGGCCCTTGGGCCCAAGAGGTTTTGGTGTCCCAATGAAGGGAAATGCCAGTGCAGGAGGGCAGGAGTGGATGAATTGGTGATGAAGAGGCAGGGGGAAGAGATAGGATAGAGGGTTCCAGAGGGAAGACCTGGAAAGGGGATAACATTTGAAATGTAAATAAAGAAAAATCCAATAAAAGAAAAAATATTTAGGAAACATTTTTAAAAAGGGGAAGACAAAGCTGTTTCTTATAGACTTAGATTTAATTCACTTAGCAATAAAACTGTAAAAAATTTTTCTTTAATTATGCAATAAAGTTTGAAGCTTATTTTTTTTAAAGATTACAGAATTATCTTTAAAAAATGCCATACATTGAGATAATGACTAAATAACATGTAACTTATTTCTGGCAGTGGAAGTTTTACATGATGTGAAGTGAGAATTTCTGGTTTCATTGGAGACCCAATTGTGTGATGTGTTTTTTTTTTTTTTTTTTTTCTGGAACCTATTTTATGGTAGAATGTTTTGCTGGGGCAGATACATGAGACGATGTTTTGCTGAAGCATACATGTAAGAGGGTGCGTTACTGAGAAAGACACAAATGTGGTGTTTTTCTGGAAACTGCCTGTTAAAAGGACATCTGATGTTTTGCTGGAGTGGTGCTTAAGAGGACACATGAAGTTGGAAAGAGTATAAGACTAACCCAACAGTCAGTGGATGATGCTCTTCATGGGCTCACAGCACAGTATCACTGATCTTTGCTTGTCTTCGAAGAGAGTAAATCACTAAAGTTTCAAGCTGTCTCTTGCTACTTCCACAGACTCATGCAGACTTGGTGGAACCTTATAGTTTCTTCTGAATTAAGCTGCTGCTACTGGTTAGTGTTTGGTGTTTACCTATTGAACTGAGCTGCCAGTACTGATTTGTGTTTGATATTGTAGACTGTATTTCTGATATCCTAACAACAAATACTGGGATCTCTCCAAAAATTACCACAACCCTTGTATCCTATTAGCCCTTCCTTCCCCCATCCTCTGGTATGTGGGCTAGAGGGAGGTTGAAGTGTTTAGGAATCCTTATTAAAGTAGATTTTGAAAAATTGAGGCCTATAATGATGGCATAAAATTTCTAGTTAAGACAATCAACCATTTTGTCCTTGCCCATGTTAAGTGTCCCAGTGAGGGCTGTCCTTTCAACAATGTGCCAGTCAGTACTGAAGACACCAACAGTATCTAATCAAAAAATACCAGTGCTGCCCCTGCAAACCTGGTGTCATCATCTGTGTATCCGCTCCTGATTGGTGTACCTGTTGAGATCTGACATGGGCCAGGGTTGAGCAGTCAGAGATAGCCAGGTTTCATGCATGTGTTGCAACATTTCCAAACTGTCATATATCAGTGGGATTTCTAGGTCTGGGTTCGCCAGCAGAGTGACAGGGCTCAGAGAAGTGCTCAGAGCAAAGGAACTTGAGGTAGTTCAATAGAAGAAACTGGTAATGTGTCAATCTAGCATTTGAAATCCACAATTAAAGGGAAATTTTTGAGGACTTCCTTTATGAGATGAAGGATATTTATGATGAGAAACTGTCCTGGGGTTAATTTATTTGCATCATTAGTCAGTAGGGAGGTGGCCACTATGATTCTCCAGCAGTTAGTCCACCTGAAGTGGGTTTGTCCTAACAATGCCTGTTTTGTGTTAATTCTGGTCCCCAATACTTCTTACATTAGTGTTTTCATATAAGACACTGAGAAACCCTGCCCCAAATTAGCTCCAATTGGTAAATAAAGATACCAGCAGCCAGTGGCTGGGCAGGACAGACATAGGCAGGACTTTTAGGATTCCCAGCATGGGAGAGAGAAGGAAGGAAGAAGCCGAATCAAAATGGGAGGAGCATAGGGTGAACCAGCCATGTAAGAATTCTAGTAAGTGGTCCTAGTGGCCACTTCCCTGATTGGGTCTGGGGCAGAAGAGATGAAATATAGATTTTAAAGATGTTAATTCTGGAGAGGAGTGTTTGCTAGCCTTGGGAAGGATTAGAATTAAGCTAATCAAGACATATTAAAATAAACTGGTGTGTGTGTGTCTGTGTGTGTGTGTGTGTCTGTGTGTGTGTCTATGTATCTCTTGGGTGGGTGCACAAATACAGCTCATCAGAAGCATTGAGTGGACTGACTACTCCTATATTCACCCAGCCAGAACTGAATGCAACTTTTTAGACAGGTAAAACAATGTCATCCCCAGGATCTCAGGTTTTGGTGCAGTACTTCCTTGACAATACCATGACTCTTGTCCAAAAATATGTGGAAAGGCTTTGTCAGAGAAGGTAGGGTCAGAAGAGGGGCAGATAATAGTCCTAATTTTAAGTCTCCTTTTGTTGTCTAATTTTTCTATCTAGAAATTCAAATTCTGTATTGAATCGATAGAGAAGGGGGTCAGCCTTATATTGTCACTGATTTTAGTGGAGTTGCATCTAGTTTCTCTTCATATAATTTGATGTTGGATGCTGCTTTGCTAGATATAGCTTTTATTATGGTTATGTATGTGCCATGAATCCCTGATCCAAGTCTTTTAACATGAAGGGGTGTTGTATTTTTCAAAGTCTTTTCACCATCTAATGAGTTGATTATATAACCATTTTTTTTTACTCTGTTTATGTAGTGGATTATGTTGATAGATTTCCATATATTGAACAATCCCTAAACCCCTGGAATGAAGCCTAATTGATAGTGGTGAATAATGGTTTTGATGTGTTCCTGGATTCAGTTTGGTTGAATTTTGAGCGGTTTTTCATTGACGTTCATAACTGAAAGTGGTCTGAAGTTCTCCTTCTTTGTTTAGTCTTTGTGTGATTTAGGTATCAGAATAACTGTGGTTTTATAGAATGAGTGAGGTAGTGATCCTTCTGTTTCTATTTTATGGAATATTTTGAAGAGTGTTTATATTAGCTCTTCTTTAATGGTCTGGTAGAACTATGCACTAAAACGATCTGGTCCTAGGCTTATTGTGGTTTGGAGGTTTTTAATGACTGGTTATATTTCCTTAAGGGATGTGAGCCTGTTTAAATAGTTTACCTGGTCTTGATTTAAATTTGGTACATTGTATCTGTCGTTCATTTAATCTAGATTTTCCAGTTTTGTTGCATATAGGATCTTATAATAAGATTTGATGATATTTTTTAAAAATTTCCTCAGTTTCTGTTGTTATCTCTCCCTTTTTATTTTTGATTTTGTTAATTTGGTTACTGCCTCTGTGCCTTTTAGTTTGTTTGGCTAAAGGTTTATCTATCTTGTTGATTTTCTCGAAGAACCAGCTCTTGTTTTCTTTTGGTTTTTTTTTTGTTTGTTTGTTTGTTTTTGATTCATTGTATTATTCTCTTTGTTTCTATTTGGTTGATTTCAGCACTGAATTTGACTATTTTCTTGATTCTACTGTCTTGGATCTGTTTGCTTCTTTTTGTTCTAGATCTCTCAAGTGTGCTGTTAAGTTGCTAGTATGGGATCTCCCCAATTTCTTTATGAAGGGATTCAGTGCTCTAGACACTTATTTCATGATGTCTCATAAATTTGGTTGTACAAAGTCTATAATTTCTTTTTTTACTTTTTCCCTGATGAAGTTATAATTGAGTACATAGTTTTTCAGTTTTCATAAAAATGCAAACTTCCTGTTTTGTTTGTTATTTTGTTTGTCAAAGTCCATCCTTAGTTGGTGATGGCCTAATAGCATCCATGGGATTATATTAATCTTGTTTCTGTTAAGGCTGATTTTGTGTCTGGTTATATGGTCAATTTTAAAGAAGGTTTTATGAAGTGCTAAGCAGAGAGTATATTCTTTTGTTTTGGGGTCATATGTTCTGTAGATATCAACTTGCCAGGGTCTAGCCTCAGCCTCAACAAGAGTTGGGAATCATCAAGGACTAGGGATACCTGGTAGGCAAATAAGAAAACAAACAATTGAGATACAATAGTGATAGGCTGGCTTTTCTGGTGTGTGAGCCCTTAAACTCTAAAGTCAGAGTGCTCACCTAGACTTGATTGAGCCCCAGTTTTTTATTGAAATCATACAAGAAAATTGGGTTACAAAATTCATAGGGGGCTGGGTAAATGCCCACATTTTCTTGTGAAAAAGAGTAATACAGATTTAGAACAGAAAAAATGGGAACTATACAATCTCAGACATAAAATTTTACAGCAATGACAAATTTTTATATCTCCAGTCTCCAGTGAGGTCAGGGGCACCAGCATTGTGGTTACAAAGTCAGTATCTTTCAGACACATGTGAGAGAATACAGTTCCATAAAAGGGCAAACATGAGGTCATACTGCTGACCCTGCAGTCTTTATAATTTTTGGACCCATCTGTCTGTCTACAAAAACATCCTCACCTGACCTGTATGGAGAATTCCTAGGAGGCTGCCACCATAGTCTCTAAACCCAAGGAATCCATTGCAGACTTTCCAGGAAATATTTGTATATATTTTCATCCTCAATTTTATGATAAAAATATTCTATTTTTATTATACAGAATTGAAACTAAGACTAGGGGAACAGCTGCAGATTTACTCATTTCTGCCTGCGGCTCTAGGTTACTTTCATTTCCACCTAGATTGAGTGACTGTAACATACATTTCTCTTGAATTCACGAACAGCCTTCACTTAAATATTATTGGTAACATCTAATTTCTGGATATCAAGCAGGCTCCTACTAGATCTTGCCAGGCACCAAATACTGGTTTACTCAAAGAAGGAAGAAATAAAAGAAACAGTAAATAGATAAAGAGAATAATAAAAACTAAGAATAATTGCAGAGATGACATAACAAGGTACTTGCGCCAAAGAAGCAGGCCTTGGGGCTTCTTGGTACTAATACTGGGACCCACAAGAAGCTATTGCCTCACACTCTGAAAGATGGTACCTCTGACAATATTTTCTTCCTTTTCATCATGGGTCCCTGGCATCTCGAGTTTAATCTGGGGTGTTTCCAACTTTGGCTAAATCCATTTGGTTCATATCTTCTTTAAGTTTCATTGTGCCTCTATTTAGTTTCAATGGCCTGTCCATTGGTGAGAGTGAGGTGTTGTTAAAGTGGATTATTCTTATAACATAAAATCTTTCTTATGAGGGATCTAACTAGTATTTTTAAAATGTTGACATTGATTTTTATTCAGTTTTCTGGGAATATTTTTTATAAAATTATATCACAGATTTAATATATGCTTATTTTATATAAACTTATCTTTCATGATCTCTGTCATTATTCTTAAGTAATATTTTATATTTTTAAAACATTTAAACACCATGCCAATGTTCCTGAATTTTTCAATTTTAGTATTTAATGTCAGCATATCTAATTTTTATAATAATGTTTAAAATTTGTTTATTTTCTTTTTCTCAATATCAAATACAAGTGAAGTGTTTTGGTTAATACAGTTAGAGAGACATGTATCATTGCAACACAGGAAGATATCTTTAGGTGGACAAGCAGGGACCTAGTTGTAAATCCCTACAAAAATCTCATCAACATGAAAATACAGATAAAAAACTGTGGTAGTCTTGCTAGTCACTGTCAAATATAAAGCATGGGCTAATTTTCTATTATTTTTACTCAAAGTAAAACACAGGTTTATATTTACTTCCATGTGGTAAAACAAGTTATATATATATATATATATATATATATATATATATATATATATATATATATATCATCATATTAAATGTCAGGCAAAGTGCACAAAATAATTCTATTGTTCCCTTCTTTTATACAAGGTCTTTGGTTTTAACTATTGTGTAAAGATAGTTTGGAAGAGGTAGCATGAGATGAGCTAATAAATTTTATTTTATTATGATTATAAGGCATCCCTTAATATTATCTAGATATTTGTCTTTCTGGTGTGAATTCATCAGAGAGTGCATTTGTGTACTAAGAATCTAATTTTGCAATGACTGCCAACTTTATATGTGAGGTATCTTTTAAAAACTTTCTCTTTGTAAACCAAATACTATAGATAGATACCAGTTCACATCACCTCCAGTTACAGTCTGTCCAGCAGGAAATGGAGTTTGCAAAATAAGTTGTATTCCTCTGCTACATTTTTACCAAAAGAAACTTTTTTATGATTATCAAGTAGCTGGATATTTAGTGTCATTGTAGGTTTGACTCAATCTCACCATTTTTCACTAATTTTCTTAAGTACGTAAAGAGTGTTAGGGTTCAAGGTATAGGATATTCTGAGGGATTAAGCCCTGGGCTTAATTTTAAAAAGTACATAACTTAATTTCAGTGTTGTACAGGAAGACAGGATATTGTTCAGTAATCTCACAGTTGTTCCTTTATGAACATAAAATAACCAGTCTCATACTCCTCTGATCACTCAGAAGAAATTCAATTTTATCTTTGCTCATTCAGTCGGTCTCTGTTACACTTCCTTTCTCATACCCACTAATTCATTTTTTGCAATTATTCCTTAACTAAGTAATTAATTTATTTGTTATTTAAGCTCTGTTATGGAATATTTGTTTCATAATTCCTATAAACAACAAGCTCATTATGTGACAATGGGGCTGATAGAGAGTAGTTACTATTCTAAGAAAGGCACAGTTTCATCTGGGTATCAGTTTCAGTGATCATAATTAATGTAGCTCTATACTAACTTTGTTCTTAAGTCCCCTTCTCAAACGTTGCTCTGAATTCAATAAAGAAAATCAAATTGCTATTGTTCTTAAATTTGACATCTTTGTATAACTCGAAGTATTATTTAGTAATTAAGGGAGATATTGTCATTTTAACCCTTCTAACAGGTTCTATCTATCTTCACAAGTATTCTAGATATAATCTAGATTTTCCATAGTCTATATTCAGCAGTATATTCACTAAAACTACAAAGCACAGAGATAGAAATGATTGATTTGTATAAAAAAAGGCACTAGAGGTGGTTAAATTCTATCTAGAATGCAGGACAGGAATAAATATTTAACAATTAATATTTTGTTACTTGATCATTTATTATTATATCAGCAGTTCACAAGTATTTTCTTCAAGAAAAATACTACTTAGAAGGTCAAAAGATTCCATATGCTGTTACTTAGAACCAAGTAAGTTATAAACTACACTTTTTATCTTATAAATTAATATTTGTTGACTGCAACCTCTATTTCATCTCTGGAATTCAGTATTAGATTTGGATAATATACTTTCCATCATTATAGAATGTATTTGATTACTGAAATTATTCTAACCTTAAGGTTCAAGATTTCTGTATTACTGAAACCATACAAACTAATGCTATTTAAACTGAAATTGTTGGACTCTATTAACAAGATCTCAGGATAAATCTATATATTATTTATATATGAGAACATTTTGTTTTGTTAGATAATATCATATAGTATTTTGAACTTTAACCACTAATGAAATACAAGGCCCTGAATTATAAAAAGAGCAAGCCAAAAAAAAGTATATACTATTAGTTGGAGGGAAGAACAGAAAGATAAAATTAATTATACTTCAAAAAAGAAATATAGTAATATTTATTATAATAATAATATAAGTGAAAATATAACTGTAATAATACACACATAAAGTAGGCCTAAAATAATTTATAAAAACTTATGAAGCAACATTCTATGAATATTTTAGCAATATAATCTTTATTTAAATATTAAATTGACATTTCATTTCTAGAAAGATATACTACAATTTTACTATATATTAGTGAAATGGCAAATGCATAAAGACAAAGTCTGACATATTCAGAGGTGGATGCTCACAGTTAATCATGGAAGTGATCAAGGGGTTCCCAATGGAGGAGTTAGAGAGAAGGAGCTGAAGGAGCTGAAGAAGCTGAAAGGGTTTGCAGCCCCATGAGGAGAGCAAAAATACCAACCAACCAGAGCTCCCAGGGTCTAAACCACCAGCTGGGAGCAAATAGGAAGGGACCCATGGCTCCAGCTGTATATGTAGGGAAAGAGGGCTTTGTTGGGCATAGGTGGGAGAGGAGATCCTTGGTCCCATGTAGGCTGGACACTGAGTGTGGGGGAATTAGAGGGTGGGGAGATAAGAGTGGGGAGTGTTTGGGGGCACATCCTCAGAAATGGGATAAAGGGTGGGGGGAATAGGTTAAGGGGATAACATCAGAAGTGTAAATAAAATGTCCAATAAAAATGTATATAAAAAATAAATTTTGAAAAAAAGACAAATTTCTCATTCAGAAAATACCAGTTGAAAGAAATCATAGAAAAATACAAATAAACTATACTTCAAATTTTGAGATACAAAAATTTCACATACTTGAGAAATATTTTAGAATTAATTGAATAAATAAAGTGAAGACATTAATTTTCCAACAATCTTCTTAAATGCATTTTTGACCTCTTTGTTCCGTAAGCTGTATACTACAGGGTTCAGCATAGGAATGACCATTGTATAAAACACAGATGCAACTTTGTCTGTGTCCATGGAATGATTGGTGCTGGGCTGTAAATACATGAATATAAGTGAACCAAAGAAGATGGATACAGTGATGAGATGAGATGCACAGGTAGAGAAGGCCTTTCTCTGTGCTTCAGCTGAACGCATCCTCAGGATAGCAATGAAAATAAGCAGGTAAGTGTTTAAGATAACCAAGAGAGTAAAAACAACATCCAATGTAGCCAAGATAAGGAGTGTAATCTCATTTAAGTGGGTATCAGAACAAGAAATAGTCAGCAGTGGGGGAATGTCACAGAAAAAGTGATTAATCACGTTGGAATGACAGAAGGAGAGACAGAATGCAAGAGCAACATGAATAGAGGATTGCAAGATCCCACACATGTAGCAGCAGGTGACAATTAGAATGCAGGTTGTACTTGTCATAATGGTAGTGTAGTGCAGAGGTTTGCACACTGCAGCATGACGGTCATAGGCCATTGAGGCAAGGATCAAACTTTCAATAGCAATAAAAGCTACAAAGAAGAACATTTGGGCAGCACACCCATTGTAGGATATGATCTTATTTCCTGTGAGAAACCCTTCCATCACCTTGGGCGTGATTGCTGAGGCATAAACACAGTCCACCAGGGAGAGGTTACAGAGGAAAAAGTACATGGGAGTGTGGAGTCGGGAGTCCAGCAGAATCAGCATGATCATCCCAAGATTCCCAAACAGTGTGATCAAATAAATGAGAGTGAAGATAACAAACAAGGGGATCTGAAGCTCTGGGACATCTGTTAACCCCACAAGAATAAATTCAGTAACTTCTGAAATATTCTCCATCAGAGTCATTTGGGCATGATTATGACAAGTTCCTAGGATAAATAAAGAAATATACTATTTAAATATCAATGTAATTTTAAACTAGGACCAAACACTTTTATTCATTTCATTTTTTCTTGTGAATGACAGTTTATATCAGATGATGAAATACATGCTAGAGAACTGCAAGCATTTTGCTCATATGGAAGTGATACCTATGTACACCAAGTTTATTTGATACCAGAGGCAGCTAATAAAACTGTGGTGCTCAATTTTGTTTTCATTAAATAGAGTGATGTGTATTCCACTAAATCATATTATATTCATTATTATTGCTTGTAATACATGCATTTTTAGTATTTTATAGACATTGAAAGTTTCGTCAACACTAATAGATATGAGGAGTGTGTGGCTTTTGTTTATTTGAATAAAATCTGGAAAATGCATTTTACATATCTAATATATTCCCTTACCACCTTCAAGATATGCAATTATTTGGAAATCTTATCCTGGCACACACATTTTTTTTTTCTAAATCACGAGACTTCTTAGTTGGCTTGTCAATTTTAAATATTACCACTTAGAGGAAACTGGATGATATCTTCATATATTTCCACAGGAAAAATGAGTAAACAACTTTCCAAATTGATGAGGAAAACTACACCTCCTTAATCTCTATGTCATTCACTTTTACATAGACTGATGTCATCCCTTACCAGCCACCAATATATCGTTATGAATTATGTTTGATATATTGGAAATAAAACAAGAAAATTTGGTCTGGATCTTCCATAGAGTCTTGGTACATTTTTAGGAAGCCATATTGCATACCATTATCTGATTGACTCACAAGCACAATGATTCATATGACAGATGACTACTACAGGTTATAGTATGAAAGCCACTGCACCCACAAAAACCTCCTTTGTTCCTGGAATGTTGAGACATATTTTCAACTGTAAACATTATTACTATTCAAGGCAGAAGAATATATATAAGGATAGTCAAGCTGAATGGATTTTTCCCCTAACTTACAAGTTACTCCTGTGGTTTTCTTTGTGTATAGATATCAACTTCAGCTCTTCTAAAGAGAATCCACTGATACTGAACATCAAAATATAAATAATGTAAAACAGTGTGGTATGACAAAAAATAAAGCAAAATAAAAAAAAATACTCAGCATGTTTGTAGAATATCTATTCAACATATACTACCACTTTTCCTATTGATGTCACTTGGTTTAAAAGGCTTGATTTTGTTTCCCTTATGGTTCTAACTTTCTATCACTGTATAGTTTAACACTTACCATTGTTCTAGAAACAGACAACTGCACAAAAGTTTTGTGGTATGAAAACTTCATGCCTAGATTATTGGTCTGGCAACCACACTCAGGAAAACATTGTGAGGGATACTCATTCCTGCTTCCTTCAATAGATCTTCCTTACAGAACTCTGGCCTGTGTGTGCTTTTGTCAGTATCAAGGCAGTTGTTGCAAGCTCCTCATATGCCTCAGGGGTATCAGGGTAAATAGCAAATATCTCTGGAGTCTTGTGATTCCATGTTGGCCACTCATCCTCACCTTAACAAAGTCATCAGTATGTTTGGAATTTTAGTGGAAAGTTTAGTCCTTATGAGGACATGAAAGAACAGATATTTAGAGGGAAGTCCTTCTGATTATAAGAAAAACGGTGCCACAATAAGTTAGACAATAAAAATAAAAGCCCTCAGAATCCCAGGTTCAGGCATCCACTCCATGCTTCTAGCATTCGTCACATGGTTCTAGGGCATTTTTTCCCTTCATCATTTTTTCATTTTGTTGATATTTAATCAAACATCACTATCTTACCAACACTAATGTCTTGTAAGTTTTGTCTTTGTCGTTTTTTATAAATGTATCAACACTCACACACAAACACACACATACACATTCCTCATCTTGTGAGAAGGAATGTAATATGTTATCAGACACACACACACACACACACACACACACACACACATATATATATATATATATATATATATATATATATATATATATATATATGTGTAGTGGTATGGGACAAATCAGGGAAATATGTATTTTCTATATTATTTATCATTTACCAGTTGTGAAGTCATCTAAAGTTTTCTTTTGTATTTATTTAAAATAGTCACTATGCTTTTAAAACCAAAATGATCTTACTTCATTTCAGTTATACCTAATGCATTTTTCTCTTTAAGATGAGAAGCTATACCAATAAAGTCTCAATATGACTGCCTCAATATGAACTGAACAAGAACAACAACAGCAGCCATATCGAAGTGAAGAGTCAAAGACTATCAGGACCCCACCTCATAGGTTTTTTCTGTAAAAAAAAATTACAGGCAACTAAGGAATGCTGAGAGTGGGAGAATTTTTTTCTGGAAAAAACATACCAATTAGTTATGTATTACCAAATCATCAGCTAAACAAAGATACGTACAAATAAAATTATATAGATCAGGTTATATTTTAAATACACATATGCACATATATATTTGCATATATATTTTCAGGTAGCAATAATCAGTGAAAAATAGGCCATGAATTTGAAAGATAACAAGAAGGGCATATGAGAGGGTTTGAAAGAAAGAAGTTAAATAGAGAAATTATGTAATGATATTACAATCTCAAAAATAAAAGAAAAATTATATAAATCTATTTTTTTACATATTTACCTTTCATTTGAAGTCCCCTAGCAGAAATTTATTTGTTTTGTCAACATAGTCATGAACAGTAATGAATCTAGGTTTATGGTCCTGGATTTTACCTTCAAATATTATTTCTGTTTCCTGTTTCAGTGTTGTCTTTACTCCCTAATCTTCAATGTAACATTTGTAAAAAATTCTTAAGTAGTTACCCTCAAATAGTGATTTACTACAAAAAAAGAAAAAGAACATAAAATTTTGAGAGGAGAATGTGATAATGAGGGTAATGTTATGGTTAGTGTTAAGTATTTCATATATATATGCAATAAATTATTATATTCACCCTATACTTTCTCTCTCTAACTTCCCCAGATCTTACACAGCATGGCTAAGTTACATGCCTTCTTTTGTTTATTTTAGGAACTCATTAAGTTCAATTAGTTCTGCTCAAATATAGATGTACGTGGAGTCATGAACCAGAGCATGGGCAATGTACTCTAAAGGAAACTCCCAAAGAAAAATGATTCTTCCCTCCCACAAGACTGCTATCAACTACCAGTATTTCTACAGTCATTGATCAGATTAAAGCTATTTGTGTGCACCTGTGCATGTACATGTTCTGTGTGGTGTATGGTTGCTTCACATGGGACTCAATTTTTGATGTATTTGGAAATCAAAAGCCAGCTTCTGCAATCAATGTTGAAAATGCCATTCACCTCCTTTGAAAGGAGGTATCTTATTGACCCAGAGGTATCCTTCTTTCCATGATAGACTTAATCAGATGAGAAACTCACCTGCTTATCAAAGAGACCTAAGATTTTGTTAGATGAATTAGGTAAGGTCTCCAAATGTAAACCCCAAGTCAGTGATTCAAGGTCATATCCTTATTTCAGATTTGATAGTAGAACTGATGAAGGAGTGAGAACAGCATTAAGGGAAGAGAAGAATGGAAATTCAGATCTTCACTAAGGAGTGGCTTATCTATGTAAACACCTGAGGCTTGGTCTTATTAGGAACCTCATAGCTGGTAGAAGTCCACAGAATATGTAACACAATGACATTAACCAATAGTGAGCAATATGATTTTTCTTGTTTCCCTTCCTGCATTTTATTTGGTAAAAGAAAAAAAATAATAATTGTTCATCACCTACAATTTTCAGTTGTTCATATTTGGTTTCCAGAATTCAAGAATGAAAATGGAGACAATGAAAGAAAAATTATAGAAAAACCTCTCTCATAGAAACATTTTTTATCAAATGAATGCTCACATTCAATATATGTATGCATGCCTAGACCAAGTGTTGTGATATGACACTGAGTGCTCCAAACTAAATGCAACAAATATATTAACTTTCCTACAACTTCTTAGACTCAGGAAACAGTGTTGAAGAGCAACTGTAAAAATTATAAGAGCCAGAGGATGGGAAGATCTGTGAAATAAAATCCTCTGGGTTCTCTGGACATGACATGGTTCCTGTTGAACACCAAGTGAGAAAAAAAATCCCACATAGATTTGTTAGATACTACAAGACCTCACCTCTTAGTTGAAAGCTTTTAGAAATTGGCAGTTGCTGAAGGAGAAGGAAAAAAATATTTTTTGAGGATGAGACACTTAACATTTCCAACTTATCAGTGCATACTTCCATATATATATATATATATGTATATATATATATATATGTATATATATATATATATCCATATCCCATGGAATGTATTGAATTATCAAAAAAGGATAATATTTTAAAAAGACATGCAGTTGGGATGAAGTTGTACGAAGAGTTATGGGAAGAGTTGGGAGGGGAAACTGGAGGAGAGGATAGGTATGTAAATGTGCTATTTCATTGCATACATGTATGAATTTCTCCAAAGTAAAACCAAACAGTTCCAATAATTATAAATAGATTAAACTTATTGCACATGTTTTAAGTAGTGGTTTGATAAAAATAAAGAAGGGTGGCTATAACAAAATTAAGTACCATAGAGTTTCTATGTACTTTGAAACATGTAAAACAAGATTCATATTCAGTTGAAATACATCTTCATGATTGCACTCAAAGGAATTCTTTTCCCTAGAGAACTCCAAGCCTATGCAATTTTCTCCAGATTCCTATATAGTAAGGTCTATAGTCTCATTTTGACTTCATATGAGAATACTTCAAATGGGCAAGAGACCAAGTAGTCTTTCTGATCATTATGTTTTTAAACTGTTGCTAATAATTTGTCTGTAAAATAATGTTCTTCAACACTATTTGTTTTGAGTCTTCACACACAGCCAGAGGTAAATTCCAATGTAATTATTATACTGACTTATTATTATAAGATAGTTAAATACTAATATTTTAAAATATATTTCTCTCAGCTAGTTTTACAATTACTATTCCATGAAATGTATGGGAATTTTTTTTTCTAAAAGTAAAGAAACTGTGCCTGATCTAACAAAATAAATTCTAATAATACTAAAAATATTTTTGATAAATGTTAGACTTAAGGCAAGGTATCCTTAGTTCCTTGATACTAATCACATCATCATATCTTGATGCTTTAAGAGCATTAGAATTTTGACTATATTTTTTGAAAAATAATTTCTCCAAATATATTTGTGCATTATTGCAATGGTCAATTATTGGTTCTAGATATATAATCCTGTCTTCCGTTACCCTTTATCCTAATAGGTAAAATTATGTATTTAATAAAAACTATTAAAACTTTAATTGGCATAGAAACATTAAATCAACTATATCATCTCTTAACACTTCAAGTCAGATGTTCATATTTGACCAGTTTTTTTACAATTATGATAAGAGTAGAATTAAAAACTGAAAATTGTGTCATCACATAAATACAAAGATATTTATGAAATGGCAATGCTTCTTTTCTACTCTAGTCAAAATTTTAATGCTCCTAAAGAATCAAGATATAATGTTTGGATTAGATTAAGGAGCTAAAGTATATTGCTTTAAACTAATCAGGGCAGATGATGCTGTGATTGAGTTGTTGGTAGATTCCTAACATTTACTATAGTGTGCGTTTGCCCAAGGAAGGTAAGTGCGTATCTTCATATTCCATGGTGTCATTTTTAACATACTAAAGTCTTTATTCCAATTTTCAGAGTTTTCCACGATCTCATTTCTTTTTAGGTTAGAAATTATCATAGTGAAATGATTTTAAAAATCAGATATACTGTGAATGGTTAGAGATATATTGGAATTTGGAATAACTTAATACTAGATGTAGACTGTTAAGAAGGCTCATTTCCTAATCCTCTAAATAGCAACACACACACACACACACACACACACACACACATATATATATATATATATATATATATATATATATATATATATATATATGGAGAGATACATGTATATGTATATATATACATGTAAATGTATATGTGTATATATGTATATGAATATGCATATATATATACTTACATATATGTGTACAATACATAAATGTGTATAAATATTGATATTTGTATATATATATATGTTCATATACAGCATTAATTGGAATGATGTGTGATTTGTTTCAATTATCTAAATATACAAACAATTTTGTAATAATTCTTTCATATTTATCTTAAAATTTTGATAAATGGCACTGAAAATGTCCATATTTTTAAGCCCAGACACTTGTGTCATTCTGTTTTCACATGACTTTGTCATTGAAAATATTATGGATTATATTGTTGGCCCAATGCAAACAATAGACATCATGAAGCACAATAAATATTTCTTCTGCCAATATCCATACTTTCAGCTATAATGTGGCTATAATTTATTTAAGTTCATATATATGGAATACAGTGTAGCCAGGCTAGGCAAGGAGAGCTAAAGGACCATGGTTGTTAAAAGGAAATCTTTTTGTTTCTTTGTTTTTGTTTTTATTTGTTATTTCACTTATTTACATTTCAAATGTTATCTTCCTTCTCTGTTTCCCCTTATTTTCTTCTTCCTCCCTCTGCCTCTATGATGGTGCTCCCCCATCTGCCTTTTCACAGAATACACATTATCTACACATTATTATATCTTCTTTTAAAAACCATCTTTGTTGGCTGAACTAGTCTTTAACAACACATTTGTTTTAATGTATACAATATTCAGTTATTTGTGAATAACACTACAGTTTAATTTGAGGCATTAAAGTGTGTACACTAAATGTAAATATTGAACAAAGACTGAATGAACTTAAAATCAGTATATAAAGGGAACAGACTGAAAATGGCAGCTTAACTTCTATGATTTCCTGTGCTTGGTGAATGTTTCAAAAATTTTTGCTGCTGTATCCTCACAGATGTAGAGAAATTTTAACTAATCAGTTTCACAGCATTAAAGATTAAATGTATCTCTGCAGATAATGTTCCAGGCATATGAGCCTTTGTTCTTTTAGTTTTGTCCATTTCAAAGAACATCTGTGGTTCCAGAAAAACAACTATGAAGAACATCACAGAAGTGAATGAATTCATTCTACTAGGACTAACCAAAGCACCAGAGCTTCAGGTTCTTCTCTTTATGCTGTTCACATTCATCTATACCTTCACTTTGGCTGGGAATCTTGGAATGATTCTTCTGATATTGCTGGATGCTCATCTACACACCCCCATGTACTTCTTCCTTAGTAATCTGTCCTTGGTGGACTTTGGTTCTTCGTCAACAGTTACTCCAAAGGTGATGGCTGGGCTCCTTACAGGAAACAATATTATTTCTTACAATGCATGTGCTGTTCAGATGTTCTTTTTTGTATTCTTTGCCACTGTGGATAGCTACCTCTTAGCCTCAATGGCATATGATCGGTATGCAGCAGTGTGTAAACCGTTACATTATACTAGCACTATGACAAAAGGTGTCTGTACTAGTCTGGCCATTGGTTCCTATATTTTTGGCATTTTGAATGCTTCTATACAAACAGGAGATACCTTTGGCCTCCCTTTCTGTGTGTACAATGTGATTAATCACTTCTTCTGTGATATTCCAGCAGTGAGGATTCTGGCTTGCTCTGATAAACACATGAACGAGATGATTCTTATTCTCATATCTAGTTTCCATATTATATTTGCTTTTCTTGTTATCTTGATTTCCTACTTACTCATATTTTTAAACATTTTGAAGATGCATTCAAATGAGGGATACCAGAAGGCTTTTTCCACCTGTGCTTCACACCTCACTGCAGTTTTTACTTTTTATGGAACTGTCACCATAATGTACTTAAAGCCAAGTGCCAGTCATTCCATGGACACAGATAAATTTGTCTCTGTGTTTTATACTATGGTCATCCCAATGCTGAATCCTTTGGTCTACAGCCTGAGGAACAAAGAAGTTAAGAATGCATTAAAGAAGGTTGTTCAAAGGGCAAAGCTATGTGTATGTGTAGTACCTTAATGGTGAACACTGATAAAATATTTCATTTCTTATAAATTGGATTTGACTACTTAAATATTAATAATCACATGAAATACATACAATATAGAATTATATCAAGTATCATTCTTTATATGATGAATATATTCACATATACACTTTGAGACTCATTAAACTAGGTATATAATATTTATGTGTTTTTGCAAGAGATTTTATAATAAAGTTTATAAAAATAATAAAAGAATTAAAATTTAAATATATGGTTTATATGAAATTATAAATGATAAAATGCATGATATTCTTAATATGTTGATAGTTATAAAATGTAAAATTAATGAGAAATTTGATTTAACTTGTAATGAAAATATGATTATATGACAAATTTTAAGGGAAAGTATTTTTAAAAGGTGAAAAATAAGTCATTTTTATCACAAAGCCTATCATAATCATCCTTTCACATTTTCTAAATAAAAACTAACAACACCCCATTCAAAATAACAATACTTTCTTTGTCTAAATGTTTTAAATAGCTAATACCATTCCATTAATAACATTTTAGTTGATATATATAGTCTCCTAACATTCATATACTCATTTAATTTTATTGACCCTAAATACTTTCTATTCAAACAAAATAATCAAAAAAACATTTTTAAAAGGCATGTTTCAAAATGAAGAACCTAAAATATAAAAATATAATAGATGAGAAATTACAAAATTAAAATAGTAATGTTATATTTTTTGATGGGTGACAAAATATTAACTAAATGAAAAGTTGCTTAGATGGATATTGTAATTGGGATCATACTATCTCATCCTCCCAAAGAACTGAGGTTAAAAGTACATGACTTACATTTGATAATAGCAAGTTTTTATTGTAGTAAGCATAATATTTATGGCTTCTTGAAGAAACAAGATGGTGTTATGTTTTTAAATTACTAAATTAAAATAAATATCGTTTGATATATTCACAAAGATATATGTCAATCAAATTAAATGAAAAATCAAAGGTTTATAAGATACAGATGTAAATATTATACCTATAGACACCTGATTTTTGAGAAGCCAGAAGAAATATACAACGGAAAAAAAGAAAACATCTTCAACAAACAGTTCTGGTTAACTGGATGTCTTTATACTGAAGAATACAGATAGAATCCTACTTATTACTCACCACAAAACTGAACTCCAAAGTCATCAATATAAAACTGAATATACTATCCTGATACCCATGAACTCATTGGCACACATTAAGACTCTGAATATAACCCTAAAGGCACTAAGATCATCAATTAATAAATGTTACCCAATAAATTGG
The DNA here is from genome assembly GCF_011762505.2 of Arvicanthis niloticus. NCBI lineage: Eukaryota > Metazoa > Chordata > Mammalia > Rodentia > Muridae > Arvicanthis > Arvicanthis niloticus. The sequence continues at coordinate 121,550,119 of NC_047658.1, read as the reverse complement.
AAAATCTTCTGTAATATGAAAGACAGCTTCATTCAGAAAAAAATTTTCAGACTACAGAAAAGCAAAAGATATTTGTCAATACTACATCCAATAGAGAACTAATATCTAAAAATAACTAAAGAAACTAGATATCAAAAAACCACACATAGTACAATTTAAAAATTAGGGAACAGATCAAAACAGAATTCTCTTTTTAAAATTTTTTTTTATTTTATATTTTATTTACATTTCAGATGCCATCCCCTTTCCCCATTTCCCCTCCCTAGAAAACCCCAATCCCATGTCCCCTTTTCCTTTTTGCTTTTATACAATTTTTTAAGTGTTAGTTAAAGGCTTTATATGTTTGGTAACGCTCAATCAGAAGTGTAATCCAATACCCAACCTAGATATATAAACTGTCTTTGACTGGTGGAGACACATGGACATCTGCCTCCATGCCCCCACCTCTTTCTCTCTCTCATTACCTTGCTTCTCCACTCCTTCATCTTCTTTTCTCCTTACTCCATCTCTTCCTCTCAGAATTCTCAATAGAGGAAACCCAAATGTCTGAAAAACACTTAAAGAAATGTTCAACATCCTTAGCCGTCAGTAAATTTCAAATCAAACTCTTTTGAGATGCCACCTTACACATGTTAGAAAAGCTAAGATCAAAAAAATATAATGTGAAAGCTCATGCTGGCAAGAATTTGGAATAAGGGGAATGCTCATCCATTGCTGTTGAGAGTGGAAACTTGTATAACCATCATGGGAAATCAGGGTAGCTATTCCTCAGAAATTTGCTCTTCCTATGGGGTATCTCTCCCCTTCAGCTTCTTAGATCCTTTCCCTAATTCAAACATAAGGATCCCTAACCTCAGGTCAATGTTTGGTTGTAAGTATCTGCTTCTGTATCAGTCATCTGCTGGTAGAGCCTCTCCCAAGACAGCCATGCTAGGCTCTCATCAGTAAGCACATCATAGCATTAGCTATGTATCAGGCCTTGGGATCCTCCCATGAGATGGATCCAAAGTTGGGCTGGTCATTGGACCCCCTTTCTTTCTCCATTTTTGTCCCTGTAGTGCTTTTAGACAGCAACAATTCTGGGTCCAAATTTTTGACTGTGGTTAGTAACCCTGTTCCTATGCTTGAGTCCCTACCTATCTACTGAAGGTAGATTCTTTGAGTTACAGCTCCCCAGTGTTGGGCATTTTGGCTAAGGTCATCCCCACTGATTCATTAGAGTCTTTTACCTCCTAGGTCTCTGGTACTCTAGAGTGTCAACCCACCTTCCATCCCAAGATGCTGCTTATTACCATTCATTCTTTTGGCCCTGTGGACTTCTATTCTGTCTCCATCCCCACATACTTGATCCTGTTTCCTAGTCCTCCTCTCCTTCCCCTCTCTCACCCATAACACTCCCTCTATCTCATGTGATTATTTACTTCCCCTTTGTAAGTAGAACTGAAGCATCCTTACTTGGGCCTTTTGGCTTGTCACACTTCTACTGTCTGTGTTTTATTCTAGGTATTCTGTACATTTTTACTAATATCTACTAATCACATAGTACATACCACGTATGCCATTTTGGGTCTGAGTTACCTCACTCAGGATGATATTCTCTAGTTCCATCCATCTGCCTGAAAAAAATCATGATGTCCTCATTTTTAATAGCTGTTAAGTATTAAATTGTGTAAATGAACCACATTTTTTCAATATCATTCATCAGTTGAGGGATACCTTGGTTGTTTCCAGCTTCTGGCTATTACAAACAAGGCTCCTATAAACATGGTGGAGCACATGTCCTTGTAGAATGGTGGAGTGTCTTTTGGGTATATGCCCAAAAGTGGTACAGCTGTGTCTTCAGGTAGAACTATTTCCAATTTTTTGAGGACTCACCAGATTGATTTCCAGAGTGGTTGTAACAGTTTGAAATCCCACCAGCAATAAGGGAGTGTTCCTCTTTCTCCATATCCTTGACAGCATCTGTAGTCACCTGAGTTTTTTTATCCTAGCCATTTGGACTGGTGTGAAGTGGAATCTCAGTGTTTTTATTTGTACTTCTCTGATGACTAAGAAATTTGAACATTTCTCTAAGTGCTTCTTGGCCATTTGAGATTCTTTTGTTGTGAATCCTCTGTTTAGTTCTGTACCCCATTTTTAACAGGGTTATTTGGGTTTTTGAAAGTTAACTTGTTGAGTTTTTTTTACATATTTTAGATATTAGCCCTCTGTCAGTGTTGGGTTAGTGAAGATTTTTATCTCTGATCACTCCAAGATTTTTATGACAAAGGAATTCTGGGTTTTGTCAAAGGGTTTTTCAGCATCTACTAATATAATCATGTGTTTTTTATTCTTTCAGTTTATTTATATGGTGAATTTATATGGTTTATTTATATGGTGAATTACATTGATGAGTTTTTTTTATATATTCAACCACCCTTGCATCTCTGGTTTGAAGCCTAGTTGATCATATTGGATGCTGTTTTGATGTGTTCTTGGATTCAATTTGCTTGTTTACACTGTGTAGATTTGCACTGATGGTCATGAGGGAAATTGGTCCAAAATTCTCTTCTTTATTGAATCTTTGAGTGGTTTAAGTATCAGGGTAACTGTGGTCTCATAAAGTGAGTATGGCAATGCTCATTCTGTTTTAATTTTGTGGAATAGTGTGAGGAGTACCCATATTAGTTCTTTTGCAAAAGTATGGTAAAATTCTGCACAAAAATCCATCTGGCCTTGGGATTTTTTGTTGTTGTTGTTGAGGAGTTAGGAGATTTTTAATGACTTTTTTCATTTCCTTGTGGGTTATAGGATTATATAGTTTATTTGATTTTTTTAACTTTGATAAATGATATCTGTTTAAAAGATCATCCATTTCACTTAGATTTTTCAAATTTTGTAGGGTATATACTTTTGAAATAGGATCATTTGTTGAATATCCAGTCTTCATTGTAATATCTCCACTTTTACTTCTGATTTTGTTAATTTGGGTACTGTTTCTCCACCTTTTAGGTAGTTTGACTAAGAGTTTGTGTATCTTGTTCATTTTCTCAAAGAACTAGCTGTTGGTTTTATTGATTCTTTGTATTGTTCTCTTTATTTCTAATTGATTGATTTCAGCACTGACTTTGATTATTTTCTGCAGTATTCTTTGCTTGGCCATGTATGCTTCTTTTTTTTATTGGGAGTCTTCAGGTATATTTTTATTTATTTTTATTGGTTATTTTATTTATTTACAGTTCAAATGTTGCCCCCTTCCTGTTTTCCCATCCTCAACCCCCCCATAGTACCCTCTTATCTTTGTTAATATGAGGGTGCTCCTCCAACCACATACCCCATCCTGCCTGTATGTAGGGTTGGTAAATATCTTTTCCCAATCTATACGTTGTCATTTTATCCCATTTGACAGTGTCCTTTGCCTAACAGAGGCTTTTCAATATCATGAGGTTCCATTGATCAATTGTTGGTCTTAGAAAATGAGCCAAAATTGATCTCTTGAGGAAAATCTCCCCTGTGCTTATGTGTTTAAGGTTCTTTCCCACTTTCTCTTCTATTGGCTCAAAATATCTTGTTTTATGTGGAGGTCACTTATCCACTTGGTCTTGAGCTTTGTACAAGAAGTAAAGAATAAGAGTTTGCATTCTTCTACATGCTGAAAGCTACTTGAGCCAGTATCATTTCTTGAATATGCTGTCTTTTTTCCACAGGATAGTTTTGGCTTCTTTATCGAAGATCAAGTTTTTATAAGTGTGTGGTTTTATTTCTGGGTCTCCAATTCTATTCCATTTACCCACCTGTTTATTTCTGTACTGATACCAGGTAGTTTTTATTACTATTGCTCTGTAGTACAGCTTGAGGTCAGGGATGGTAATTCCCCCAGAAATTATTTTATTGTTGAAAACAGTTTTTCTTATTCTGTGGTTTTTTGTTATTCCAGATGTATTTAGGAGGTTTTTTTTTTATCTCTGTGAAGAATTGAGTTGAAATTTTGACAGGAATTGCACTGAATTTGCTGATTGCTTTTGGTAAAATGACGACATTTTTTATGTTAGTCTTGCTGATCCATGAGAATGGGAAATCTTTCTATCTTCTTTGGTCTTCAATTTCTTTATTCAGAAACTCAAAGTTCTTGTCATATAGTCCTTTCACATGCTTGGTTAGAGTCACATCAAATTATTTTATATTATTTGTGACTATTGTAAAGGGGCCTTTCCCTAATTTCTTTCTCAGCCATTTTATCCTTTGAGTAGATGAATGCTACTGATTTGTTTGAGTTAATTTTATATTCTGACACTTTGTTGAAGTTGTTTATCAACTGTAGGAGTTCTCTGGTGGAGATTTTAGATTTGCTTATGTATACTACTAAATCATCTGCAAATAGTGATATCTTGAATTCTTGCTTTCCAATTTGTATCCCTTTGATCTACTTTTGTTATCTTAATTCCTCTGGCTTAAAGTACTATGTTGAATAAATAGAAAGAAAGTGGATAAACTTGCTTTGTGCCTGATTTTAGTGATATTGCTTTAACTTTCTTAGTGGTTTGCTGTATATGGCTTTCAAGATATTTCAATATGGATCTTGAATTCCTAATCATTCCAATACTTTTAACATGAAGAGGTATTGTATATTTTCAAGGCTTTTTCACCAACTAATGAGATGATCATATAACCTTTTCTTTTACTTATTTCTTTTTGTTTTGTTTTTTTCATTTATTAGATATTTTATTTACACTTGAGATGCCATCCCCTTTCCCCATCCCCCCCTTAGAAAACCCCTATCCCATGCCCCCTTTTCCTTTTTGCATTTATACATTTTTTAAAAAAAATGCTAATCATAGACTTTATAAGTTTGGTATTGTTCAATCAGAGGTGTAACCCACTACCCAACCTAGATATAACAACTATCTTTGACTGGTGGAGATACATGAACATCTGCCTCCCTGTCTCCCCCCTCTTTCTCTCTTTCATCACCTAGCTTCTCCTCTCCTTCCTCTTCTCTTCTTACTCCTTTTCTTCCTCTCAGTACTCCTCCCACCTTAGCTCATCCTACACATCACCCTTCCTGTTAAAATGAAACTTTTCTCTCAAAATACAATTAGAGCATAATTATGCCAAATGTAACAGTGAGGTACAAGATAGTCCTACTACCCAGTCCATCCTTTTGTTGACTAACCAGCACCTCTGTCATCTATCCTGACTAAAACATTTAGTTCTGAACCTGGCTTTAGGATGAATGTCAGCTGACGACCATCCACTCAAATCTTTTCTCTCAAGGTAAATAGCTATAAGTTTTCAACCCAGTCAGAAATCCAGAATGACTGATTTAACTATAATTGTGGGAAGCACAAAGCATAGCTTCTAAAACTTAGCCAATTTATAGAGACCTCTGAACACCTGGACACTCGCTCTACTTCAAAACATTGGAGCATCTGTTCTTCTGCCTTCTGGCCCAAGATCATCTGACAGACCTTAGTGCTGCAGAATTATTAAGGGCTGATTACTCTGTCTAAGCAGATATAATCAGTCGACTATTCTGCAAGTGTGTCCTTTTCTGGCAGTAATTTGTCTGTAAAAGGAAAGTGGCAATTCTTGCCTAGTAGCTGTCTCACCACAACTGGAGTAACTCCAAAGATGCTCAATTTCTTCTTAGAATTCAATATAGGAAGCTGTCCGGAGCAGACAGGTCTCTAATCAAAATGAACATTAATACAGAAATGTTTGTCATGTCAATTCTAAGGATTTCTGATGTTTTGAAAACCAGCTATCCATGTAAGGTAATCTGGACTGTTGCCTGTTAACTCCACTCAGCTATTTCTAAATAAAACATAAAGTACACCCTTATAATAAACTCCAAGCCATGAATTTACTATAGTCCCTTAACTCACAGGCTGACCTTCTCAAATCAGTTTAAAAAAGTTAAAGAAGGACTGGGTCTAAGCTTTGTATTCCTAAATGTGTTATACTGGTACAATGCCTATGAGAGTAGCAATATTTATCTCACTCTTATATCACTAAGAAGCTCATGCCAATGAAAACCTTAAAATTTGTAATCAAAGTAAATTGGTGCCATTTAAGAATTTATATCTTCATCTTGATACTAATTATACAGATTTCTACTAATAGGTATGGCTATGCAATTAACCCCTAGCTAATCCTCTCTATTCCCACAAAACCACTACATTTCCCTAGAAAGACAGTCCAACATTTACCACCTTAGTCCCCAAGCCCAGGGAATAGGGGCGCTGATTCTTCATTAGCTTCTTCAAGCTGATTATGGGCGTTGAGATATTAGAAGAGGAGTGAGGAGAAGAGCAAATTGACAATCCTCTGATGCTGTGTCTTCACTGCCTCCAGATGGAATTCCCAGACCTCAGAGGTTTGAGCAGGTCTACCCTGATTGCTTGTTGAGTAGATACCCCAAGGTTGATCATTCTGCAGTATACAATTCTCAAAACAAGTTTTAGTATCAAGATAGTTTTTTTTTTAAGAGGGCTGACATTTTATTAAGAATGTTGGTTCCAACCACTTTTCTTTTATTCCCCTCTTTTATTGGATATAATATTTACATTTCAAATTTTATCCCCTTACCACATTTCCCCCACCACCCAGGAACCCCTTATCCCATCCTCCCTCCTCCTGCTTCTATGAGGGTGTTTACCCACTTACCCCCAGTCCTCCCCACCCTCAGATTCCTGCCTCCTCAGTGCTCAGCCTTCAAGGTACAATGACCTTGTCTCCCACCTATGCCCAACAAGGCCATCCTCCCCTACATATACAGCTGGAGTCATGTGTCTCTCCATATGTGCTCCTAGGCTGGTAGTTTAGACCCTAGGGAGCTCTGGCTGGTTGGTAATGTTGCTCTCCTCATGGGGCCACCAGACCTTAAGGCTCCTTCAGTTTACTCTCTAACTCCTCCACTGGGAACCTTTGATCAGATTAATGGATAGCTGCGAGTATCTGTCTCTGGGTATGCCAGACTCTGGGGGACCTCTAAGGAGACAACCTTATCAGGCTGCTGTCAGCTTTCCCATCCTGACATCCATATCAGCGTCTATTTTTGGTGACTGCCCATGGAATGAATACCCAGGTGGAATGGTCCCCATACAACCCCCTCTTCAGATTCTGTCCCACACTTTGTCTCCATATTTGCTCCATTGGGTATTTAGTTACTCCTTGTAAGAAAGACCTAGGCATCCTCACTTTTTCTTTCTTCTTCATGAGTTTCATGTCGTTTGGTAGTTGAATCTTTGTTGTTTCAAATTTTGGGCTAATCTCCACTTATCAGTGAGTAAATACTGTGTGTGTTCTTTTGTGATTGGGTTACCTCACTCAGGATGATATTTTCCAGTTCCATTCATTTACCTAAGAATTTCTCAAATTCATTATTTTTCATAGCTGAGTAATATTCCATTGTGTAAATGTACCACATTTTTTGAATCCATTCCTCTGTTGAAGGGCATCTCGGTTCTTTCCAGCTTCTGGCTATTATAAATAAGGCTGCTATGAACATAGTGGAGCATATGTCTTTGTTATTTGTTGGGGCATTTTCTGGGTATATGCCCAGGAGTGGTATAGCTGGGTCCTCAGGTAGTGCTATGTCCAGTTTTCTGAGGAACCGCCAGACTGACTTCCAGAGTGGTTGTACCAGCTTGCAACCCCACCAACAATGAAGGAGTGTTCTTTCTTCACATCCTCGCCAGCATCTACTATCACCTGAGTTTTTGATCTTAGCCATTCTGCTTGGTGTCAGGTGGTATCTCAGTGTTGTTTTGATTTGCATTTCCCTGATGACTATGGATGTTGAGCATTTCTTAAGGTGCTTCTTGGCCATTCAAGTTTCCTCAGTTGAGAATTCTTTGTTTAGCTCTGTACCCCATTTTTAATGGGGTTATTTTGTAGTTTGGTGTCTAATTTCTTGAGTTCTTTGTATATATTTGATATTAGCCCTCTATCAGATATAGGATTGGTAGTGGTCTTTTCCCAATCTGTTGGTTGCTGTTTTGTCTTGTTGACAGTGTCCTTTGCCTTACAGAAGCTTTGCAATTTGATAAGGTCCCATTTGTCGAGTCTTGATCTTAGAGCATAAGCCATTGGTTTTCTGTTCAGGAACTTTTCCCCTGTGCCTAGGTATTCGAGGGTCTTCCCCAACTTCTCTTCTATTAGTTTCAGTGTATCTGGCTTTAAGTGAAGGTCCTTTATCCACTTTGAGTTGAGCTTTGTACAAGGAGATAAGAATGGATTAATTTGCATTCTTCTACATGTTGACCTCCAGTTGAGCCAGCACCACTTGTTGAAAATGCTGTCCTTTTTCCACTGGATGAATTTAGCTCCCTTGTCAAAGATCAAGTGGCCGAAGGTGTGTGGGTTCATTTCTGGGTCTTCAATTCTATTCCATTGATCATCCTCTCTGTCTCTGTACCAATACCATGCAGTTTTTATCACTACTGCTCTGTAGTACAGTTTGAGGTCCGGAATGGTGATTCCCCCAGAAGTTCTTTTATTGTTGAGAATACTTCTCGCTATCCTAGGTTTTTTGTTATTCCAAATGAATTTGTAAATTGCTCTTTCTATCTCTATGAAGAATTGATTTGGAATTGTGATGGGTATTACATTGAATCTGTAGATTGCTTTTGGCAGGATAGCCATTTTTACTAAGTTAATCCTGCCAATCCAGGAGCATGGGAGATCTTTTCATCTTCTGAGATCTTCTTCAATTTCTTAAAAAATATGGAATGCTTCATGAATTTGCATGTCATCCTTACACAGGGGCCATGCTAATCTTCTCTGTATTATTCCAATTTTAGTATATGTGCTGCCGAAGCGAGCACTCTTTTACTTTTTTCATATAGTGGATTGTGTTGATGATTTTCTGTGTGCTGACCCATCCCTGCATCCCTGGAATGAAGCTTACTTGGTAATGTTGAATAATGGTTTTGATATGTTCCTGAGTTTGGTTTGTGAGAATTTTATTGAGTATTTTTGCATAGATATTCATAAGCAAATTTGGTCTGAAGTTCTTTTTGTTGGGTCTTTGTGTGGTTTAGGTATCAGCATAACTGGGGCTTCATAGACTAGGTTAGGTCGTGTTCCTTCTATTTCTATTTTATAGAATATTTTAATAAGTATTGGTATTAGGTCTTCTTTGAAGTTTTCTTAGAATTCTGCACTAAAACTATCTGGCTCTGGGCTTTTTTTAGGTGGGAGACTTTTAATGGCTGCTTCTATTTCCTTGGGTTTCATGGGATGATTTAGGTTTATCTCATCCTGATTTAACTTTGGTACTTGATATTTATCTAGAAAATTATCCATTCAATCTAGATAATTTCAGTTTTGTTGAAGATATATTTTTGTAGTTGAATCTGGTGATTTTTAAAAATTTCCTCAGTTTCTATTATGTCTCTCTTTTCATTTCTAATTTAGTTAATTTGGATAATGTCTTTGTGCCCTGAAGTTAGTTTGGCTAAAAGTTTATCTATCTTGTTTATGTTATTAAAGAACCATCTCCCAGGTTTGTTCGTTCTTTGTGTAGTTCTCTTTTTGTACTCAGTTGATTTCAGCCCTGAGTGTGATTATCTCCTGCCATCTCTTCCTCTTGGATGTATTTGATTCCTTTTGTTCTAGAACTTTCAGATGTGCTGTTAAACTGCTAGTGTCTCCAGTTTTTTGGGGGGAGGCACTAAGAGCTATGAGTTTTCCTCTTGGCACTGCCTTTATTGTGTCCCATAGGTTTGAGTATGTTATGTCTTCATTTTCATTAAATTCCAAAAAGTCTTTAAGTTCTTTATATTCTTCCCTGACCAAGTTTTCACTGATTAGAGAGGTTTTTTTTCTGATTCCATGCATTTGTAGTCTCTCTGTAGTTTTTGTTGTTATTGAAGACCAGCCTTATTCTGTAGTCATCTGATGGACTGTATGAGGTGAATTGTATGTCCTTGTATCTGTTGAAGCTTGTTTTGTTTCTTATTATATGGTAAATTTTGGGAAAATATCATGAGGTGGTGAGAAGAAGGTATATTCTTTTGTTTTAAGGTGAAATGCTCTGCTGATATCTGTTAAATCCATTTGGTTCATAACTCCTGTTAGTCTTACTGTGTCTGTTTAGATTCTGTTTAGTTTCATAATCTGTCCATTGGTGAGGGTAGGGTATTGACATTTTTATTATTATTGTGTAAGATACAATGTATGTGTTGAGCTTTAGTAATGTTTCTTTTATAAATGTGGGTGCCCTTGCATTTGGGGCATACATGTTCAGAACTGAGAGTTCATCTTGGGGACTTTTTCCTTTGATGAGTATGACATCTCTTTCTCCATTTTATTCGATCGCTTTTTGTTGAATTTGTATTTTATTCAACATTTGAATGGCTACTCCAGCTTGTTTCTTGGGACTATTAGCCTGGAAGGTTTTTGCCATCCTTTTACTCTGAGGTAGTAGCTATTGTGTCACAGTGTGTTTCCTGTATGCAGCAAAATACTGGGTCCTATTTATGGATGTAGTTGGCTACATATGTATCGGGAGCCATGGATTCATCCCTGTACATTCCTTGGTTGATGTTTTACTCCCTCAGAGCACTGGGTGGTTGTTTTTCTATGGTGTTGTAATCCCCTTCTGCTCCTCCAGTCCTTCTGCTAGCTCCCCCACTGGGGTACCCAAGTTCAGTCTGATGGTTGGCTGCAAGCATCTGCATCTTCATTTGTCAGGTGCTGGCTGAACCTCCCATGAAACAGCCACACCAGGTTCCTGTCAGCAAGTGCCTCTTGCAAACAACAACAGTGCCAGTGTTTGGTGTCTACAGACAGGATGGATCCTCAGGTGGGGCAATCCCTGGATTCTAAGGGGAAGAAACGAGTGTCTCTGGCTGGGCTGAATGTCCTGCATCCTCTGGGCCCTGGGCAGGTTCCAGTTAGGCACAGTATTGGGGCAGGGGTTGGGACCTAACCTGTGAGCCTGAGTGTGTCAGAACTCCTGTGGTTCAATCTTTCTCTGGGTGTGATTGAAGTGGAGAGGGCTCAGGTATACTTTTAAATTGTTTTCTTTGTCTAATGTATTGATTTCTTCTATCCTACCTTCTACACCTGAGATTCTCTATTCCATCCATTGTATTCTATTAGTGATTCTGGGGTCTAGTGCATGTTCTCTTTTCTATATCCAGAACTGACTCATATTGTGTTCTTTTTACTGCTTTTATTTTCATTTTTATGTATTCAATGGTTTTTATTAATTTCTTTTACCTGTTTGATTGTATTTTCTGATGTTTCTTTATATTTATTAATTTCTGCTTTAAGGGCCTCTGTTTGCTTGTATTTTTTAGTATTTCTTTAAGAGATTTATTCTTTTCCTCTTTAAAGTCCTCTATCATCTTCATAACATTAGTTTTATGGCTATTTCCTTGTGATTCAGCTGTTGTAGGATATGCAGGGCATGCTGTAGTTGAAAAACTGGCTTCTGGTGGTGCCTTAAGTCTCTGGCTTTTGTTGTTTGTGTTCTTCTACTGGTCTTTAGCAATCTCATTGTACCTAGTGTTGGTAGGCCTGGTAGTCCTTAGTGGGAATAGGACTTGGGATTATAGTTAGAGCTAGTTGTCCCTTGTGATTGCAGATTTCCATGGAGTCAGGTAGTCTTCACAGACCTTGACAGCTTCAAGTGGCTAGCAATTCCAGGTAGGGTCAGGCCTTCTGGGCTGCAGGCAGAGCTGCTGGTCACTGATAGTTACAGGCCTCTTTTTCTCTTGGGCAGCAGCACGCCTCTATGGATGTAGGTGGAGTTGTGGCCAGGGAAATGAAATGCCTTAAGATATTCTCTATAACTCTGTAATATATGTTACTCATAATTACTGCTAATTGATTGACTTTGAATTATTGCTTTTTTATAAGAGGTTATCTCTTTCTTTGTTATTTACAGAAATGACATATGAGTTGTATAAGAGAAGGGATTGTTGCATGTTTATTTTACCTACTAAAAGGAAGTAAGTGATTCATCCCAGGACAAAAAGATCTGAAGACTTCATGTTAATTTTAAACTTAATTCATCCTTGGGTTCTTTCTGACAGTGTTCTTTGCATTAGTTGAAGTTCCCATAGTAGAATTTTAGCAATACTCTATAGCAAATTTCTATGACTTCAATATTATTCTATATTTGATGTTCTTTGGATACCCTCAAAATGATTTGCTTCTATATTATGCATGCATTTAATTGAGCAGATATGTGTATTTCTTTAAAAACATTGAAATGAGAATGGTTCATGAATACCATAAGGAATATCAAAAAGACATCATTATTTTCTAAGCCATACTTCTTTCTCCTACTAAATGCAGATAAATACAGGTAGACTGACCTGTATTTTTTCTAATTAATTAATTAATTAATTAACTAATTTTTACTTTACCTTCATATCACAGTTTCCCTTCACTCCTCCCATTCCCACCCTCACAAAATCCTCCCTCATTACTGCCTTTCCTTTTCCTGAGAGAAGAGCAAACTCCCCATGGGTAATAAGCTTCTCTGGCACATCAAGTCACAACAAGAGTAAGTGCATCCACTCACACTGGGGGCATTTTTAGGCAGCCAGCTATGAGAAGGGGAAACATAGTCAGGCAAAAGAGTTCGGGACAGCCATTACTCTAATTTTAGGGCACTCACATGAAGACTAGGCTGCACATATGTTACAAATCTGTAAGGTGCCTAGGTCCAGCCCATCTTTGGTTGGTGATTTTAGTCTCTGTGAGACCCATGGGATCATATTAGTCAACTCGGTAGGTATTCTTATAATGTTCTTGACCCTTTCAGCTCCCTCAATCCTACCTCCTACACTCTTCCACAAGACTCTCTGAACTTGTGGTTGTGATTCTCTGCATCTGTTGCTCTCAGCTGCAGGTTTTATTCTCTCAGAGAACAGTTGTGCCAGACCCATGTCTGCAAGCATAGCAGAGTGTCGGAAGTTGGCTCCCTCCCATGAAATGAGTCTCAAGTTGTGCCAGTCTTTGGTTAGCCTCAGTTATATTCTCTGTTTTTATCCCTGTACATCTTTAGATAGGACAAATTTTGGTGAAAGTTTAGTGGGTGGGTTAGTGTTTCCATCTCTCCACTGGAAGTTCCTCCTGGCTCCAGGAAGTAGCCACTTATATATCCGTATATTCTCAGCTAATAGCACTCTGTTTGCTTTATATTAGATGCATAATTTCATGACAATTAAAACAGATAAAAATGAGAAAGCTGGAATAAAACTTTGCCAAACCAAAAGTGTCATAAATAACTATGAATTAATGAAATCCAAAATTCATTTTAAAACTATTTTAATCTCATTTGTATTCTTAGGAAGTTGCTTAAGTTTTTAAATCTGGATTTTTTTCTAAAGTTCCTATGTAACTTCTCAAACCCTATGTTTTCTTACCAATGAAGTACTACACACACACACACCTACTTCTTTAAGAGTAGGTTGTAGCTTAACTTGCTAAATATTGAAGAAAAAGATGGTAGACAGTTTTACTTTATTTGGGGTGGATGTCCTATCAAGATTTTCAAAAGAGAAAAAACATTTTAAATAATATTAATTATTTTAAATAATATTGTTATTGTACAAGAGCAGATACAAATAAAATTTTAAAATTATCAAACTTAGGAATAAGCATACTGGTTTTAGAGATAGTTTACCACTAATTTGTGATTAACCTATATTACAAAACTGATAAGACAAAGAAGAAATTTTAAGAAGGCCTGGCTTTTATCAATTTATAATACAGGTTTCAAGGAGAAAATAACAATAGTCTGTGCAAATGTAGAGAGACAACATTATTTTGTTTTGAGTTTGAGTTTTTTCTACAAAGAAATATTGAAGAGCATAAAGATGACTAATGATTGGAATGTGGGAAAAAATACATGAAATGGAGAGGAGAGCTTCAAGCCTTCAAGACTGACATGCAAGTGAAGCCCTGGACTTGTATGCACTTTGATCAGACCAATGTGAAGTCACTTGACTCAGCCTAATACTATCAATATTGTAGTTGTCAGGCTGTACTCCACATCCAACATACTTCTATAATATTTACTTAATTTCCAAATTAATACTTAAATGTGTTTTTGTGACTGTGACTCCCTCTGTTCTGTGGATAGAAAAATGATATTCTGGGGAATAAGGGTACAATACCTTCTAACTTATAAGCAATTGCTCCAAAATTTTCCCCAGCAATATAAATTGTTTCTCTGTTATATCACTTAATTCACTCATTTGACAAATTGTATTTTCAAGTTAAGCTCATTCCCACAACTCTAAGTATACCTCTAAAACTGCTGTGCACAAGAGTTAAACATGTCAGTCTATTCAGAAGTATTTTTATTTATTCATTTTCAACATGTACACATGTTGGTTATACTGAAAATTTGTCTGAGACAGTGAAGATGAGATGTCATTATCAGTTAAAAAACCTTTTGTTTGCTTCCATGTTATGAGACAGGATTTCTTTTTCAATTTTTTTTCTTTTTCTTTTCTTTCTTTTTTTTTGAGACGGGGTTTCTCTGTATAGCTCTGGCTGTCCTGGAACTCACTCTGTAGACCAGGCTGGCCTCAAACACAGAAATCCACTTGCCTCTGCCTCCCAAGTGCTGGGATTAAAGGCATGCACCACCACTGCCCAGTTTCTTTTTCAATTTTTTATTGGTTATTTTATTTATTTATATTTCAAATGTTATCCCCTCCACAAACCACCAATCCCATCCTCCAGCCCCTGTTTCTATGAGGGACTGCCTCACCCACCTACCAAATCACACCTCACATGTCTCTATGCTGGTGCATTGAGCCTTCACAGGACCAAGGGCCTCCCCTCCCACTGATGCCAGATAAGGCCATCCTATGCTACATATGCAGCTGTAGTCATGGGTCCCTCTATGTGTGTTCTTTGGTTGTGATTTAGTCCCTCATAACTCTGGGGTGTCTGGTTGGTTGATATTGTTGTTCTTCCTATGGGGTTGAAAACCGCTTCAGCTACTTCTGTCCTTCCCCTAACTCCTCTATTGGAGTCCCCATGTTCAGTCCAATGGTTGGCTGCAAGCATCCACATCTGTATTAGTTAGGCTCTGGAAGAGCCTCTCAGGGGACAGGTAGACCAGGCTCCTCTTAGCAAGCACTTTTTGGCATAATCAATAGTGTCTGGGTTTGGTAGCTTCTTATAAGATGGATCACTAGGTGGGGCAGTCTCTGGATAGTCTTTCCTTTAGTCTCTGCTTCACTCTTTGACTCTGCATTTCCTTTATACAGGAGCAATTCTGGGTTAAAATTTTTGAGATTGGTGGGTAGCCCCATCCCTCAACTGAAGGCTATGCCTAACCTTTGGATATAGCCTCTACAGGTTCTCTTTCCCACTTCTTGGGTATTTCAGCTAATGTCATCCCTTTGGGTCCTGGGAGCCTCTTACTTTCCTAGAATCTGGGACTTTCTAATTGATAACCAAAGTTCCCCATCTCCCATTGCTACAACTCTGTTCAATTTCCTGGTACTCTGTACCTCTCCCCAGTCTCTTCCCACACCTGATCCTGCCCCTCCTTTTCCCTTCCCCTTTTCTCTTCCTCTCAAGTCCCTCCCAATCTCTACCCAGATAAAAAACTCAGGTGACATACTGGCAAAGATGTAGAGAAAGAGCAACACTCCTCCATTGCTGGTGGGATTGCAAGCTGGTACAACCCCTCTGGAATTCAGTCTGGTGGATTCTCAGAAAACTGGACATTGTACTATCTGAGGACTCAGCTATACCACTTCCGGTCATATATCCAATAAAATGATCCAACATATAACAAGGATACATGCTTTACTATGTTCATAGTAGCCTTAGTTATAATAGCCAGAAGCTGGAAAAAACCCAGATGTCTCTCAACATAGCAATGGATACAGAAAATGTACTACATTTATACAGTGGAGTACTAGTAAGTGATTAAAAAATGACTTCATGAAATTTGCAGGCTAATGTATTGAACTAGAAAATATTATCCTGAGTGAGGTAACCCAGTCACAAAAGAACACACATGGTATGTACTCACTGATACATAGATAATAGCCAAACAAAGAAGCTCAGAATACCCAGGATACAACTCACAGACGACATGAAGCTCAAGAAGACTAAAGTGTAGATGCTTCAATTTTACTAAGAAAGAGAAACAAAATAGGACAGGAGTTTATGTATCCTGGAATTATCTAATTAAGTATTTTTAATTTGTTAAGGACAGTTTGGCCCTAAGAGAAGGTTGAATTTTTACTTAGATTTTTTGTTTGTTTGTTTTTTTTTCTGCAATGAGAGGAAACAATCTGCTTAAAACATGAAATTATTACTCAATAACTCAATAATACCTCACAGAAAACATAAATACTGAGTTTCATGAAAGGTGACATAAAGTAATTAGAAGTCAGGTTACTAGATTTGGTTTAAATTCATTTCAAACTGAGAATTAATGAACACTTAGAATCATGTAGAAATTTGTATCAGTCAAAGATGATATTACCAATGAGTAATTTAGTAATGAGAATAAATTACTTAAATTTTGTATCTTACAACTTATGTAAATGTGGCAACCCATAGAATTCATATGTTCCTACAAACAGGCAGTAAAAAGACTTCAAAAATATCCATTATGGTACTCAAGCTGGTAATTTGGAAGAATCAACTGCTCTGAGTTCAGGAGAAATTACTTGGTAAAAGATTCAGCCAAAAAAAGTGGGTTCTATTTGATTATTAAATGTTTAAATTACTGTTTACAAAATTTCAAAATTCTGTACATTATTTAGTATTCCTAACTTCATGAAGTAAATAAAACTATAAAATTATTGTACTCAACTTAATTCTGAAGTCCAGGCTTTCTTTGAAGAAGCTCCAGTCACAAATCTTAGTTCAGTGCTTTCTGTGCATATTTTGCACTTTTCAAATTATTTTTCTCTTCTTGTTCTCATGGCCCTCCAGCATCCAGTGATCTCCAATTATCTGGATGATGAGGAAAAAAGTGACACAGTTCCTCCTGATAGGAATCATCAATGACTTAGGCCTGCAGCTTCTGCTCTACTATTCTCCTCATCTATATTATCATTCTGGTGGGAAAACTGGGGGATAACCCTATCAATGTCTCTGGACTCTCAGCTTCACATACCTGTGTACTTTTAAGGTAACCTGTCTTTGGTGGACTATAGTTATTCTTCAGCTATTACTCAAATAGTGACAACAGGGCTTCTTATTAGTAACAATACCATGTCCTACAATGACCGGGTTGCTCAGATATTCTGTTTCATTCCCCTTGCCAGTGTGGAAAGTTGCCAGTTAGCCACAATGGCATAAGAATGCTATCTATGTAGCAGTGTGTAAGTCTCCATGCTTTGCCACTACCATGACTACAGGTGTGTGTGGTTTTGTGTTTAGCCTTGCTCTAGGAGTGTAGTAACTCTGCTGGAAAGACAAAATGTGGAATGCTAGACTGCATTTACTCTATGAGGCCATCAGATAATGGATCTGAAGGAATCACCAATGCACTGCTTAGAGGATGGAAAAATGTAGCCTAGAATTGGGGCTTCAGCCCAAGTGAGAAATGGCACAGACTGAGGATGAATCTACAATACCTTGACTCCCAGGCATCAGGACAACACTGGAAAGCAGGTAGAGTCAGGAATGGAAGGAATGGAGCCTGTGGAGAGGGAGAACTCTGGCTGAACTCAGCTTAGGGGATGAATGTCCCAGAGCTCAGAGGGGTCTTCTGCGGGAGACTTAGACAGCATGGCTCTATAGAAGAATTCCTCCATGCTCCCCATAGTGGTTCTTAATGAGATAGACAATCCATTCTTATCCATACTGCATATTTACTGTTCATCATAGAAAATAGGTGCATATAACTTCCTCTGTATGAACCTTTTGAAAAAAAATGAGCAGAAAGGGATGCTAATTGGATAAATTCTCAGAGCCTATCTATATATCTCATTAACATGGAAAACTGTGTTCTGTGCTATGTGACCACTAGTCACATTCTTTATGTGAGGAACTATGGCAAGGAATCTGTTTGGGAGTAGGGAAACTCCTTCAGTTCACAGCTGAGTGCCAATTTCCAAACATAAACATGGTTACCAAGTTTTCTGGCTTGGTTCATTCCCTTACAGGTGTGGGTGTGTGTGCGTGTGTGTGTGTGTGTGCGTGTGTGTGTGTGTGTGTGTGTGTGTGTGTGTGTATGTGTGTGGTCATAGACTGTTAGGTTTTCTAAATGCCTCTATTTACAGTGGTGATTCATTCAGTCTATCTGTGTGTCCAGTGTGGTCTGGAATCTAGCTTCTATACAATACAGTCTTCCAATATGACTGATTCAGTCTGGATTCTCTTAGTTTCTCATTGAGTTGCTCTCCTTGGCTTCCAACTAACAACTAATTCTGGCAATGTTTTCTAATCTTTTGGCTCCTTTTCATTCTCTGGTTTCAAATGCCTCTGCTGACCCATACTGCATAAACTACACAAACTGAAGGGAATTCATGACCAAACTTATATGAACAAAACTGCACTTCATGAGTTTCACTGAACTGTACAATACTGCATTGTCTGAACTCAACTGAACTCCATTTATCAGACCTTATCAGACTGCTTTTCATTACAGACTCATTCTATGCTAAATTACTTCTCTTTACTCTTCTCATGAGAGTTGGGCATATTCTATCTCCGACCCATTCTGTCAAATGTTTCTTTAATTCATCACTTTGTCTGCCCTTCAATTAGAAGTCACTTTTGTACTTGACATGTCTTGATCTGAGGATTTCCCCCATGTCTTATTGGATATTTTTATGCCATGTTTTCAGATATCATTGGAGACCTGCTTTTTTCTACAGGAAGTCAGGGAAAGGGTAAATTTGAGTTAAAGTGGAGGTGGAGGAAACTGGGAGGTATGAAGTGAGGGAGGGAAATTGTGGTCAAGATATATTACGTTAGAGAATAAATAAATAAATAATTTAAAAGCACTAGAAAGATCAGCATTCAAGTGGTTTTTTTTTGTTCTTGAAGAAGATCTTGGTTTAGTTCTCAGCATCAGCATGGCACTTCACAACCGGCCATGGTTCCCATTTCAAAGTATCTGATGCACTCTTCTGGCTCCTATGGGCAACAGACATGCATATGTTTCACAAAAATACATCTAGGCAAAAACACATAAAAATAAATCTTAAAAGCATGATTACTGGATGTCTGTACAATGGCACATTATTCATTATAAAAATAAAGCACCAAAACATGATATAATATATGTGAGGGTAGTAAATGTTATGTATGTTGGCTAGTGTTTTGTCAACTTGACACAAGCTAGAGTCATGGGAACCTCAAGTGAGAGAAATGTCTTCATAACATTGCTGCATAGACAAGCCTGTCTTCATTTTCTTGGTTACTGATTGATGTGGAAGAGTTTATTCAAATATGGATAATGCTAATTTTAGGAAAGTGAACTAGTGGCATATTAGAATATGAACTGACAGGATGAGAAATCTAGAAGTATATTATTATGTTTATACCAAACTCCAGAAGTTAAAAAAGAGAGTTAGTACACAAGGAAGAAAGCTAAGATATTACTTCATAGTAGTTATTACTAAGTAGTAATTGGAAATGAATTTCCATGCATTAAAAAAAAAAACATTGATATTACTGAGGCTATGGAGCTCTCACAAAAATGGGACCTATCGTGACAACCCTTTGAAAGACCAAACAAGCAGCTGAAAGAGTCAAATGCAGATATTTGCACCCAGTCAATGGACCCTTGTGGATGAATTAGGGAAATGTTGGAAGAACCTGAGGAGAAGGGTAACCCTGTCGGAGAATCAGCAGCCTCAAATAAATCAGACCCCCAAGATGTCTCAAACACTGGATTACCAACCAGGCAGCATACACCACCTGATATGAGGCTCCCAACACATACACAGCAGAGGACTGCTGGGTCTGGGTTCAGTCAGAGAAGATGCACCTAACCCTCAAGAGACTGAAAGCTCCAGGGAGTTTAGACATCTGGCAGGGTGGGTGGTGGAGACATCCTAATGGAGACAGAGCTGGGGGGAGGTACAGTATGGGGAATAGTCAGAAAGTAGACTGAGAGGGGAATAAAATCTGGATTATTAATTAATTAATTAATTAACAATTAAAGAAACTTGAAATCAGATGGTATGGTCATGCCATATTATGAGTGTTTTGAATTATCCACCAGTGAAGATTGTTTGCACATGTATTTAAGAAAATAAAAAGTCTTTTTTATTTTCCATCTGGAGACCACAATGCATGTAAAGTATCTCAGTGTAGTTTTAAGCCCTTCACAGGGGGAACATTTACGTTAAAAAAAAAAACATAACTTGGGTTGTCATACTTCAGTTAATAATAACAGGTAGCCAGAAGTTGAACTACAGAAGCCAAAAAGCTATGTTAGTGCAATTGGGGGAGGGGGTTAGAGGAAGATTATGAGAGAGGTAAATGATTTAGTTATACAATAATCTCAAAGATAATATTATAAAAATAAGCTTGGTAAATAGATATAGGTAACTTTCTGAGGCTAATTGTTCAAAGACACTGTCTTAAATATATATTGATAGAATCTTCAGAATGTCTTCCTTATTGGCATTCACACACACACACACACACACACACACACACACATGGAATTAGAAAATTATATATTTTGAAGAGTATTATTAAGAAACAAATGATAAAAATAAAAATTGTAATAATCTAATATTTGTTATACAAATCTCTGTATGTGCCCTACCTAACTCAGTGATTATTTCTTAGGGAACAGAAAGTTTTGTGTATTGAATACACTGTACTCTGAGAATAAATTTCTAAAGGAAGTTATTTAATCTGAAATCTTTCATGGTTCACTAGCAAGGTTAAATCTGCAAAACAAAGCCAATATAATTTAATAACTGTTTTTATTAATTAAATGGGAAATGTTGAAAAAATATATCATTAATTTACAGAAGTACAGGAAAAAAGATGATGGATTACTTGTGAATGTTGAGCAGCTATTATGTATTAGGCAATGTGCTATATTCTGGGATCATTCAGTCTCTGCAATATATTTCTAGGAGATAGGCTCAATTTTTCCAAGTATGTAGTTAGACTACTTAACCACTATTACATATCACAATGCTTGTTAGTTACCTTCCTGTTGCTGTGATAAATGTGCTGACAAATTGTACTAAGGGAAAGCATGTTTATTTGGCTAACAAATTTAGTGTGCACAATCATGGAAAGAAAGTCATAATAGTAGAAAATGGAGATACCTGGTAACTTTCCATTCTCCATCAGTTGGTAAAGGTACTTGCTTCCAACTCTAATTATCTGGGTTAAATTCTCAGGATTCAGATAGGAGAAGGGGAGATCCAATTCCCAAAGGCAGGAAGCAGAGGGAGCTGACTACTGGTACTAGATTTGTCAATTTTACTGTGTCTACTACTCTAGTCCAGAAAATGACTAGTGCTGCTAACTTTTAGAGGGAGTCTTACAACCTCAATTAACAGCAAAAATAATACTTTACAGATGGACAGAAACTAACCTAACAAAGAGAATTCATGGTACTCATTCCAAAGCATAGGCCCTTAGGTGACTCTAGATACTGTTCAATTGATATCATTATTAACCATCAAAGAAATGTAATTCAAATTTAAGCTCTATTTCATAACAAAATGTTCTATTTTTGTTCTATTTTTATTTGTTTAGTTATTTGTATTCTGATTTAAGGCTGTGTGAGGATTCACATGAAAATACAATTGTAAATGATTTCAGGAACCTAAGATATACTTTACTTACATCTCATTGAATCTTTTCTATAATATCCACATGTAATTGTAGCACTCTACTATGGCCTGCACAGAAAACTGTTACTATAAAGTTAATCACTTTTGCTGATTCTGTGTTAAAAGAAGAAAGGTCTGTATTATTCACAGACCGGTCAAAGCAAAAGTCAAGTAATATCACTGAAACACGAGAAAAGTTTCAAAATGTGTTAGTATAGCAAAATGTATATAAAGATTGTTCTGCAGCAGTCAACTAACATCAAAAAACATAGTTACATGGTAATCATTGATTTTTTTATATATTGTTTACATTTTAATAATAGTAAGATTATATGTAAGGAGTTACTAATAAAAAGAGTACATAAATACCCATCATAAGATTATTGTCAATAAGGCAAGAAGAAAAAATAAACTCATAATTATGCTCCTAAATTCACTATTTTTCTTTTAGCTATACACCAATAACATAAACTTGCACAAATATGAGTATCTATTATTAATTTAATTGCACAAGGAAGATAAACAGTAAGTATTATTTATCTTGTAACTTTATAAGTAAATCATCACAGGCTATTTTGCCACCTGAAGAATTTTTGTGAATGCATTCTTGACTTCTTTGTTCCGCATGCTGTAGACAAGAGGGTTCAGCATAGGGATGATCATGGTGTAGAACACAGAGGCAATTTTGTCAGTGTCCATGGAGTGACTTGAGCTGGGCTGCAAATACATGAATATAATTGTTCCATAGAAAATTGACACTGCAATGAAGTGTGAGGCACAAGTGGATATAGCCTTTCGATATCCGGCACTTGATTTCATTTTAAAAATTGTGATAAAAATGAATATGTAAGATATCCAGATAACTAAGAGAGCAAAAAAGATATTAAAGCTTACTACATAAACAAGAACCAGCTCACTAACATGTCTATCAGAGCAAGAGAGAACCATGACTGCTGGAATATCACAGAAGAAGTGATGAACTACATGAAACCTACAGAAGGAAAGACTGAAAGTGTCCCCAATGTGGATGGAGGCATTCAGGAAACCACAGGCATAGGAACCTACAGAAAGACAGGCACACACACTTGTAGTCATAGTGGTGGCATAGTGCAAGGGCTTGCACACTGCTGCATAGCGATCATAAGCCATTGAGGCCAACAGGTAATTTTCCACAGTAGCAAAGGCTACAAAAAAGAACATCTGAGCAGCACACTCATTGTAGGAAATGATCTTGTCTCCTATTAGTAGCCCAGTCATGACTGTTGGTGTGACAGCTGAGGAGTAACAAAAATCAACCAAGGACAGATTACCTAGAAAAAAGTACATGGGCGTGTGGAGATGAGAGTCCAGGACAATCAGCAGGATCATCCCCAGATTTCCCACCAGGGTGATGGTGTAGATGAAGAGAAATGTGATGAAAAGGGGAAGCTGTAGGCCTGGGTCTTCAGTTAGTCCCAGCAGGAGAAAGTGTGTCACTTCTGTATTATTCTCCATCAGAGTCATCTCTCAATAAAAACATTGTCCATAGCCACTGGAAAATAGAAAGATGATTGTAAGGAAGCTGAATTAAAATAAAAAAAAAACAATGTCATATGATTTGTTATAGAAATAAACTGTACTTTGCAATTGCCTAGAAAATAGACCTTTCCCCAAATTTGATATAGTAGTTATATAGAGGGGTATATGGGCCAGAATACAAAACTATTAATAGATTCCCTATCTAACTTTAAATTTTTGTAGTACCTGTGTAGAAAATGAGATTATTTAATAACTAGATAAAATTGATGTGTAGATGATATCCAAATTAACTTCAGAACCCAGTAAAAGCTGAATTTCTCTGCTGCTCACTTTTCAAGGACTGCTATAGACAGAAACCTTACATGTATATTTTTTGTATCCTTATGTATTAGAATTCAATGATTGTTTTTACTTTGGTTATCTAGGACAAGAGTTTGATTTACTTATTTATATTTTTAGGTATAAAATGCCAGTCATTGCTTTAGGTCTCTGACTTTATTTAACCCATTTTGTTCCCCAAGTATGAGAATTCAAACTGAATTTTAATTAATTGAAAATAAGATAAAATATATTTATGTGTAAGTCTTGGAAGGAACTCGAGATTACTTGAATTTCAGAGTTCAGTTTTTATTTCTAAACATATGTTCCTTGTTCAATTTATTGTATTAGGAAACAAGGGCTAGTAAAAGGGTACCATCTAAAATAAGTACTGTGGCGTGGCTATTCCTTTATTGGTATCTGTTGATGTTGGTATATGTTGGTATACATTCTTACTCAGCTAAGCATAAATTATCAGAAACCTTGGAATTTCTCATTCTTACTCTGATTACCTCCACCTCTTCTTCCAACCACTAGGGGCCACTGTTGATGAATATAGCAGAAGTTTTAGACATAATTCAAAAACTATGACTTTCTTCCTCTCTTTTCTCTATCTCCCTCCTATAAACAGCTAGAATTATAGGTTGGCTGTGTTTTTGTATTTCTCTTAAACTCTAATTTATACACGACCTTCCTTCTGAATTTATTACTAAGATGAATAAGATTAATATCTATGTGCAATAGACACAGTGGGCAAACTCAGTGATATCAGCAACTTCAGCCTTATGCAGTTATGAAAGATGCAGGCAAATAATCATAATCTATAAAACATACAGAGCTTTGGTCCATTCACTACTTAGGGTTTCCTGATTGTAAGCTAACTTCCCTGACTACAGAAAGGTAAATAGTAGAATCAGTATATTTTATGGTATCATTGTGAGAAGTCAACAAGTATTCATAAAAGACAATAAATGTTATTGTAAAGCATCCATTAAGTGTTACCATTAATGTTATGTTTGGAGTGGAGAGGGGTCTGTTTTCTGTGCTGATATGATTTAGTGGAGGCTAGTGAGGAGTACTTTAGCCACTGTCTCTCCTCTCCTCATTTGCCTTACTGTCTTCCAGTATAACATTGAGAGATTATGCTGTCCAACATGCTCCTGTTTTCTTTGAACATAGTGGTTGTTGTTCCTGCAATTCCCTATGATTAGGTCTTCTTCAACTCTTCACATGAAAGTTTCATATATATATATATATATATATATATATATATATATATATATATATATATATATATATATGGCTAGAGCCTATGTCCATTAAATTATTCTTTCTCTCATACTCTCACACCACAGCAATATCATCATGACTAAAATAAATTTTGACATTTATAGAGTAGTATCTATCTCACAAATCTATTACCCATGGTTAAACATTTGATATGTTATGACTCTCAAACACTAACAATATACAAACTTGTATTTGTTTTGTTTTCTTGGACATAGAAGCCCTCACATAGGCTCTTCCTTAAATTCTAGGTTGAAGTTGTCCTTCTGTCTCAGTTTTTAGAATGGCTTCAACATGAAATGTGTTTTTGTTTGTATTGAAGGTTTTGAAATAATATTAACCTTAAAAAGGATTATTCTCCACCCTGTCTCCTGAAGATCTAGAAATTTGAGGTTATGAACTATTATTAGAAATTACTTTCAGAAAAAGTATAATCCAAATTAACAAGACATTTATACATGAAGGCATAAATAGTTATTATTCTTATTTTTTTGTTATCATTGAAGAAACTTAGAAAATAAAAAGTTGCCAGATCTTATAAAGTCATTCCCTTTGAAAAGCATTCAAAGTATTTTAGTGTTATATTTATATTATACTCATTTACAAAATATGTAATGATGATCATTCTGTACGTGTAGGTAAATTGTTAAAGGCCATAAGAGCATAAAAAATCTTGTAGCAATTTTTAAATTAGAAAAATTCAGCTTATTGCCCTGCTTTTCTCTATGTTCCTTTATCACAAATAATAGGACTATAAGCAGAAAATAGACAAAAATTATAGCTATTCACAATAACTTGTTTTTGGTTTAAATTACCAATATGTTAAAAGATTACTGAAACTTTCTAAAATAGAAAATTTTGCCTTTATATAATAAACTACATTACATTATTGTTTTAAGAAACCATTTACATGATTACTTTCTGCTTTAACATAACTAACAGTAGGCATTGCTGCCCAACTCCTTTTCCATGAACTACATGTTTATTTTATATAGATATAAAGCCACCAGTTGTTTTGGAGAGGGCACTAAATCCAGTAATATTAATGTGACATAATCTAGTCAGCCTCAGAATGCTGGTTACACAGCTCTTCCTCAGGGAGTGCAGTAACAATTTCATGTTTCCTAAAACACAGAAAACAGAGGAAATAGAGGTAATAAGCTTTGACTTCTGAACCTCTATCAATTCTTCCTCTTTCAAGGATAGGTCATACATTCACCTTACCTACAAATAAATTGGAGTGATTATTCATCTCACAAATTGTGTTCCTTGTAACCTAAGAAAATTAAGAAAGGTCTTCATGACATCATAAAAATTAAAATCTAGCATTTTACCTTCAAGTGATTTTTCTTAACCATGCATGAAGACTGATAGAAGATCTTCACCCTAATTGTGTTCATGAAAGTGATAACAGTGGATACCACTCAATTCATGAATGAAGGCTTCTGAAACATAACTTAAAGCATGTTATTATTTATAAAGCTAATTCATGAAGACCAAAAATCTAGAAAAACATAAACACCCCTGGAGATTTCATTCATGGGAATACCTGCAGCTTCTTTTCTCATTTCTAGAAAAGAAGCAATTAAACAATGGGCAATCATGTGCCTATGGGAAGTTCTAATTGAACTCATGGGGTTATTAATGACAGTGGAATAAGGAGGGCATGAAGTTGAGTGACAAGATGAAAGGCACTGGGGGGAGTTGGAGGGTTGTAGTGAGATAGTGGTAGATGAATATGCTTAACATGCATTATATCAGTATATGAAATTTCAGCTATTAAATAAAAATATTAACACAGAAATATACAACTCACAAACATACACAACTCATGTCTGAATTTTCTTTTTATTAGATATTTTATTTATTTATATTTCAAATGTCATCCCCTTTCCTGGTTTTCCCCTCCGGAAACTCCCTATCCCATCCTCCCTCCCCCTGCTTCTATGAGGGTGCTCACCCACTTGTCTACCCACTCCCACCTCCCTGCCCTGACATTATCCTACCCTGGTAAACCCATACTTGACACTGCTTTGTTTACCAATAACCAAAGACTAGATATTCCAGAGACCTAAGGTAAAAGCAGATACTACACCTCTAAAACTAAAGTAATAATAAAACAACTAAAGTAATTAAAAACAATTTAATAATATTCTGAAATATTCATAAATGCACACCTTATTCAGCCATTACTAAAGAGGCTTTCTACAGCAACAGTTAAGGACAAATACAGAGGCTCATAAACATATATTACCCACAGAAACTCTGGAGACCACAACTCTAAATGAGATGTCTCTCTCAATTTCTTTCACTCAGTTTAGGAAACCCTTGGTTGGACATGCAGAAGAAGTTGAAAGAACAGAGGATGAACAAGAATACCAGAACACTACAGCAACTGAGCAAATCAAGCTTTTCTTGACTCACAGAGACTGAGGCAGTAATCGCAGGGCCTACACTATGTCCTCTGTGTCGATACAAAAGTTTTCAGCTTTTATACCTTTATGGAGATCTTGAATATGTGAAGAACTTGGTGCTTCATTCTTGTTCCTGCTTTGGGGGATTTTTTTTATCTTCATGTTAGTCTTGTCCAACTTAGATATGATTATTTTTGTTTGTTTTTTATTATATTTTACTTTTCTGTGTTTTGTCATTATCTATTAGAAATTTCTTCTTTTATAATGAGACACATAAAGACAATGAGTCCAGATGGAGGAGAAAGTACTGGGATTAGTGTAGGGATGGAAATATGTATACAGAGTATATTATATGAGAAAATAATCAATATTTTTTTAAAATGACAAAAATAAAGATCTCTATTAAGCTATTAATTAAGAGACTGGCAATTTAAACAAACTTATAATTTCTAGTGAGGCAAAAGCAGTCAGTCTAGGTTGCACAACTATAAAAAAGCCCAAGACCAGATGATTTTAGCCCATAATTCTTCTAAATTATAAAGAAAAGCTAACAACTATACTCCTCAAATTATTTCACAAAATAGAAACAGAAGAAACAGTGTCCAATTCATTTTATTAGACCATAGTTACCACAATATCTCAAACATAAAGTCTTAGTAAAAAGTTTATAAAACAATTTTCTTCATGAACAGATATGCAAAATACCCTATGAAATACTTGCAAACAAAAAATCAAGGAACACCTCAAAAGGTGCACTCAATATCATTAAGTTGACTACATTCCAAAGATGCATGGGTAGTGCAATACAAAAAACCTAATAAATGTAATACAGCATATAAAAATGGAAAATATGCATCATAATGTCACTAGATGCACAAAAGGCCTTTGACAAAATCCTTCACTTTCATGATAAAAGTTTTGGAGATATTTGGGGTGAAATGTACATATCTCAACATAATAAAGACACTTTACAGAACGTCAATAGCCTACATCAAAATATATGAAAAGAAACTCAAATCAATTCTAAGAAAATCAGAAAGAAGACAAGGTTGTTCATTCTTTCCATATTCATACAATATAGTATTTGAATTCTGAGCTACAGCATCAGGAAAATTAAAGAAGATTAAAGAAGATAAAAATTGAAAATGAAGTTGAACTATCTCTGCTTGCAGATATAATAGTATCCTTAATTGACCCTAAAATTCCACAACAGAACACCTACAGCTGGTAAAAAGTTTTAGCAAAGTAACTGGAGAAAATATTAACTCATAAATGTAAGTAGTCTTCTGTTGCGGTAAATCTCTTGCCCATAGGGAGTCCAGAGAATAACGACACAAGTCAATAAGTATCAAATGAATGCTGCATGCCTTGATTGGGCAGATTTACCATTAAACTACACTATTCCCCGGCTATGAGAGCTCTTAACAACTTGCGGTTTCCTAGGTCAAGGTCTTCTTCGTCTTCTCTCTCTCCACCAACTGCCCTCTAGCTTCGACCAACTGCCAACTCTGCTCCGCGCCGCCTTCTCTCTTTTTCTTGGCTCTCCTCGTCTTCTCCTTTTTCCTGCCTCTGGCTCCTCCCACTCCTCTTCTACTGCCCAATCACTGGCTGTAGCCTTTATTTAACAAATTTGATTGGACAGAAGGTTTACAAGATTCACTCCTCCTTCGCAGCCCCTCCCAGGAGTGGAGTTACCATGACAACAAGAGGCTAGGGCTATCCACCACAGTCTTCCTATACAGAAATATTAAATGGATTGAAAAATAAACCAGGGAGACAAGATCTTTCATAATAGCCTTACATACTAAAAAATATCATTGTGTAACATTTATAAAAAAAGGTAAAAGATTTCTCTGATAAAACCACCAAGACTTTGAAGAGAAAGACAGGTTAATCAATAGAATAGAATTGAAGACTCAGAAATAAACCCACACACATATGGTCACTTGATCTCTGACAAAACCAAAAACATAGAGTGGAAGAAAGCCAGCATTTTCAACAAATAGTGCTGGTTCAGCTGTCAGTCTGCATACAGAAGAATGCAAATTTATCCTTTCTTATTTTCTTATAAATTAGAGCATCAAAGGCATTGGCATGGGGAAATTTTTTTCTGAATAGAACACCAATGACTCATGCTCTATGATCAACATTTGGCAAATGGGATCTTGTTATGTATGCCCAGGAGTGGCATACTGGGTCTTCAGGTAGAACTACTTCCATTTTTCTGAGGTACTGTCAAATTGATTTCCAGAGTGATTGTATCAGTTTGCAATCATATCAGCAGTAGAAGTGTCTTCCCCTTTCTCTATATCCTTGCCAGCAAGTGCTGTCATTTAAGTTTTTGATCTTAGCCACTTTCATTGGTGTAAGGTAGAAGCTCAGGGTCAATTCAGTTTGCATTTCCCTGATGACTAAGAATGTTGAACATTTATTATTATTATTATTATTATTATTATTATTATTATTATTATTATTTGCGACACGCTACCTCGCCAATACGTCACACTCAAGATTCTTCTGACAGCGTCTTTTATTGTTACAGCTCTTTTAATTAGAAGGATGCAAGATGGAGAACAAAGGAAGGACCCCAAGCCCCAGAATGTACTGACTTATATACTATCAAAGAGACATGATCTGTCCTCATTGGCTTACAGACTGGGGTCTCATTTACATATCCACTGATAGTACTTTCAGCGGGAAAATTCACGCCTATGCGTGCGCACAGCTGCAGACACCAAGGCCAAGAAGAACCAGGAACAGGAAGCCAGCGCCATCTTATAATGGTGAGTGTATAGCTACTTCAGCAAATGCAGAATGGCTCCTAACATCTCCTCCTTCTTTATAAATAGCATATAGTGACTAGAGACCTTTTGTGCCTTAGTCCCGTGCAATGGGAACCTGAGCCCTGGGAGGCATCAAAAGGCTGTACCGTCTACAGCTTGGTGCAATGGGATCCTGTGCCCACAAGCATGCATAAACAGAACAGTGTCTCAGCACTTTAGCATATTCAACCAAGCTTGAGGGATGCTCAAGTCTCAATGGCCAAAAATGCCTGAGCAATAACTACTTTATCATGTTGTTGTTGAGTTTTCATTTTACAAAACAACCAGAGTAAGATCAATGTCCCTCCAAGTAGCATACAGCCAAACAAACCTACCCCCACCCACTCCTTAAAAAAGGAAAATGCAGAAAAAAGCCAAGAGGTAAAGTCTTTGAAACTGATTATATCAAGGCTTGTATTTTTGAGGTCTAATATCTTCAACTGTAATTCTTCTTGAAGAAACTCCAACTCCTGGGTCCAATTCCCCTTCAAATATTCTGAAATAATAGAACTGTTAACGAGGGAAGAATTATCAAAAAGTAAGGGGGTTATACATAGGGAACGTGTGGAAGCCACACAAGAAAGTTGTACGACGTCTCCAAGCGCTTGTAATTGTTGTTGTAATAAGTCAATGTGCTGATTGACCAGTAAGACCCCTGAGGCCAAATGAGCATCAGTTCTTTTCACTGTCTCAAGTGCATCAGATGCCTTATCAGTAATATGACTAATAACTGAGGCTGTTTGCACTTGATTGGCCATGGCAATACCTGCAGTCACTGCAGCTGCAGCAGAAACAGTAATGGCAGTGATTATAGCTGCTATAATGACAAAATCTCTTTTTTGTCTCAATAATTGTACGATAGGAAAATCTTTGGGGTCAGCTTCAACAGGTACTGGTACAAATGTGGGAATATTCACCACAATTGCTGTCCGGTTATTTCCATTCCAACATTCTGTTAAGTAACATGTAATATTAGGACTATGGCAATTAATTATTGAGCTGTTTTCAAACAACTCTTCATCACATATAAGGAAAATATATGGTGCTTGAACACACACTAGCGATGGCTCAAGCGTATAATTAGAATATTGTTGATTAATCTTCAAATTAGATAAACTGATCTTTGTTTTATTACTTTGCGTGGTCTCCAATCGTGTACCACTGACATTATTAGATGTATGGAAGCTTCCTTGTAGATTAGCAAAAGCTGATATACTAGTAGATGCCTCGGCATCATTCATAATTATCCATTCGAAAAATGGCCACTCACTCCCAGGGCCAGAGTGAGTGCTATTTGTTTTACATCTTTTTAACTTTTGATTAAAATAGAAACCCTCCGATAGTTTAAATTTCCGTAATTCTGGTGGTTGACATGCTGTAAATGTCGGAGGAAAATCCAATAATGGATAGCACCATGGTATCTGTCTTTTAGTGGTCACATTAAGAGGAGAATTATCAGGTAATGGTATAGTTATATTGCTAGTGAGCATAATGGTAGTGATATTAGAAGATGTATTATTACCACCAGTTCCACTTCCACTAGTTTCTCCAGTACTTATTTGTGACAGGGCATTCATTGATATCCCTGTGGAAATTTTATTAGCAACAAGTGGATCTTCCCAATATCAAAATTTCATTTTTGTAATTTTAATACATGGCCCTTTTCCAGAGCTAATAGTCTCATTTTGGAAAGTAAAACATAATGCCGTATTTAATTTTATTGAGGTGGCATTATATGGTTCTGTTTCAAACTTAGGCGTTTTGATGCATGGTGCTTCCATGGCACAACTTGTGGATAAGAATAAAGGAAGTTTAGTCGAATTAGCATGTACAGGCATTGGAACGGGCCATGTTCTCACTATTGCCCACAGAGGTAGGCTGCTCCTTATGGGAGTCCAAAGAATTAATATCAGAAACATTGATGTCCACAGCCTCTGGATCCGGATTTTCTTTTTCTCCATCCTTCACTATTCTTGTCAATCTTGTTGGTACCCAGATTGGATTTTCTTGCTCCTGTGGGAAAACACAAATAGCTCCCCTGGATCTTATTAATATTGGATCCGGGCCTTTCCATTGATTGGTTAACACGTCCTTCCACCGGTCTGCTCCTGTATCTAAAAGGCCTTTGAATAGTTTTCCTTCAATTTTTAACTCTAGTGTTGGCCTTGTATTTAATTCAAGTGAAATAAAAGCATGGTTCCCGCTGGAAGAGCCAAAGCCCTTTTTTCCTCGGACTTTATCTTTGCTAGGAAACATAGAATGTAAGCTGGGTAAAATTAATAATTGAGCAATACGATCTCCTGGGGAAATGGCACTTATCCCTCTTGGGGAGGAGCACATAATTTTAACTACTCCCTCAAAGTCTTGATCTATGACACCTGGATGGACTATCAATCCTCTCAAGGTTGTTGAAGATCGTCCCAGCACAAGTCCCACCGTGTCCTTGGGAAGAGGGCCAGAAAAATCTGAGGATATTGGCTGACAGCCCATAGTGGGCATTCAAAAACCGGAAAGGCTGCTCTAATCCTTCTTCTCTCCTTTTCTGGAATCAAGGAGGTGGCTATTGGAATAACATGTCTCCTAGCCTGTTTCTGTTTTGTCTTCCGCACAAGCAGCTGTGGCGCCAATGGCAAACTGCCAGGTGCATAAGGAGGATCCGGACGATATCTTTCTTTCTCATAACGAGCTGCCTCATCATCTAATTCTGTTTGTTCGTCTGAATTTAACCCATCCTGGGACGAAGTATCGTCCTCGTTTTCTCCCTCCTCAGAGGACATCTCCTCTGAGGCGGAGTCATTCAGTGTTAATTTTCTAAACCCAGACAAGGCTGGATATACTTTTTTATATTTCTCTGACTGAGTTATTTTCTCAGCTCCATTATCTTTTTTCTTTTTTCTTTTCTCCCCCTCCTTCTTCTTCTGACATGGAGGGCTTAAAGGCTGTTTATCATTGCCTTTTCTTCTGCTAGCATTCCCTTCCTTTTCTGCTTCTGATAGGCTATCCTGACACTGAGAAAGGACCCTTTGTCCTTCTCTAATCTTTCCTTGGCATTTCTCATCTGCTATGCATGCCTGAATCATCTTAAAAATAGGTAACGTGCCTGCTCTCAATCTTCCCTCTTCCTTTTCCCGGGCTAAATCAGCTCCTAACTTTTCCCATGATCGCGTGGTAAGGGATCCTGTAGGACCATACCACGGAGCAACTCTATCTACCTCTTTAAAAAACTTCAAAAGAACCCCATCTGAAATAGTCAAGCCGCTTTCCTGCAGCAGCGCCTGCACTGCCACGAGAGCCGGCTTAAACTGTTGATTGCCCATAATTCTTTATCTACAGAACTGGGCGAACCTGCACAGTTATCTACCTGTGATTTACGGTTCACTTTGAAAAGGAGGACATGTACACTCCTGTCCCTTAATCAACCACCGCCCAGACAGGGATAGCGAAAGCAATGCCAAGCATAGGATCCACCATATCTTACAGAAAAGTGTCTAGACTTACTGCACCGTCAGTTCTGAATCTTGTTTCTGCAAGCTAAGCAGGGTCCTTTAAGGTAGACGATCCTCGGGGGCGTTCGGCTTCCACTCCCGGGTTTCGGCTCCAAATGCGACACGCTACCTCGCCGATAAGGAGCACGTCACACTCAAGATTCTTCTGACAGCGTCTTTTATTGTTACAGCTCTTTTAGTTAGAAGGATGCAAGATGGAGAACAAAGGAAGGACCCCAAGCCCCAGAATGTACTGACTTATATACTATCAAAGAGACATGATCTGTCCTCATTGGCTTACAGACTGGGGTCTCATTTACATATCCACTGATAGTACTTTCAGCGGGAAAATTCACGCCTACGCGTGCGCACAGCTGCAGACACCAAGGCCAAGAAGAACCAGGAACAGGAAGCCAGCGCCATCTTATAATGGCGAGCGTATAGCTACTTCAGCAAACGCAGAATGGCTCCTAACAATTATTATTATTATTTAATCTTTGTTTTACAATACAGACTTTATACAACTCCTGGTCCACCCTCCAGCTGTTCCACATCTCATACCTGCTCAGCCCCATCTCAAAGAAAATGCCCCACCCATAACCACTGTACCATATCTCCCTACTACCTGGGGCCTCAATTCTCTTAAGGGTTAGGTGCATTTTCTCTGACTGAACACAGACCTTGCAGTCCTCTGCTGTGTATGTGTCAGGGGCCTTATGTCAGCTGGTGTATGCTATCTGGTGGATGTTTCAGTGTCTGAGAGATACTAGGAAGCAGGTTAGTTGAGACTGCTAGTCATCCTATAGGGTCACTCTTCTCAGCTTCTTCCAGCTTTACCCTAATTCAACCACAGAGGTCACTAGCTTTTGTCCTTTTGTTGGGTGTAAATATTTGTATCTGATTCTTTCATCTGTTTGTTTGTCAGTCATGATAGGCCTTTGTTTGTAAGCACACCATAGAATCAGGGCCTCCAAGTTAACTGGATCCCAATTTGGGACTGTCACTTGACTGCCTTTTCCTTAAGCTCTTTTCCATTTTTGCTCCTGCAGTTATTTCAGATAGAAACAATTCTGGGTCAGAGTTTTTGACAGTGGGATGGTAACCCCATCCCTCCACTTGATGCCCTGTGTTTCTACTGGAGGTGAACTCTACAAGTTCCCTTTCCTCACTGTAGGACATTTCATCTAAGGTCCCTCCTTTAAGTCCTGAGAGTCTTTCACCTCTTAAGTATCTGGTACAGTCTAGAGGGTTCCCCCACCTCATACCTTCTGAAGTTGTCTGCACCCCCCCCAGTTTTGTCCCCCCCCCCCCCGAATACTTGATCATGTTCTGTTCTTCCCTCTCCTTTCACCTTTCCCACCCAGGTCTCTTCCTCCTCCACTCCTCCTGTGATTGCTTTCTTCTCCCCCCCCCCCACCCCCCCCCCCCGCCAAGTGGGGTATTTAAAGTGGGGGATTATATGATAATCTTTAAACAATGCACAAAATCATTATGTCAACAATTGAATGGAATAACAAAGTAACAAAGTGAGGAAAGAGAAAAGAGAAAAACATGTATTCAAAATTTGGGCCTGCCAGAGAGCCCCTCAGTTGCTTCAGGTTTTTTAAGGCTAAAAGGAAAAATTCAGCATTGCATATCTTCTAGCCCTTAAACCATCCCAGATTAATCAAGCTATGCCTGTGTTGCCTGTTAAACAAACAAACAAACAAACAAACAAACACACAAACCCTGTCTCCCCTCTCTGGTTATACAAGTCCTAGTTCATCTTTTAATGCCTTTGTTGTTCAATAGGAATGATGGTGGTGTTCTTTGCTTTGGATGAGATATTTGATTTTTGCTTCAGATATGGCCTCAGAAGAAACCTTTAGACTCCTTGTGTGACCCAGAAGAAGCAGGGACCATCTTTTCTGTGTAAACCCCATATCCCTTCTGGCCTGTACCCTGGCTGCTACAGATTGGTATGTCTGTCCCCTCTTCCCACCATATAGTCTGCTGGTCTCTCAGTAGATCTGCTATGAATAGGGACTCACATGAGACCTCTGCTCAGCTGTGTTCCTGGATAGAGCAGGCTTCCTGTATCCCTAGATGAGGGCAGCCCTTCCATGACTTGGTTATGGCAGACCTCCTGGAAGACACGCCAACTGTGTAAGCTGTCACCTTAGTTTTTGATCTTAGCAATTTTGATTGGTGTGAGGTAGAATCTCAAGGTTGTTTTAATTTGCAGATGTCTAATGGCTAAGAATGTTGAACATTTCTTCAGATGGTTCTTAGAAATTTGATATTCCTCAGTTGAAAATTCTTTGATAAGCTCTGTGCCCCATTTTAAGAGGGTTATTTGGTTCTCAAGAGTCTAACTTCTTGAGTTCTTTGTATACATTGGCTATTAGCCCTCTATTGGATAAAGGGTTGGTAAAGATCTTTTCCCAATATGTAGGTTGCAATTTGTCTTGTTAATGGAGTCCTTTTACTTACACAGCTTTTCAATTTTATGAGATACCATTTTTCAATATGTGATCTTATAGCCTGAGCCACTGGTGTTCTGTTTAGAAAATTGTTCCCAGTGCTGATATCTTCAAGGCTCTTTCACACTTTCTCTTCTATTAGATTCAGTATATCTAGTTTTATGTGGAGGTCCTTGATCAATTTGGACTTGAGCTTTGTATAAGAAGATAAGAATGAATCAATTTGCATTCTTCTACCTGCTGACCACCACTAGAGTCAGCACCATTTGTTGAATATGCTGTCTTTTTTCCATTGGATGGTTTTGTCTTCTTTTTCAATAATCAAGTGACCATAGGTATGTGGATTCATTTCTGAGTCTTCAATTATTCTTTTGATCTACTTGTCTGTCTCTGTAGCAACACCATGTGGTTTTTATCACTAGTGTTCTGTAGTACAGCTTGAGATCAGGGAGGATGATTCCCCCAGAATTTTTCTTATTGTTGAGAATAGTTTTTGCTATCATTGTTTTTTTTGTTATCCCAGATGAATTTAAAAATAGATCTTTCTCTGTGAAAAATTGAGTTGTAATTTTGTTGGGGATTACATTGAATCTGTAGATTGCTTTTGGAAAAATGGTGAACTTTACTATGTTAATCCTGCCAATCCATGAGCATGGAAGATCTATCCATCTTCTGAGGTCTTCTTCAATTTCTTTCTTCAGAGACTTGAAGTTCTTCTCTTACAGGTCTTTCTTTCCTTAGTAAGAGTCACACTAAGATATTTTATATTATTTGTGACTATTATGAAGGGTGTTATTTCTCTAATTTCTTTCTCAGACTACTTATACTTTGAGTAGAGGAAGGCTATTGATTTGTTTGAGTTAATTTTTATATCCAGCCACTTTGCAGAAGTTATTTATCTGTAGAAGTTTTCTGTTGGAATTTTTGTGGTCACTTAAATATACTATTACATCATCTGCAAATAGTGATATCTTCACTTCTTCCTTTATATTTTCTATCCTTTTGACCTCCTATTTTTGGATAATTGCTCTTGCTAGAACTTTGAGCACTATATTTACAACATAGGGAGAGAGTGGGCAACATTGTCTAGTCTCTGATTTTAGTGGGATTACTTCAAGTTTCTCTCCATTTGGTTTGATGTTCGTTATTGGTTTGTTGTATATTGCTTCTATTATGTTTAAGTATGGGCCTTGAATGTCTGATCTTTCCAAGATTTTTAACATGAGTGGGTGTTTTATTTTGTCCAAGTCTTTTTCAGCATCTAATGAGATGATCATGTGTTTTTTTTTTTCCTTTGAGTTTGTTTATATAGTGGATTATGTTGATGGATTTCCATATATAGAACCATTTCTCCATTTCTGGGATGAAACCTACTTGATCATGTGAAATGATGGTTTTGATGTATTCTTGCATTTAGTTTGTGAGGATTTTATTGAGTATTTTGCATCAATATTCATAAGGAAAATTGGTCTGACATTCTTTTTCTTTGTTGGGTACTCACTTATAATTGGACATTAGCCATATTGCCATGTCAACAATTCTGCCATCCACTGCAGGGAAAAAATATGACTGGGGTGCCCAGTTGTGGGTAGTTGGCTAGGAACGCTCTGAGTTTCTCCAGCTGGAAGTTGGGCCCGACTGCTCATTAACTAAAAGCCTCTCCCCGGCTCCTCACGGTTTCTCATGGTGGCACAGCCCCAATACCCGAGGAAGTCCTTGGGTTTCCAAAACCGGTTTATTCACATGGCAGACAGTGGATGGATCTGGATGCATACCCCGCCCCCCCCACCCCCCCACCTCCCCACCCCCCCCACCCCCCCCCACCCCCCCCCACCCCCATATACAAGCTTGTAGAGGATGGTATTAGATAAATGACCTAAGAAAAAGGACAGAGGCTACAATGGCCCAAAATCTCATTAACCGACTCTCACACTTGTGAGCATATTTCTATAGTATTAAGATGTTTGTACTTCTAACAATCTGTACTTGATGTAAGCCTGGTGAAGCATGCTCATGTTCATAGATACCGAGTATGGTTTACCTAATAATGTAGGGGTTCCTGTTCTGAAGGTTCACACCTCCATTTCCTGTTCACCATTGCAAACAGCCTGGCTTTCTCTTTTGCTGGTCTCCTTTACCATCTCCTAAGCAGCTGCCAAGACTTTCAACTTGTCTGACCTGTTGTTTTTCTCTCAAACAATAATAAAGTTACATTCAAAATTTATTTAAAATATCACAAAAATGACCTCTAGCCAGGAATAATCTCTCTCTCTCTCTCTCTCTCTCTCTCTCTCTCTCTCTCTCTCTCTCTCAAAATGTAGGCTATCCTGTGAATCCCAGTGTGGAGCTCAGAAACTCCAGTTCAGATAAAATCCTTCTAATTTATTTCACAGAACTTAAAAATTTAAGTTTAGAACCATCACTTTTTAGTAAATACAGTTTGTCTACAGAATAGGAATATATTTAAAAGTGCCTGACTTCAATGTCTAAAAGGCAGATTGAATCACTGTGATCTAATCATTCATCAAAATATCATGTAAAATTCCATCATTATTTTATGGGCTGTTCTAGAAAGTTTTATTACAAAGATAATATGTGACTCCTTACACATCTTGTATTAGAAAAGGCAAGCTCTACAATTTATCACTGAACAATCAATGCAGTAATAAAAATGGCATTGAAGCAAGATGAAAGCAATCAGAAAGTGTCAACATAACAAGTTTTCTTAAAGGTTCTTTG
Source organism: Arvicanthis niloticus (assembly GCF_011762505.2). Lineage (NCBI taxonomy): Eukaryota > Metazoa > Chordata > Mammalia > Rodentia > Muridae > Arvicanthis > Arvicanthis niloticus. The sequence continues at coordinate 121,511,328 of NC_047658.1, read as the reverse complement.
GAGTCAAAGAATATCACATACATAGATACATGATTATGCTCAATTTTGAAAATACTTTTCTAAATTTTACTGATAGTAAGATGAAATTTAATGAATAACCCAGTAAAAATACATATATATTGCTCACAGAAGTACTGGCAAGAAAACTTACAAAAAATCTCAGAGATATGATTCTAATACAGTATTTTTTTTTCTCGGTAGTAAATTTACAGAAATATGATAATCCATTCTGGAATTCAATTGCATGCGGATGAAAAATGAGAATTATTTTTTATCCTACAACATTAAAAGCAAAACACTACAGACTATTTTGCCACTTGAAAAGTTTTTGTGAATGCACTCTTAACCTCCTTGTTCCTCAAGCCATAGACCAGAGGGTTCAGCATAGGGATGATCATGGTGTAGAACACAGATGCAATTTTGTCAGTGTCCATGGAGTGACTGGAGCTTGGCTGCAAGTACATGAATATGATTGTCCCATAGAAAATTGACACTGCAGTGAAGTGTGAGGCACAAGTGGATATAGCCTTTCGATATCCAGCACTTGATTTCATTTTAAAGATTGTGATAAAAATGAATATATAGGATATCCAAATAACTGAGAGAGCAACAAAGATATTGAAGCTTACTATATAAACAAGAACAAGCTCACTAACATGTCTATCAGAGCAAGAGAGAACCATGACTGCTGGAACATCACAGAAAAAGTGATGGACCACATTAGACCTACAGAAGGAAAGAAGGAAAGTGTCCCCAATGTGGATGGAGGCATTCAGGAAACCACAGGCATAGGAAACTATAGAGAGACTTATACATACAGTGGTAGTCATGGTAGATGAATAATGTAGTGGCTTACACACTGCTGCATAGCGATCATAAGCCATTGAGGCCAACAGATAATTTTCCACAGTAGCAAAGCCAGCAAAAAAGAACATCTGAGCAGCACAGTCATTATAGGAAATGATCTTGTCTCCTATTAGTAGCCCAGTCATGACTGTTGGTGTGACAGCTGAGGAGTAACAAAAGTCAACCAAGGACAGATTACCTAGAAAAAAGTACATGGGCGTGTGAAGATGAGAATCCAGGACAATCAGCAGGATCATCCCCAGATTTCCTACCAGGGTGATGGTGTAGATGAGGAAAAATGTCATGAAAAGTGGAAGCTGTAGTCGTGGGTCATCTGTGATTCCCAGCAGGAGAAAATATGTCACTTCGGTACTGTTCTCCATCAGTGTAACCTTTAAATCATGAGATTGTTTATAAACATTGGAAAAGAGAAACTTGATGATAAAGCTGAATCAAAATAAAAAAGCTTAAGTCTGGGTGGACATATGACTTAGTTAAGCAAAATCTAGACTTTGCAATTTTCTAGGATAGAGCTTTCCCCAAATCAAATTTGATCTAGTAATTTTACAGAGGGTTACATGTATTAGAATTTAAAGATTATTAATAGATGATTTTCACATTTATAGACTACATGTAGTATTGAGATTATTTAACAATTTGATAAAAGTTATGTGTTGGTTATATCTCAATCTACTTCTGAGCTTAGCAAAAGCTCATATTTTCTGTTGCTACTTTCCAAAGACTTCTTTTTTGTTGTTGTTGTTTTTTTTTTGTTTGTTTGTTTTTTGTTTTTTTTTTGTTTTTGTTTTTTTTTTTTTTTTTTTTTTGTTTTTTGTTTGTTTTTTTTTTTTTTTTTTTTTTTTTTTTTTTTTTTTTTTTTGAGACAGGGTTTCTCTGTGTAGCTCTGGCTGTCCTGGAACTCACTCTGTAGACCAGGCTGGCCTTGAACTTAGAAACCCACCTGCCTCTGCCTCCCAAGTGCTGGGATTAAAGTCATGCACCACCACTGCCTGGCTCCAAAGACTTTTCTAGACATCAATTTTATACGTCCATTCCAAGTATTCTCCCAATGATATTAGAATTTGGTGATTATTATTTTCATGTAAATTATGAAGTACAAAAATTGAATCATTTATTCATATTACTCAAGTATAAAATGTCACAGTTTGCCTTGGACACATGACAATATGTACCACAAACTCCCATGTTCCAGAGTCCAAACTGAATTGTAATTAAATTGAAATAGCTTAAGATACAATTGCATGTCCACTCTGGTAAATACACAGCACTATTTGAGCTAAGGGATTATCTTTTTATTTCTCAGTATGTGTTCCTGGTATAATATTTTATCCTTGGACATAAATCTATGGCTTTGTTTTGTGGCTTGGTATTCAGCATATTTTTTTCTTTCCTTTATGTGTATTTTATAACATGCAAAAATTTCAGCAAATGTTATTAAAAACTCCGGGATATTTCACTCTTTCTCTGAATGCCTCCCCTCCTCTTCCTGCATACAGCTCTCTGTGGACTACCACTTTGAATATATTAACTTTCTTGGACCTAACTAAAAAGCACAAGGTGTTCGCAATCCCTACTCTCCATCTCCCTGCTATCAGCAGCGGCTAGATTTGCTGTTTGCCTGTACTCGTGTTTCAAAAACCACTAAAATTATCCTCATGCTTCCTTTTGAGGTTAGTTCTAAAGTGTTTTATTAATGAGAATAAAAATCAAACAGAAAATACTGGGTTCCTAGACGAGGACTGTAGCATATCTCTAAGATAAGTAGATGTGATAGGATAACTCATGTTTGTAGACACAGTTCTGAGAGATAGGCATATACATAGTTAACCACTGCAGATACAGACCTTTGTTCCATTCACTAATTAGGATTCATTGGTCCTTATCTGCCTTCCCTGAATAAAAAAGTCAATTAGTGTAATCCAGCTAGCATAAAAGATCACTGTAAGAAGCCAAGAAGACAATATAAAAGACAGTAAAATATTGGAGTTGAGCTCCTCTGTGTCAGCTTTCATTTTAGGTTTGGATAAGAGAATGATCTTGTTTTGATTCTGATTTGATTTACACGAAGGATATTGGAAGAGGGCTTCAGTTGCAGGTGATAGTGACCCTTTCCTTCCTTGAGGGTCTATACCCTCCAGAATGTTCCTGCTTCCTCTGAATATACTGAATGCTGTTGCTGTTACATTTTCTTTTTTGTGACTCAGTCTTCTTAAAATTCTTACTTTAAAGACATCTTTCATTTGGACATATAGTATTCTCTGTCTACTTATTATTTCTTTCATATTGTAACACTATACCAAAATCAGTAAGACCAATATACAATTGACCAATTGTAGGAATGTATTTCTCTTATAATTCTCTTAGAAGAGTGTTCTGTTTAGTAAAAACATTTGATAGGACACAGTTTTCATATATTAACCATGTTTCAACTTTTATATATTTTTGTTTTCTTATATATTGAGACTTGCAATTCACTTAGGCATATTTCCAAATCCTAGGATGGTGCTATCCTCCTGCTGTAGTTTTGAGAATAACTGCAACAAAAAGTCCTTATTAATCGAAGCCTTTGAAAATATATCTACCTAAAACAACCTATTATTTCCCACCACAGATGTTTTGAAACTCTGGAAACTTTTATGTAATAAGCTATTACTAGAACTATTTTCAGAAAATACTATAATTCACAATTAATAAGGGATCAATGTGTAAATAGCACATTACTAGTATTATTTTTGTTATTTAACCACTGAAGAAACTGAGTATTTAAACATTTACCAGATCTTCTAAATTTTGTATTTATTTTGGAATAAAATTCAAGGCATTTTAAGCCTTGTTTCTTCATTAAATTCTATCATTTCCAAAATATGTAAATATAATGATCATCTCTGTGATTATAAGGAAATTGTTAAAATGTATGTAAGATCAATATGAAACTTACAGATTTTTTGAAATTTAAAAATATGAGCTTACTCTCCTAGTTTTCTGTATGTTTCTTTATTGTTAATAATAAGTATATAAATAAGAAATAAACAAAAACACAGTGACTCATAATGTTGTACTCTTTGTCCAATGCACATGATGTGTTGGGAAAATATGTAAACTCCCTAAAATGGAACTTTTTGCATTCATAACATAAACTCTCTCCAGGTTTTATTTTAAGAAACTCTTTTCATGATCCCTTCTAAGTTTAACATAACTCACAGTGGGTGTTGTTGCCATCCTCTTTTTCCATGACCTGCAAGTCTCTCTGCCAATGATTATGTAATAAGTATAATACTACCAGTTCTTTGAAATAAAAGACAGTAAATCCAAAAGTGTGAATGTGACATAATAAGGTCACCCATAGAATGCTGACTGTGCAGTTCTTTCTCAGGTAGTGAACTATCACTTTCATCTGAGACACAGACAAACAGTGGAAAGGTCAGAAATATGTATTGATTTTTGAACCTCTATTAATTCTTCATCCTTCAAGGGAAAGACATGCACTGGCTTAATTACAAAACAAAAAATGAGAAGATTATACACCTCATATAATTTATTCCTTATGACTTAAGAAAAAGAAGAAAGATCTACATGACAGAATACCAATTAACAGTCTCACAATATAGAATTTACCTTTGAGTGTTTTTCCTTAACCACACAGGAGGACTGACAAAAAATCTTCTATCAAGAGGTGGCCATAAAAGTGATAACAGTGAATATCATTCAAATATGTAGATGAACTTTTCTGAGAAATGACATCATATACGATGTATTTTAACATGATAATGTATGAAGAACTAGAAAAACTATACTCCTGGACTCCTCTGAAGATCTCCTTCATGGGAATACCTGGAGCTACTGTTCTCCATTTTATAAAAAAAAAAAAAAAAAAAAAAAAAAAAGCAATTAAAACTGTGGGTACCCATGTGGCCATGGGAAGCTCTAATTGAACTCAGGAGGATATTAATGACAGTGGAATTAGAAGGTCTTAAGATTTGGAGACAAAGGGAGAGGCCTTAGTCAGGGTTGGAAAGAGGTTGTGGGTAATGGCAGATGGTAATGGTAGATGGATACATTAAACCAATAGATGAAATTATCAGATAATAAATAAAACATGATTTAAAGACTTGGGAAAGGTTGTGTAGTCTCATATTAATTGCTTTGTGTCATTTATGGTATTTCAATTGAAACACACACACACATATACCTATGAACTGTGGTGTAGATTTCTGCATAAAGTCTTTTGTATATATTCCACACAATACCTACACCAATATAATTGAGATTCTCTTGTATAAGTTGTAAAAATTATGTTCAAGGTCTCAGATGAGGGTCTTTCAAATACATTGAACAAATGAAGATGCTTGAAGTGGAGGTCAAATTAAACTTCAAAGTTGGTGCCTGGTTCCACAAGAAATGTTCTAATGTTCAATTAGATTGAATAAAAAGTCTGAAAATCAACTCAAGTACACATATCATGCGTTGAAAATATACTTGAGTATTATGTATCAGTTAAAAATGAAAATTCAGCTGGCTAGATAGATTGTTCAAGTATTAAATGCACTTATTGCTCTGGCAGAGGATCAAATTTGGTCCCCAACATGTCAGGGAGAGGACAATTGCCCATATTTCCAGCTCTAGGAAATGTGATGCCATTGGTCTCTACTGTCACAAGCACTAACATACAAATAATTACACACTCACATATACAAACATACATATCTACAAATGCATACACACATACAAAAATGTGCACACATACACTTAAAATAATAAAATAAATTCTTGAAAAATAAAATAGTTTTAAAATAAAAATTTTAATTTGAATTAAGAATACTGTTGAAAGTAACTGTGAAGGCCAACTTAAAACTAAGTAATACCCCCTTCCGCCGCTCGCCCCTCCTCCAGTCTGAGGCCTGCGGGTAAGTGCACCCAGGAGCCCCCCAGACACATTCTGGGGGATCCATAGAACCCATAGCCAGCGCTAGCACACCCTGTCCCCCGCTCGCCCCTCCTGCAGTCTGAGGCCTGCGGGTAAGTGCACCCAGGAACCCCCCAGACACATTCTGGGGGATCCATAGAACCCATAGCCAGCGCTAGCACGCCCTGTCCCCCGCTCACCCCTCCTGCAGTCTGAGGCCTGCGGGTAAGTGCACCCAGGAACCCCCCAGACACATTCTGGGGGATCCATAGAACCCATAGCCAGCGCTAGCACGCCCCGTCCGCCGCTCGCCCCTCCTGCAGTATGAGGCCTGCGGGTAAGTGCACCCAGGAGCCCCCCAGACACATTCTGGGGGATCCATAGAACCCATAGCCAGCACTAGCACGCCCCGTCCGCTGCTCGCCCCTCCTGCAGTCTGAGGTCTGCGAGTGAGTGCACCCAGGAGCCCCACAGACACATTCTGGGGGATCCATAGAACACATAGCCAGTGCTAGCACGCTCCTTCTGCTGCTCGCCCCCCCTCCGGTCTGAGGCCTGCAGGGTCTGAGTCCCAGACCAGACCTCTACCAGGTCTGCAGTTGTGTGGACCCCGGATTCCACCTGAGACATACTGGAAGGTCTGCTCAACCCAGAGCCACAGAGGAACAACTGAACTCAGAGTGTCAGACAACATACCCTGAGATATCCAAGAGGAGACACTGCACCCAGAACAGCAGACATCTAGCTGGACTGCTACCTTGGAGGCACCATATCCTGAGGCATCCTAGAGATACCACTGTAATCAGGGCAGCTGGAAAAAAACCACAAAGACATCTGGACTCCTAGAAGACCAAACAAAAGCGAGACAACTGGAAAGACAGGCTTCAATCAGAGACAGAAGTACAGGTAGCACTAGAATTAACCAGATGGCAAAAGGCAGGCGCAAGAACGTAAGCAACAGAAACCAAAGTTACATGGCATCATCAGAACCCAGTTCCCCCATCATAGAAAGCCCTGAACACCCCATCACACCAGAAAAGCAGGATTCAGAATTAAAATCACTTCTCATGATGATGATAGAGGACTTTAAGAAAGACATAAATAACACTCTCAAAGAACAGATAGAAACCCTTAGAGAGGAAACACAAAAATCCCTTAAGGAATTACAAGAAAATGCAACCAAACAGGAGAAGGAATTAAACAAAACCATGCAGGATCTAAAAACGGAAGTAGAAACAATAAAGAAATCACAAAGGGAGAACACCCTGGAGATAGAAAACTTAAAAAAACGATCAGGAGTCATAGATACAAGTATTACCAACAGAATACAAGAGATGGAAGAGAGAATCTCATGTGCAGAAGATACCATGGAAAACATTGACACAACTGTCAAAGAAAATGCAAAATACAAAAAGCTACTAACCCAAAATATACAAGAAATCCAAGACACAATGAGAAGGCCAAACCTAAGGATAATAGGAATAGATGAGGGGGAAGACTCCCAACTTAAAGGACCAGTAAATATTCTCAACAAAATTATAGAGGAAAACTTCCCTAACCTAAGGAAAGAGATGTCCATAAATATACAAGAAGCCTACAGAACTCCAAATAGTTTAGACCAGAAAAGAAATACTTCCCGCCACATAATAGTCAAAACATCAAATGTACAAAACAAAGAAAAAATACTAAAAGCAGTAAGGGAAAAAGGCAAAGTAACATATAAAGGCAGACCTATAAGAATTACACCAGACTTCTCACCAGAGACCATAAAAGCCAGAAGATCCTGGACTGATATCATACAGACCCTAAAAGAACATAAATGTCAGCCCAGACTACTATACCCAGCAAAACTGTCAATCATTATTGATGGAGAAACCAAAATATTCCATGACAAATCCAAATTTACACAGTATCTCAACACAAACCCAGCACTTCAAACGATAATTGGTGGAAAACTCCATCACAAGGAGGGAAACTACAACCTGGAAAAAGCAGGAAAGTAATCTTCCAAAAACCGTAAAAGAAGGTAGCTACACAAACATATCCCCACTGCCAATAACAAAAATAACAGGAAACAACACTCATTTTTCCTTAATATCTCTTAATATCAATGGACTCAATTCTCCAGTAAAAAGACATAGACTATCAGACTGGATATGTAAACAGGACCCAACATTTTGCTGCATTCAGGAAACGCACCTCTGTGGAAAGGACAGACACTACCTCAGAGTAAAAGGTTGGAAAACAATCTACCAAGCAAATGGTCCCAAGAAACAAGCTGGAGTAGCGATTCTAATATCAAATAAAATCAGTTTTCAACCAGAAGTAATCAAAAAAGATAAAGAAGGACACTTCATATTCATGAAAGGAAAAATGTACCAAGAGGAACTTGCAATTCTCAACATCTATGCCCCAAATGTAAGGGCACCCACATACATAAAAGACACTTTACTAAAACTTAAAGCATACATTGCACCCTACACAATAATAGTGGGAGATTTCAACACCCCACTCTCAGCTATGGACAGGTCATGGAAACAGAAACTAAATCGAGACACAATGAAACTAACAGAAGTTATGAACCAATTGGACTTAACTGACATCTATAGAACATTTCACCCTAAAACAAAAGAATACACCTTCTTCTCAGCACCTCATGGTACCTTCTCGAAAATAGACCATATAATTGGTCACAAAACAGGCCTCAACAGATACAAAAAGATTGAAATAATCCCCAGCACCTTATCAGACCACCATGGATTAAGACTTGTCTTTGACATGGACAAAAACATCAGAAAACCGACATACACTTGGCAACTGAACAATGCTCTACTCAATGACAACTTGGTCAAGGAAGAAATTAAGAAAGAAATTAAAGACTTTTTAGATTTAAATGAAAATGAGGACACATCATATCAAAACATGTGGGACTCATTGAAAGCAGTACTAAGAGGAAAAATCATAGCTCTAAGTGCTCACAAAAAGAAAGTGGAAAGAGCATACATCAACAACTTGACAGCAAACCTGAAAGCATTAGAACAAAAAGAAGCTAGTATACCCAAGAGGAGTAGACGGCAGGAAATAATCAAACTCAGGGCTGAAATCAACCAAGTCGAAACAAAAAGAACTATACAAAATATCAACAAAACCAGGAGCTGGTTCTTTGAGAAAATCAACAAGATAGACAAACCCTTAGCCAGACTAACCAAAGGGCGCAGAGACAGCATTCAAATTAATAAAATCAGAACTGAAAAGGGAGACATAACAACAGAAACAGAGGAAATTAAAAAAATTATCAGATCCTACTACAAAGGCCTATACTCAACAAAATTGGAAAATCTGGAGGAAATGGACAATTTTCTAGATAGATACCAGGTACCAAAGTTAAACGAGGAGCAGATAAACCACCTAAACAGTCCCATAACGCCTAAAGAAATAGACACAGTCATTAAAAATCTTCCCACCAAAAAATGTCCGGGGCCAGATGGTTTCAGTGCAGAATTCTTCCAGACCTTCAAGGAAGACCTAATACCAATCCTCTTCAAGTTATTCCATCGAATAGAAACAGAAGGAACACTACCCAATTCATTCTATGAAGCTACCATTACACTCATACCTAAACCACAGAAAGACCCAACAAAGAAAGAGAACTACAGACCAATCTCTCTTATGAATATTGATGCAAAAATACTCAATAAAATTCTCGCAAACCGAATCCAACAACACATCAAAACAATTATCCATCAAGATCAAGTAGGCTTTATCCCAGGAATGCAGGGATGGTTCAATATTCGGAAATCCATCAATGTAATCCACTACATAAATAAACTCAGAGAGGAAAACCACATGGTCATATCACTAGATGCTGAGAAAGCATTTGACAAAATTCAACATCCCTTCATGTTAAAAGTCTTGGAAAGATCAGGAATACAAGGCCCATATCTAAACATAGTAAAAGCAATATACAGCAAGCCAGTAGCCAACATCAAACTAAATGGAGAGAAACTGGAAGCAATCCCACTAAGATCAGGGACTAGGCCAAGCTGCCCACTCTCACCTTACCTATTCAATATAGTACTGGAAGTCTTAGCTAGAGTAATTAGACAACAAAAGGAAGTCAAAGGGATACAAATAGGAAAGGAAGAAGTCAAAATTTCACTATTTGCGGATGACATGATAGTATACTTAAGTGAACCTAAAACTTCCACCAGAGAACTCCTAAACCTGATAAACAACTTTAGCAATGTGGCTGGATATAAAATCAACTCAAACAAATCAGTAGCCTTCCTCTACTCAAAGGATAAACAGGCAGAGAAAGAAATCAGGGAAATGACACCCTTCACAATAGCCACGAATAAAATAAATTATCTTGGAGTGAATCTAACAAAGCAAGTGAAAGATCTGTATGACAAGAACTTCAAGTCTCTCAAGAAAGAAATTGAAGAACATCTCAGAAGATGGAAAGATCTCCCATGCTCCTGGATTGGCAAGATTAATTTAGTAAAAATGGCTATCCTGCCAAAAGCAATCTACAGATTCAATGCAATACCCATCAAAATTCCAAATCAATTCTTCATAGAGATAGAAAAAGCAATTTACAAATTCATTTGGAATAACAAAAAACCTAGGATAGCGAGAACTATTCTCAACAATAAAAGAACCTCTGGGGGAATCACCATTCCGGACCTCAAACTGTACTACAGAGCAGTAGTGATAAAAACTGCTTGGTATTGGTACAGAGACAGAAAGGACGATCAATGGAACAGAATTGAAGACCCAGAAATGAACCCGAATACCTATGGTCACTTGATATTTGACAAGGGAGCTAAATTCATCCAGTGGAAAAAGGACAGCATTTTCAACAAGTGGTGCTGGCTCAACTGGAGGTCAACATGTAGAAGAATGCAAATTAATCCATTCTTATCTCCTTGCACAAAGCTCAACTCCAAGTGGATAAAGGACCTTCACATAAAGCCAGGTACACTGAAAATATTAGAAGAGAAGTTGGGGAAGACCCTCGAATACCTAGGCACAGGGGAAAAGTTCCTGAACAGAACACCAATGGCTTATGCTCTAAGATCAAGAATCGACAAATGGGACCTCATCAAATTGCAAAGCTTCTGTAAGGCAAAGGACACTGTCAACAAGACAAAACGGCAACCAACAGATTGGGAAAAGATCATTACCAACCCTACATCTGATAGGGGGCTAATATCTAATATTTACAAAGAACTCAAGAAATTAGACGCCAAACAACAAAATAACCCCATTAAAAAATGGGGTACAGAGCTAAACAAAGAATTCTCAACTGAGGAAACTCAAATGGCCGAGAAGCACCTTAAGAAATGCTCAACATCCTTAGTCATCAGGGAAATGCAAATCAAAACAACACTGAGATACCACCTCACACCAGTCAGAATGGCTAAGATCAAAAACTCAGGTGATAGTAGATGCTGGCGAGGATGTGAAGAAAGAGGAACACTCCTGCATTGTTGGTGGGGTTGCAAGCTGGTACAACCACTTTGGAAGTCAGTCTGGCAGTTCCTCAGAAAATTGGACATAGCACTACCTGAGGACCCAGCTATACCACTTCTGGGTATATACCCAGAAAATGCCTCAACAAATAACAAAGACATATGTTCCACTATGTTCATAGCAGAACTATTTATAATAGCCAGAAGCTGGAAAGAACCCAGATGCCCTTCAACAGAGGAATGGATACAAAAAATGTGGTACATTTACACAATGGAATATTACTCAGCTATTAAAAATAATGAATTCGAGAAATTCTTAGGTAAATGGATGGATCTAGAAAATATCATCCTGAGTGAGGTAACCCAATCACAAAAGAACACACATGGTATTTACTCACTGATAAGCGGAGATTAGCCCAAAAGTTTGAAACAACAAAGATTCAACTACCAGAAGACACGAAGCTCATGAAGAAGAAAGAACAAGTGAGGATGCCTAGGTCTTTCTTAGAAGGAGTAACTAAATAACCAAGGGAGCAAATATGGAGACACAGTGTGGGTCAGAATCATAAGGGGAGGTTGTAGGGAGACCATTGTGTCTGGGTATTCATTCCATAGGCAGTCACCAAAAATAGACGCTGATAGGGATGTCAGGATGGGAAAGCTGACAGCAGCCTGATAAGGCTGTCTCCTTAGAGGTCTCTCAGAGTCGGACATACCCAGAGACAGATACCCACAGCTATCCATTAATCTGATCAAAGTTCCCAATGGAGGAGTTAGAGAGTAAATTGAGGGAACCGTGAACCATACGGGCTGGTGGCCCTGTGAGGAGAGCAAGAATACCAACCAGCCAGAGCTCCCCAGGGTCTAAACCACCAGCCCAGGTGCACATAGGGAGAGACACATGACTCCAGCTGTATATGTAGGGGAGGATGGCCCTGTTGGGCATAGGTGGGAGACAAGATCATTGGTACCCTGAAGGCTGAGCACTGAGGGGGGGGAATCTGAGGGTGGGGAGGGAGGCTGGGGGTAGGTGGGTAACACCTTCATAGAGGCAGGAGGAGGGGGGATGGGATAAGGGGTTCCTGGGTGGTGGGGGAAATATGGTAAGGGGATAAAATTTGAAATGTAAATATTATATCCAATAAAAGAGGGGAAAAATAGAAAAGCGGTTAGAACCAACATTCTTAATAAAATGTCAGCCCTCTTTAAAAAAAAAAAAACTATCTTGATACTAAAATTTGTTTTGAGAATTGTATATTGCAGAATGATCAGCCTTGGTGTATCTACTCAACAAGCAAGCTGGGCAGACCTGCTCAAACCTCTGAGGTCCGTGAATTCCATCTGGAGGCAGCGAAGACACAGCATCAGAGGATTGTCAACTTGCTCTCCCCCCCCCCACTCCTCTTCTAATATCTCAACGCCCATAATCAGCTTGAAGAAGCTAATGATGAGTCAGCGCCCCTATTCCCAGGGCATGGGGACTAAGGTGGTAAATGTTGGGCTGTCTCCCTAGGGAAAAGTAGTGGTTTTGTCGGAATAGAGAGGATTAGCTAGGGTTTATTGCATAGCCATAACCTATTAGTAGAAATCTGTATAATTAATATCAAGATGAAGATATAAATTCTTAAATGGCACCAATTTACTTTGTTTACAAATTTTAAGGTTTTCATTGGCATGAGCTTCTTAGTGATATAAGAGTGAGATGAATATTGTTACTCTCATAGGCATTGTACCAGTATAACACACTTAGGAATACAAAGCTTAGACCCAGTCCTTCTTTAACTTTTTTAACTGATTTGAGATGGTCAGCCTGTGAGTTAAGGGACTATAGCAAATTCATGACTTGGAGTTTATTATAAGGGTGTTCTCTATGTTTTATTTAGAAATAGATGAGTGGAGTTAACAGGCAACAGTCCAGATTACCTTACATGGATTGCTGGTTTTCAAAACATCAGAAATCCTTAGAATTGACATGACAAACATTTCAGTATTAATGTTCATTTTCATTAGAGACCTGTCTGCTCCGGACAGCTTCCTATGTTAAATTCTAAGAAGAAATTGAGCATCCTTGGAGTTACTCCAGTTGTGGTGAGACAGCCACTAGGCAAGAATTGCCACTTTCCTTCTACAGACAAATTACTGTCCAGAAAAGGACACACTTGCAGAATAGTCGACTGATTATATCTGCCTAGACAGAGTAATCAGCCCTTAATAATTCTGCAGCACTAAGGTCTGTCAGATGATCCTGGGCCAGAAGGCAGAAGAACAGATGCTCCAACGTTTTGAAGTAGAGCGAGTGTCCAGGTGTTCAGAGGTCTCTATAAATTGGCTAAGTTTTAGAAGCTATGCTTTGTGCTTCCCACAATTATAGTCAACTCAGTCATTCTGGATTTCTGATGGGGTTGAAAACTTATAGCTATTTACTTTGAGAGAAAAGATCTGAGTGTATGGTCATCAGCTGACATTCATCCTAAAGCCAAGGAAAAAGCCAGGTTCAGAACTAAGTGTTTTAGTTAGGATAGATGACAGAGGTGCTGGTTAGTCAACAAAAGGATGGACTGGGTATTAGGACTATCTTTTACCTCACTGGTACAAATAGGCATAATTATGCTCTAATTGTATTTTGAGAGAAAAGTTTCCTTTTAACAGGAAGGGTGATGTGTAGGAGGAGCTAAGGTGGGAGGAGTACTGAGAGGAAGAAAAGGAGTAAGAAGAGGAGAAGAAGAAGGAGAGGAGAAGCTAGGTGATGAAAGAGAGATAGAGGGGGGAGACAGGGAAGCAGATGTTCATGTATCTCCACCAGTCAAAGATAGTTGATATATCTAGGTTGGGTAGTGGTTTACACCTCTGATTGAACAATACCAAACTTATAAAGCCTATGATTAACATTTCTTAAAAAAATGTATAAATGCAAAATGAAAAGGGGGCATGGGATAGGGGTTTTCTAAGGGGGGGGAAATGGGGAAACAGGATGGTATCTGAAGTGTAAATGAAAGATCTAATAAAAAAAATGTGATAAAAAAAAAAAACTAAGTAATATCGTCGTAGTTTTAGATTGAAATTTTTCCTATAAATTTCAAGTAGTATATAATTATTAATGTTATTGAAAATAAAATACATAAATATATTATTCATGACTAAAGAACATGAAGAAAGAATATGTAGTTGTATAAGATGAATTTTCAGCAGCATTTGCTTACTTAACTTTGAGCATTCTGGCATGCTTGCATGTGTAAACTTTTCATACTCCATAGCCAGAAGAGCTGATTCTTTATAACAAATAAATAAAAATTCTAATGGTGTTTATATCACTACTAATCCAGAGTTTGACTGTAATATTGGGACTTGAGGACCATACTTTTAGAGATGAACTCAGTCTAAATTGTTTTTTGTGTTTAAGGGATTGGCATTCAAAAGTGTATGAAGCACTAATGAATCTATATTAATTGGGAAAGAGAGCCGGCAAACCACACTATTACTTAGCAATATTAAAGCATGAAATATGATGATTAGAAGCTAACAATAAATTATTATGTAAACTAAGTATATCAGAAAATGTGTGTTATGCTTTGAAATCATGAAATTTCTAAAACTTTATATGTCAGAACCTAAGACTCAAACTTACTTCATTAATAAATGAGGCCTTCAGAATAGCTTTAACAGTTCATTTTATCATTCATTATACTAAAACGCTCCCCTTGAACTCTGACAGTGGTTTTCATATTACACTTAACAATGAGTTTTCATGTGTATTTACTGAGGTCCAATCTTTCAAATTAGGACTTGCCAATCTCCAAAACTTAATAGCATCTATTATTTAAATAAAATATTTAAGATGTTATAATTGTGTGTCATTGAAGTACAAATGTTTTTTAAATGTTTATATTCTATATTGAAATTTATTTTCAGAGTTTGAAACTTCCATGCATCTATCCAGTGAAATTTAGTCATACCTACTTCCACGTAGCACCCCTTACCTTTCATCATCATCATCATTGTTATTGTGATTGCTACTGCTGTTACATATATATTTATACATATTCATAAAACTGCATCATTTAATGTATCTTTTGCTTAAGCAACTTTAGGACCACATTATATTGAATGACTAATTAGGGCCTCATCCTCCAAAGAAGTTTTTTTCACTCTCTCAGCCCTAGTTGCCTGTAGTTCTTGGTTTGGAGATAAGATTTTTTTTGCCTTCTGCCCATATGTATATAGTTGTGGGATTATCTATTGTGATAACAACCTACCAACAGACATCCTCTAAAGAAATTAGGGGTTGTTAAAGGTGTCCCATTTAGGGATGAGCACTCCATAGTCACTTTTCAGCACATAGTCCAATTGGTGTCATCTCTATTATCCTCTATTCCAGAAAACAACATCTTTGATAAGTAGGTAGAGCCACACAATTCTATGTGTGTGTAAGGGTATGTATTTAGAGCACACCTGTATCACTTTGCATACTTTTTGAAATATACACATGCATACACACATATAATTTGTATAATGTATTTAGCTTATTTATAAATTTTAAGAATGTACTTATGTGATATACTTATCACTTAATTAGACAACAATTCTCAGTAAAACTTACTTCAGATTTAATGTTCTGGTGGATAAATGGGATTCCAGGAATTAATTAGACATAAGACGAAGAATGGAAACTAGTGAGAATGTACAAGTAGTATTTCAATAGAGCAGAAAATTACCAATGATTTTTGCAGTAGCCTGAATATGGCTCCATATGGCCATCATTATGTGTGATTGGCTGCCATGATGGATGATTTAAGAGTTCAAAATATGGGTTAAATTAAATTCAGAAGAAATTTTTAATCATTCATCAAATATTTACTAAAAAGCTACTACAATAGACAACTGATAAAATATTAACCTGTTGGGTTGTAGTGTACACATGGGTCCTGTTGTGTGGGCCCAGTGCATCTGTCTCACCACGTGGTTAGGGCCTCTCGTGGGAACAGAGGCACAGGAATTTGACTGTGTTCACTCCATGCTTGCACCAAGTGGACACTTTGCAAAACCGCAGTACTCCACTGGGGTCGGAGAACACAGTCTGAGGTCCTGCGGGGAGCCTGAACTATTGGGAAGAGAGATGACCTCTGGCTATGTCCCATGGGAATGAGAGTTCTTGTCACAATGACTCACTGGGCTGGATCACGGCTGACTCAGCTTGCTTGCTTGGGTTGCTGGGCCTCCATGGCTGAGAAGGTAGAGTTCATGAGCAGATTAGATGGTGATAGTTGAAAACCTTCTCCATTGTTCTCCATGGCAGGTCCCAAGAAAGAGAAATAGGCTATGATCTTAAGATATTATTGTCATGGAGGAAAATAGATAAAACTATACCCCTATATTTTCTGAAGTTAAATACTTTTTGCAAGAAGAAGGGTCTGGGTAGGTGTGGGGCTGTGAGAAGCAGCTGATTGAGCATAAGCCTGGAACCCTAGACCCTTATTGGATGGCAGGTGTTTGGCTCTGCTCCAGGGCCCTGGTTCTTTTCATTTAGCTTTAGCCCTCCACAGCCCCTCCCACAAAGAGGTCTATGGCCATCAGTCAGAGGAACAGGCCTCAGGCCCTAGAGAGATTTACATACTAATGTGATGCCTGAAGGCCAGAGGGTGGAGCCAATTGAGCATTTTTCTCCAGCCCCTCCCACCTCACTCTCTCTATTTAACTCAGGTCTGCCCTGAGTTTCACAGAGGTGCACATCCAGATTCAACCATCATCCGTCATGCCAATAAAGCCATTTTGGAAGCCCACAGACTTTCTCTTGTCATTGGGGCTGTTCTGTGAGGAACCATAGAGAAGGCCTTTAATGAGCCACTGTAGCCACTGCATCTAACTTCCCGCCTGGAGGAACTTTCAGTTCCTCCCCAGCCATACTACCCACAGGAAGGAATGTTTAATTGGCTACGCCCCTCTGACCTTTAGGTACCTCATTAATATAGAGACTTGTTTTGAGGCTCTGTGGCCTGTAGTCATGCCCTCTACCTGTGGAGGGGCTCCTACATGACTGAAAGGCACAGATTTATAGAGGTCTGTGGCCTTGTATTAGGAGCCTAGAGTATGGGAGCATGGCAAAATGCCTGTTGTCCCTTTCAGGGAACCCTGAATTTATATTTCACATGTAAAAGATGGCGAGTATAGAGAATGTGAACTTATAAACAAAACTACCTAATGATGTAGGAAGACAGTTTATGCAATGAGTTGCACATAGCACTGTCATGAAGGTAAAGGAAAAGGGTAGTATGACACAGGGACATTTGACCAGAGGCCTGAACGTACTGAGAGCCTTTTTCAAAGGGAAGCGCAAAGGTCCTGAAGCAAGATCATAATTGTAACCCTAAGAACAAGCAATGATATGACTGGGGATATGGCAGAAGAGAATGAAACTCATCTAATGCAAGAAAGGAATGGCTCTTTCAGAAACTAGAGTACACATTACTATTTTGTTTGATATAGATAGTCTAGAATATTTAGTAATAGATGAAAACATTAACTTTTAACTATTACATTTCTGCCACTCTGACAAATTATCCCTCTGAAAATTAAAGGAAAAAGACATGCTTCAGCAGAAATACTATACAGAGGGTCAGGAATTTGAACAGAGGTATAGAGCAGTGGGGGATGGGGAACTGTATGAAACCAATGAAAAGTGGCAGATGCAGCTAAGCAAAAGGCTCCCAGGACCCAACAAAAATTAGATTAGCTGAAATGCCCAACAAAGGGGGAGGGAGAACATGTAGAGACCATATCTAGAGGCTAGGCAAGGCCTCCGGTTGGGGGATGGGACCACCAACTCATCTCCAAATTTTTAACCCAGAATGTCTCCTGTCTAAAGGAAATACAAGGACAAAGTATGGAGCAGAGACTGAAGGAAAGGCCGTCCAGAAAATGCCTAACCTGGGGATTCATCCCATATACCAACATCAGACCCAGATATTATTGCTGATGCCAAGAAATGCTTGCTGACAGAAGCCTGTTATAGCTGTCTCCTGAGAAGCTCTGCCAGAATCTGACAAATACAGAGGCAGATGCTCACAGCCAACCATTGGACTAAGCATGGAAATTCTAATGGAGAAGTTAGAGAAAGAACTGAAAGAGCTGAACAGGTTTAAAACCCCATAGGAAGAACAACAATATCAACCAAGAACCCCCACAGAGCTCCCAGGGACTAAACTACCAACCAAAGAGTACACATAGAGGGACCTATGGCTCCAGTCACATATGTAGCAGAGGATGACATTGTCTGGCATCAATGAGAAAAGAGGCTCTTGGTTCTGTGAATGCTCAATTCTCCAGGGTAGGGGAAGGCCAGAATGGTGAGGTAGGGGTGGGTAGAAGGGTGAGGGAGCACCCTCATAAAAGCAGGGGGCAGGGAGGTGGTATAGGCAGGTCCCGGTGTGGAAACCAGGAAACAGAATAACATTTGAAATGTAAATAAACAAAATAGCCAATAAAAATAAAGAGAAAAAAGAAAAGAAAATGCAACATAAAAGGAGGGGTATTTCATGTAGAAAAACAAAAGCATAAATACTAATCCATAAGAGATGTCAGTGTAGTATATATTTCAGGAAAATGTGCAGAAAGAAGACATTGTCATTTAATAATGCATATTCTGAAACTAGACTCCTGAAATGACAGTGAAATAAATAAATAATATGCATCTTTTTCATTATAATATCCAAATTAGAAATTAAATTATTAACGATAAACACTGCTGACTATTTTCTGGGCTCTCCAGTGAAACAAAAGCACATAAAATAGCACGTGTGTTCACACATGTATTTATGAAGCATGAATATATTATCAGTATGGTTTTGTGTGATAGTGGTATGTATAAAACCCGTAATATATTGATCAAAGTCTAGAGAATAAAGAAAGTAAGTAGATAATTCAATCTACATTCAGCATCCTAAGAAAAGGGGAAGCTAATGACCATCTTGAAGTGCAGATAGATGTTCTCACATAAGAGAGTAAGAGAAGACATATGCCATAGTTAAAGAATGAGAGAGAGGGGAACAAATCAGAGAGTGGGAAGAATGAAAAGATAAAAGGAAGAAGAAAAGAGAGAAAGAATATGAGACAAGAGTGAAAACAAAGAGAGATTCAACCACAGGGACAGTATATGTATTCCTGAACATAACTTTTCTTGTTTGTTTGTTTCTGTAAAGCAATGTTTCCTAGAACTTGTACAAAACATATATTTTAAACATAACCCAATAACTAGATAATATTAGGAAAGAATGAATTCAAGTATCATCAGTCTCTGAAGTGAGAACTTAGAGTCATAAAGAACATGTTGTCTCTAAAATGATCTTTTTGAATGCATTCTTTACCTCCTTATTCCTCAAGCTGTAGACCAGAGGGTTCAGCATGGGGATGACTATGGTGTAGAACACTGAGGCAATTTTATCTGAATCCATGGAGTGACTGGAGCTGGGCTGTACATACATAAAAATACTAGTTCCATAGAAAATGGAGACTGCTGTGAAATGGGAGGCACAGGTGGATATAGCCTTGTGATGTCCTGCAGCTGAGTGCATCTTCAATATAGTGACAAAAATGAACATGTAAGATATCCAAATAACTAGAAAGGCAAAAAATATGTGGAAGCTCACTATGTACACAAGAACCAGCTCACTGGCATGTCTGTCAGAACAAGAGAGAACCATGACTGCAGGAATATCACAGAAAAAGTGATGGACAACATTAGACTCACAGAAATAGAGCTGGAATGTATCTCCTATGTGGATGGAGGCATTCAGGAAACCAATGATATAAGAGCCAATGATCAGCCATGTACACACACTTGTAGTCATGGTGGTGGTATAATGTAGTGGCTTACACACTGCCGC
This sequence comes from Arvicanthis niloticus, assembly GCF_011762505.2. Taxonomy (NCBI): domain Eukaryota; kingdom Metazoa; phylum Chordata; class Mammalia; order Rodentia; family Muridae; genus Arvicanthis; species Arvicanthis niloticus. Next base: position 121,491,208 of record NC_047658.1, on the reverse strand, counting down.
ATAGCGATCATAGGCCATTGAGGCCAACAGGTAATTCTCCACAGTAATAAATGCTGCAAAGAAGAACATCTGAGCAGCACAGTCATTATAGGCAATGACCTTGTCTCCTACAAGAAAACCAGACATGACTTTTGGAGTAACTGCTGAAGAGTAACAAAAGTCTACCAGCGATAAGTTACCTAGAAAAAAGTACATGGGGGTGTGAAGCCGAAAGTCCATGAGAATCAACAGGATCATTCCCAGGTTCCCCACCAGGGTGATTGTGTAAATGGCAAGAAATGTGATGAAGAGTGGAATCTGTAGGGCTGGGTCATTGGTTAGTCCTAACAGAAGAAACTCTGTCACTTCTGTCCTGTTCTCCATCATGTTGAACAATCTCTGCAGCAATAAAAAAAATTAAAGAGTTCAATGTGATAAAGAAATGAAATGGTAATTAGAAGGTATAAGGATGATTTGTATTCTGTCATTGTAGCTATAAATTTTATCTCAAGATTTTTCAAAATATAACTGAACTTGAAAACTAAGGACAATGTTTTAGCATAGGACCATATATGGATCACATACATAATATTAACATTTTATAAATTTAAAACATATGTATAAACAACTTAATAACTTGATGAAAATGATTAGTGTAGATGAACCTATCTGAAAACTAATTTCTCCTAATTTCAGTTAAAACTCATGTTTTCATTTGCTTACCTGTCAAAAAATTGCTATGGATACTTTTATTGTGCCCTCATAAAAGTTCATTCACTAACGATGCTCTTCACATTCCTATAAATTAATTAACACAAGAAAGTGAGTAATTCATAAGTAGTGGCATGATTCTTGGTTGCTATCTTGTTTCTATAATCATATATAACTTTAACTCAGGCTGAATAATTTTTAAGTAGGACTAAAGTAGATTTAAGTTAAATTAAATTTAAACCCTTGACTCAATTTTAGCACTTAGCAATTAACTTGGTGATTAGTTTGTTCAACATGTTTTTCACAGTAATTAAAGTTACTGTGAAATTAATGGTTAATTAATGGTTAATTAACTTCATATGGTGACATAACCAAGCAAATAGAATCCTGAAAATTTACATGAGTTCTCTTTTAATGACAAAAATCACCAAGAATTAATTAATGATCCTTATTTGACTTGTTACCTTTTGCTGCAGTAACTCATGATTATTACTTGTGCATTCATGCATGTTTATAATTATAAACTGAGATTAAAAAGAGTTAACTACTGAATGGTATTACATTTCAATGAATGATTAAATACTAAATATCTGGGAGATTATGAGAGTAATTCAACCAGCAGAGGCAAATCTAATTAATGTATATACCAAGATATATGCAGCAGAGAATTCAGGTTCTTGCAGCAAATATCTGATATTTATCTCTCAACATCATATTCCTATCTGACACATGAAGACTATAAATAAGACTTAATTTTAGTTAGCATTGCTAGAATAAAGTAGTATATAATAGAAAGTTGACATTTGAGTGTTTACTACCGGTGACTAAGGCTGAGATGTTGCTATTAGGATAGGACAATAAATACCACATTTTGAACAAGGTCAACACTAGTAATGAAGTGGTTCATTTGTCATGAATGACATGTTGATATTTCAAAGTCCACTTTTTCTTCTCTTAGAATTTGGTGTCAGTGACTGCATGCTCCGGAATTTATATTTTCTTACTACAAGCATATGACTTCTGAAATTTGTCTAAGCAACCTATTTTGAAAAAAAAAATACTTTTTGAAATTCTCATTTTCATCTGGGTTAAAGAGTTCATTATTCTTAATCTTCAATCTTTCTTTTGCAACTGCCATAACACAGTCAAATATCATGGATTCTGAGAGTTGGAAAAGTCCCACATTATTTGTAGAATTTAGTATTTACACCAATAGTACTGACACATTCCAGCTTCTCAAACATTTCTAATTTAGTAACCATATTTAATATTTCCTTATTTGAATTGCAACTATAGAGTCAGTATAGCACATGTGCAAGATGATTAGTTAATCTAGGTTTGGGTGTTTTTCTTTCTTTCCTTCTCCTCCTTCTCCCTCTACCTTTCCTGCTCCCTCTCTATCTTGCCATCTCTGTCTAAATGTCTCCCTGTCTCTCTGACTCTCTCTATGTCTGTCTTTCTGTGTGTGTGTTTCAAACCTTCAATGAAATTCAAATATACAGTACACAAGATAGTCACTAATTAATCAATCAAAATATCATTTCTTTTACTTGTATTCATACTTTATGAGGCATGACTCAAACAATGAATCTCTGAAGAATTTGTGATAGACATTTTAACATTTATGCTCCATCCTTACCTCTGTTTCTAGATAAGTCTCTTGAAATCATCTCTTTCTATCTTCAAACAATTGAAACATGTTTCCCAGTACTGTTGCATAAATTATACTTCTCACTTGAATAGTCTTGGAACTTGAAAGTAATATGTTTCTTAACTATGAGAAGAAGAATATCCAATCTAGAAAGTGGTTTTGAAGTCATTAATTCAGCTATATTATATTTATTAAATACTACTAGGTGTTCTTTCTTGAGAAGGGATAAAAATTCTCTGTAAAGCAGCGTAGAATGTTGGAAAGAATATCAGCAGTGGCCAAATTTTAAATATAACTCATATTTTTTCTATATCCTTGGAAGAGCCATTCATCTCTTTCTTACTTGTGAAAGCTACATTACTTTTCTCTCACAATTTAAAATTTGTCTGTAAATAATAAATAAAAGAAGGCCATAAAATATTGCATAAAGATTTTACCGTTGAAATCACATAATTTTCCTCTTCATCTCTTTGCTCACCATGATGGAAGCTTGACAGCAAATAATAAAGTCAGGAAAAGGCTGTTAGTTACTCACAATGATTAATGTTCATATAAACAAAGGATGTGCAATGGAAAGTTGTGCTCTCCTTATAAAAACACATGATGTTGAGTCACTTTGGGTAATGCACGGAAAACTAGAATATCTACAGAGAGTTAAAAGTCTCTAGAGATTTCCCTTCAGAAATTATGTAATTCATACATCTACCCATTCTACAAAAGAGGCAATTAATTTGCCTGTGGGGATCAAAATGACTATTATCTCTTTAAAATAAAATGACTTCTTCACTGTATCAGTAAAAACATTATAATGTGTATTCTAATGTATTATACCATTAGATATTCTACACATCTTTGATTCCCCCTTCATCTTATTGACTTAATCTTCTTGTCACCACTAGTTAATTCTCAACTTCTGTGATATCCACATTTTAGGTGCCACATATTCTGAATGAGATCAATCAATAAGTAATTGTTTGTCATTCTATTCCTTGTCCCTATCACAATGACCTCAAGTTCCATCCATGTTGCTGCAAATGGAAGTTCATTTGCTTAAGCATGAATAGTGTTCTATTGTGTTCACACTCCATAGTTTCTTTATCTTATCAGCAACTGATGAATGGTCTGGATTTTTGCTTTTCTTAGCCTCTGTGCAGGGAACTGCAGGGAACTTTGTCTCAGATATATCTTTTGCATATTTATTTAATTTTTTTGAATTATCTTTAGTAACCGAGTGACTAATTCATTACATAGTTTCATCAAGTAATAATTTACTTCAGGAAGCATAGTGTAAATTTTTAATTCTTTTTTGAAGAGTGTCAATGGCATTTTGATAGAAATTAAAGTCTGAAGACTATAGGTTGATTAGAACAGAGCTTTTGACAAAACATATTATTATTTCATTCTGTGCAAACAAGATGTATATCCTCTTCATTGAGTTAACGTTTCAAGTTTTGTAAATTTCATATTTCATTATAAAAACTTTCATTACTATGAGTAAACTTATTTTCTTGATTTCCATTTCAGATAATCCATTATTGTTACATAGAAGTGTGACTGAAGTTACATATTGAATTTGAAACTTTATTGATTTTATTTATCAGCTATCATAGCTTGTTTGTTGATGGATGTTTGTAGAACATTGTGTGTTTGTAAAATTATCTGTTGTGATAAGACTAGTATTTATATGTTTTTTTTTCCACGTTACCAAAATCCAGCATTCAACAGACATTCAACCTTGACACTGCCTGGACGACATCTTTACAGTGCTACTTCTGAAGATATAATCTCCAAAGAGTTCACATCAGTGAAGCTAGTCTCTTCTTACTTAAAACTGATTTTCTAACACCACCTAGACAGAAACAACTTGTTCACAAAATACTATATGAATACTGTAATAGATTTTTGCTTCTTTCTATAATACTATAAACTTGCAGCTTCTGCATTTTAAGCATTCTGTTTTTTTTAAATTTCTTTCTTTATTTAATTGAAAAGTGATTTCATATAATATATTCTGATCATGATTTCTCTTTCACCAAATTCCTCCCTGCTCCTCCCCACTTCCCCAACAAAATAATCCCATGCTCATTCTTTCTCTCTTAAAAAAAAAAAAAGAAACACTCAAGGAAAACAAACAAATAAACATACCTTTAAAAAAAGCATAAAAAAGAGAAAATATAGGACAAAAAAAAAAAAGAAATGAAAAGTAAAAAAGAAAGGAAAAGAAAAGACATTCTGGGGGATCCACAGAACCCATAGCCAGCGCTAGCAAGCCCCTTCCGCCGCTCGCCCCTCCTCCAGTCTGAGGCCTGCGGGTGAGTGCACCCAGGAATCTGCCAGACACATTCTGGAGGATCCATAGAACCCATAGCCAGCGCTAGCACGCCCCCTCCGCCGCTCGCCCCTCCTCCAGTCTGAGGCCTGCGGGTGAGTGCACCCAGGAATCCGCCAGACACATTCTAGGGGATCCATAGAACCCATAGCCAGTGCTAGCATGCCCCTTCCGCCTCTTGCCCCTCCTCCAGTCTGAGGCCTGCGGGTGAGTGCACCCCGGAGTCCTCCAGACACATTCTGGGGGATCCATAGAACACATAGCCAGTGCTAGCACGCCCTTTCCGCCGCTCGCCCCTCCTCCTGTCTGGGGCCTGCGGGTGAGTGCACCCTGGATTCTGCCAGACACATTCTGGGGGATCCATAGAACCCATAGCCAGCGCTAGCACGCTCCTTCTGCTGCTCGCCCCTCCTCTGGTCTGAGGCCTGCCGGTGAGTGCACCCTGGATTCCACCAGACATATTCGGGGGGATCCACAGATCCCACAACCAGCTTTAGGTAGGAAAACCCACATACTACCCTGAGCTCATAGCTGGGCGCCCTGAGTGCTTAGAACCCAGCAGATACCCCTCCCTGCCCCCTTCTCCCCCCCCCCCGCGCCCCTGCCGGCTAGCACCCCTTTTCTGCCCATCTCCCGGGTCTGACTCCGGGACCAGACCTCTACCAGGTCTGCAGTTGTGTGGACCCCGGTCACCGCCTGAGACATACTGGAAGGTCCGCTCAACCCAGAGCCACAGAGGAACAACTGAACTCAGAGTGTCAGACAACATACCCTGAGATATCCAAGAGGAGACACTGCACCCAGAACAGCAGACATCTAGCTGGACTGCTACATAGGAGGCACCATATCCTGAGGCATCCTAGAGATACCACTGTAATCAGGGCAGCTGGAAAAAATCACAAAGACATCTGGACTCCTAGAAGACCAAACACAAGCGAGACAACTGGAAAGACAGGCTTCAATCAGAGATAAAAGTACAGGTAGCACTAGATTTAACCAGATGGCAAAAGGCATGCACAAGAACGTAAGCAACAGAAACCAAAGTTACATGGCATCATCAGAACCCAGTTCCCCCATCATAGCAAGCCCTGAACACCCCATCACACCAGAAAAGCAGGATTCAGAATTAAAATCACTTCTCATGATGATGATAGAGGACTTTAAGAAAGACATAAATAACACTCTCAAAGAACAGATAGAAACCCTTAGAGAGGAAACACAAAAATCCCTTAAGGAACTGCAAGAAAATGCAACCAAACAGGAGAAGGAATTAAACAAAACCATGCAGAATCTAAAAATGGAAGTAGAAACAATAAAGAAATCACAAAGGGAGAACACCCTGGAGATAGAAAACTTAAAAAAACGATCAGGAGTCATAGACACAAGTATTACCAACAGAATACAAGAGATGGAAGAGAGAATCTCATGTGCAGAAGATACCATGGAAAACATTGACACAACTGTCAAAGAAAATGCAAAATACAAAAAGCTACTAACCCAAAATGTACAAGAAATCCAAGACACAATGAGAAGGCCAAACCTAAGGATAATAGGAATAGATGAGGGGGAAGACTCCCAACTTAAAGGACCAGTAAATATCCTCAACAAAATTATAGAGGAAAACTTTCCTAACCTAAAGAAAGAGATGTCCATAAATATACAAGAAGCCTACAGAACTCCAAATAGTTTAGACCAGAAAAGAAATACTTCCCGCCACATAATAGTCAAAACATCAAATGTACAAAACACAGAAAAAATACTAAAAGCAGTAAGGGAAAAAGGCAAAGTAACATATAAAGGCAGACCTATAAGAATTACACCAGACTTCTCACCAGAGACCATAAAAGCCAGAAGATCCTGGACCAATATCATACAGACCCTAAAAGAACATAAATGTCAGCCCAAACTACTATACCCAGCAAAACTGTCAATCATTATTGATGGAGAAACCAAAATATTCCATGACAAATCCAAATTTACACAGTATCTCAACACAAACCCAGCACTTCAAAGGATAATTGGTGGAAAACTCCATCACAAGGAGGGAAACTACAACCTAGAAAAAGCAGGAAAGTAATCTTCCAAAAACCGTAAAAGAAGGTAGCTACACAAACATATCTCCACTGCCAATAACAAAAATAACAGGAAACAACACTCATTTTTCCTTAATATCTCTTAATATCAATGGACTCAATTCTCCAGTAAAAAGACATAGACTATCAGACTGGATACGTAAACAGGCCCCAACATTTTGCTGCATTCAGGAAACGCACCTCTGTGGAAAGGACAGACACTACCTCAGAGTAAAAGGTTGGAAAACAATCTGCCAAGCAAATGGTCCCAAGAAACAAGCTGGAGTAGTGATTCTAATATCAAATAAAATCAGTTTTCAACCAGAAGTAATCAAAAAAGATAAAGAAGGACACTTCATATTCATGAAAGGAACAATGTACCAAGAGGAACTTGCAATTCTCAACATCTATGCCCCAAATGTAAGGGCACCCACATACATAAAAGACACTTTACTAAAACTTAAAGCATACATTGCACACTACACAATAATAGTGGGAGATTTCAACACCCCACTCTCAGCTATGGACAGATCATGGAAACAGAAACTAAATCGAGACACAATGAAACTAACAGAAGTTATGAACCGATTGGACTTAACTGACATCTATAGAACATTTCATCCTAAAACAAAAGAATATACCTTCTTCTCAGCACCTCATGGTACCTTCTCGAAAATAGACCATTGGTCACAAAACAGGCCTCAACAGATACAAAAAGATTGAAATAATCTCTAGTACCTTATCAGACCACCATGGACTAAGACTTGTCTTTGACAAGGACAAAAACATCAGAAAACCGACATACACTTGGCAACTGAACAATGCTCTACTCAATGATAACTTGGTCAAGGAAGAAATTAAGAAAGAAATTAAAGATTTTTTAGATTTAAATGAAAATGAGGACACATCATATCAAAACATGTGGGACTCATTGAAAGCAGTACTAAGAGGAAAAATCATAACTCTAAGTACTCACAAAAAGAAAGTGGAAAGAGCATACATAAACAACTTGACAGCAAACCTGAAAGCATTAGAACAAAAAGAAGCTAGTATACCCAAGAGGAGTAGACGGCAGGAAATAATCAAACTCAGGGCTGAAATCAACCAAGTCGAAACAAAAAGAACTATAAAAAATATCAACAAAACCAGGAGCTGGTTCTTTGAGAAAATCAACAAGATAGACAAACCCTTAGCCAGACTAACCAAAGGGCGCAGAGACAGCATTCAAATTAATAAAATCAGAACTGAAAAGGGAGACATAACAACAGAAACAGAGGAAATTAAAAAAATTATCAGATCCTACTACAAAGGCCTATACTCAACAAAATTGGAAAATCTGGAGGAAATGGACAATTTTCTAGATAGATACCAGGTACCAAAGTTAAACGAGGAGCAGATAAACCACCTAAACAGTCCCATAACGCCTAAAGAAATAGACACAGTCATTAAAAATCTTCCCACCAAAAAATGTCCGGGGCCAGATGGTTTCAGTGAAGAATTCTTTCAGACCTTCAAGGAAGACCTAATACCAATCCTCTTCAAGCTATTCCATCGAATAGAAACAGAAGGAACACTACCCAATTCATTCTATGAAGCTACCATTACACTCATACCTAAACCACAGAAAGACCCAACAAAGAAAGAGAACTACAGACCAATCTCTCTTATGAATATTGATGCAAAAATACTCAATAAAATTCTCAAAAACCGAATCCAACAACACATCAAAACAATTATCCATCAAGATCAAGTAGGCTTTATCCCAGGAATGCAGGGATGGTTCAATATTCGGAAATCCATCAATGTAATCCACTACATAAATAAACTCAAAGAGAAAAACCACATGGTCATATCACAAGATGCTGAGAAAGCATTTGACAAAATTCAACATCCCTTCATGTTAAAAGTCTTGGAAAGATCAGGAATACAAGGCCCATATTTAAACATAGTAAAAGCAATATACAGCAAGCCAATAGCCAACATCAAACTAAATGGAGAGAAACTTGAAGCAATCCCACTAAGATCAGGGACTAGGCAAGGCTGCCCACTCTCACCTTACCTATTCAATATAGTACTGGAAGTCTTAGCTAGAGCAATTAGACAACAAAAGGAAGTCAAAGGGATACAGATAGGAAAGGAAGAAGTCAAAATTTCACTATTTGCAGATGATATGATAGTTTAAGTGAACCTAAAACTTCCACCAGAGAACTCCTAAACCTGATAAACAACTTTAGCAATGTGGCTGGATATAAAATCAACTCAAACAAATCAGTAGCCTTCCTCTACTCAAAGGATAAAGAGGAAGAGAAAGAAATCAGGGAAATGACACCCTTCACAAGAGCCACGAATAAAATAAATTATCTTGGAGTGAATCTAACAAAGCAAGTGAAAGATCTGTATGACAAGAACTTCAAGTCTCTCAAGAAAGAAATTGAAGAACATCTCAGAAGATGGAAAGATCTCCCATGCTCCTGGATTGGCAGGATTAATTTAGTAAAAATGGCTATCCTGCCAAAAGCAATCTATAGATTCAATGCAATACCCATCAAATTTCCAAATCAATTCTTCATAGAGATAGAAAGAGCAATTTACAAATTCATTTGGAATAACAAAAAACCTAGGATAGCGAGAACTATTCTCAACAATAAAAGAACCTCTGGGGGAATCACCATTCCGGACCTCAAACTGTACTACAGAGCAGTAGTGATAAAAACTGCTTGGTATTGGTACAGAGACAGAAAGGACGATCAATGGAACAGAATTGAAGACCCAGAAATGAACCCGCATACCTATGGTCACTTGATATTTGACAAGGGAGCTAAATTCATCCAGTGGGAAAAGGACAGCATTTTCAACAAGTGGTGCTGGCTCAACTGGAGGTCAACATGTAGAAGAATGCAAATTAATCCATTCTTATCCCCTTGCACAAAGCTCAACTCCAAGTGGATAAAGGACCTTCACATAAAGCCAGGTACACTGAAAATATTAGAAGAGAAGTTGGGGAAGACCCTCGAATACCTAGGCACAGGGGAAAAGTTCCTGAACAGAACACCAATGGCTTATGCTCTAAGATCAAGAATCGACAAATGGGACCTCATCAAATTGCAAAGCTTCTGTAAGGCAAAGGACACTGTCAACAAGACAAAACGGCAACCAACAGATTGGGAAAAGATCATTACCAATCCTACATCTGATAGGGGGCTAATATCGAATATTTACAAAGAACTCAAGAAATTAGACGCCAAACAACAAAATAACCCCATTAAAAAATGGGGTACAGAGCTAAACAAAGAATTCTCAACTGAGGAAACTCGAATGGCTGAGAAGCACCTTAAGAAATGCTCAACATCCATAGTCATCAGGGAAATGCAAATCAAAACAACACTGAGATACCACCTCACACCAGTCAGAATGGCTAAGATCAAAAACTCAGGTGATAGTAGATGCTGGCGAGGATGTGAAGAAAGAGGAACACTCCTGCATTGTTGGTGGGGTTGCAAGCTGGTACAACCACTTTGGAAGTCAGTCTGGCGGTTCCTCAGAAAATTGGACATAGCACTACCTGAGGACCCAGCTATACCACTTCTGGGTATATACCCAGAAAATGCCCCAACAAATAACAAAGACATAGGCTCCACTATGTTCATAGCAGCCTTATTTATAATAGCCAGAAGCTGGAAAGAACCCAGATGCCCTTCAACAGAGGAATGGATACAAAAAATATGGTACATTTACGCAATGGAATATTACTCAGCTATGAAAAATAATGAATTTGAGAAATTCTTAGGTAAATGGATGGAACTGGAAAATATCATCCTGAGTGAGGTAACCCAATCACAAAAGAACACACATGGTATTTACTCACTGATAAGTGGAGATTAGCCCAAAATTTGAAACAACAAAGATTCAACTACCAAATGACATGAAGCTCATGAAGAAGAAAGAACAAGTGAGGATACCTAGGTCTTTCTTAGAAGGAGTATCTAAATACCCAAGGGAGCAAATATGGAGACAAAGTGTGGGACCGAATCTGAAGAGGGGGTTGTATGGGGACCATTCCACCTGGGTATTCATTCCATGGGCAGTCACCAAAAATAGATGCTGATATGGATGTCAGGATGGGAAGGCTGACAGCAGCCTGATAAGGTTGTCTCCTTAGAGGTCCCCCAGAGTCTGACATACCCAGAGACAGATACTTGCAGCTATCCATTAATCTGATCAAAGGTTCCCAATGGAGGAGTTAGAGAGTAAACTGAAGGAGCCTTAAGGTCTGGTGGCCCCATGAGGAGAGCAACATTACCAACCAGCCAGAGCTCCCTAGGGTCTAAACCACCAGCCTAGGAGCACATATGGAGAGACACATGACTCCATCTGTATATGTAGGGGAGGATGGCCTTGTTGGGCATAGGTGGGAGACAAGGTCATTGTACCTTGAAGGCTGAGCACTGAGGAGGCAGGAATCTGAGGGTGGGGAGGACTGGGGGTAAGTGGGTAAACACCCTCATAGAAGCAGGAGGAGGGAGGATGGGATAAGGGGTTCCTGGGTGGTGGGGAAATGTGGTAAGGGGAGAAAATTTGAAATGTAAATATTATATCCAATAAAAGAGGGGAATAAAAAAAAAGTGGTTGGAACCAACATTCTTAATAAAATGTCAGCCCTCTTTAAAAAAACTATCTTGATAAGAAAACTTGTTTTGAGAATTGTATATTGCAGAATGATCAACCTTGGGGTATCTACTCAACAAGCAAGCAGGGCAGACCTGCTCAAACCTCTGAGGTCTGGGAATTCCATCTGGAGGCAGTGAAGACACAGCATCAGAGGATTGTCAATTTGCTCTTCTCCCCACTCCTCTTCTAATATCTCAACACCCATAATCAGCTTGAAGAAGCTAATGAAGAGTCAGCGCCCCTATTCCCTAGGCTTGGGTACTAAGGTGGTAAATGTTGGACTGTCTTTCTAGGGAAATGTAGTGGTTCTGTGGGAATAGAGAGGATTAGCTAGGGGTTAATTGCATAGCCATACCTATTAGTAGAAATCTCTATAATTAGTATCAAGATGAAGATATCAATTCTTAAATGGTACCAATTTATTTGATTACAAATTTTAAGGTTTTCATTGGCATGAGCTTCTTAGTGATATAAGAGTGAGATAAATATTGCTACTCTCATAGGCATTGTACCAGTATAACACATTTAGGAATACAAAGCTTAGACCCAGTTCTTCTTTAACTTTTTTAAACTGATTTGAGAAGGTCAGCCTGTGAGTTAAGGGACTATAGTAAATTCATGGCTTGGAGTTTATTATAAGGGTGTACTTTATGTTTTATTTAGAAATAGCTGAGTGGAGTTAACAGGCAACAGTCCAGATTACCTTACATGGATAGCTGGTTTTCAAAACATCAGAAATCCTTAGAATTGACATGACAAACATTTCTGTATTAATGTTCATTTTGATTAGAGACCTGTCTGCTCCAGACAGCTTCCTGTCGTGAATTCTAAGAAGAAATTGAGCATCTTTGGAGTTACTCCAATTGTGGTGAGATGGCCACTAGGCAAGAATTGCCACTTTCCTTCTACAGACAAATTACTGTCCAGAAAAGGACACACTTGCAGAATAGTCGACTGATTATATCTGCTTAGACAGAGTAATCAGCCCTTAATAATTCTGCAGCACTAAGGTCTGTCAGATAATCCTGGGCCAGAAGGCAGAAGAACAGATGCTCCAACGTTTTGAAGTAGAGGGAGTGTCCAGGTGTTCAGAGGTCTCTATAAATTGGCTAAGTTTTAGAAGCTATGCTTTGTGCTTCCCACAATTATAGTCAACTCAGTCATTCTGGATTTCTGACGGGGTTGAAAACTTATAGCTATTTACCTTGAGAAAAAAGATCTGAGTGTATGGTCGTCAGCTGACATTCATCCTAAAGCCAGGTTCAGAACTAAATGTTTTAGTTAGGAGAGATGACAGAGGTGCTGGTAGGTCAACAAAAGGATGGACTGGGTATTAGGACTATCTTTTACCTCACTGGTACAAATTGGCATAATTATGCTCTAATTGTATTTTGAGAGAAAAGTTTCCTTTTAACAGGAAGGGTGATGGGTAGGAGGAGCTAAGGTGGGAGGAGTACTGAGAGGAAGAAAAGGAGTAAGAAGAGGAGAAGAAGAAGGAGAGGAGAAGCTAGGTGATGAAAGAGAGATAGAGGGGGGAGACAGGGAAGCAGATGTTCATGAATCTCCACCAGTCAAAGATAGTAGATATATCTAGGTTGGGTAGTGGATTACACCTCTGATTGAACAATACCAAACTTATAAAGCCTATGATTAACATTTTTTTAAAAAATGTATAAATGCAAAAAGGAAAAGGGGGCATGGGATAGAGGTTTTCTAAGGGGGGGAATGGGGAAAGGGGATGGCATCTGAAGTGTAAATGAAAGATCTAATAAAAAAATATATAATAAAAAAAAAGAAAGAAAGGAAAAGAAAAGAAGACAAAAATGAGACCAAGAGGCATCAAATATACCATCAAGTTTGTTGGTCAACTGGTTTTCTTTTTTTCCCTCTTTTTTATTGGATATAATATTTAGAATTCAAATTTTATCCCCTTATCGCATTCCCCCCATCACCCAGGAACCCCTTATCCCATAACCCCTCCTCCTGCTTCTATGAGAGTGTGCACACACCTACACCCCACTCTCCCTCCACATCCTCAGATCCCCCTCGACTCAGAGCTCAGCCTTCATGGGACCAAAGATCTCCTCTCCCAACTATGCCCAACAAGGCCATCCTCCCCTACATATACAGCTGGAGTCATGTGTCCCTCCATATGTGTTCCTAGGCTGGTGGTTTAGACCCTGGGGAGCTCTGGCTGGTTGATATTGTTGTTCTCCTCATAGGCCCACCAACCCTTTCAGTTCCTTCAGTTTACTCTCTAACTTCTCCATTGGGAACCTTTGATCAGTTTAATGGTTAGCTGTGAGTATCTGCCTCTGGGTATGTCAGACTCTGGGGGACCTCTAAGGAGACAGCCTTATCAGGCTGCTGTCAGCTTTCCCTTCCTGTCATCCATATCAGCATCTATTTTTGGTGACTGCACATGGAATGAATACTCAGGTGGAATGGTCTACATACAACCTCTCCTTCAGATTCTCTCCCACACTTTGCCTCCATATTTGCTCCCTTGTGTACTTAGTTACTCCTTCTAAGAAAGACCTAGGCATCCTCACTTGTTGTTCCTTCTTCATGAGCTTCATGTGGTCTGTTAGTTGAATCTTTGTTGTTTAGGAACAACATCCTTAATAAAATGTCAGCCCTCTTTAAAGAAAAAACTATCTTGATACTAAAATTTGTTTTGAGAATTGTATATTGCAGAATGATCAGCCTTGGTGTATCTACTCATCAAGCAAGCTGGGCAGACCTGCTCAAACCTCTGAGGTCCTGGAATTCCATCTAGATGCAGTGAAGACACAGCATCAGAGGCTTATCAATTTGCTCTTTTCCCCCCATTCCTCTTCTAATATCTCAATGCCCATAATCAGCTTGAAGAAGCTAATGAAGAGTCAGCGCCCCAATTCCCTGGGCTTGGGAACTAAGGTGGTAAATGTTGGGCTGTCTTTCTAGGGAAAAGTAGTGGTTTTGTGGGAATAGAGAGGATTAGCTAAGATTTGTTGCATAGCCATAACCTATTATTAGAAATCTGTACAATTATTATCAAGATGAAGATATTAATTCTTAAAAGGCACCAATTTACTTTGATTACAAATTTTAAGGTTTTCATTGGTATGAGCTTCTTATTGATATAAAAGTGAGATGAATATTGTTACTCTCATAGGCATTGTACCAGTATAACACATTTAGGAATACAAGGCTTAGACCCAGTCCTTTAACTTTTTAACTGATTTGAGAGGGTCAGCCTGTGAGTATAGCAAATTCATGGCTTGGAGTTTATTGTTAGGGTGTTTTCTATATTTTATTTAGAAATAGCTGAGTGGAGTTAACAGACAACAGTCCAGATTACCTTACATGGATAGCTGGTTTTCAAAACATCAGAAATCCTTAGAATTGACATGACAAACATTTCTGTATTAATATTCATTTTGATTAGAGACCTGTCTGCTCCTGACAGCTTTCTGTATTGAATTCTAAGAAGAAATTGAGCATCTTTGGAGTTATTCCAGTTGTGGTGAGACAGCCACTAGACAAGAATTGCCTCTTTCTATCTACAGACAAATTACTGTCCAGAAAAGGACACACTTGCAGAATAGTCGACTGATTATATCTGCCTAGACAGAGTAATCAGCCCTTAATAATTCTGCAGCACTAAGGTCTTTCAGATGATCCTGGGCCAGAAGGTGGAAGAACAGATGCTACAACATTTTGTAGTAGAGGGAGGAGTGTCCAGGTGTTCAGAGGTCTCTATAAATTGGCTAAGTTTTAGAAGCTATGCTTTGTGCTTCCCACAATTATAGTTAACACAGTCATTCTTTATTTCTGACGGGGTTGAAAACTTATAGCCTCATAGCCAATCCTGGCTATTTATTGAGAGAAAAGATTTGAGTGGATGGTTTTCAGCTGAAATTCATTCTAAAGCCAAGGAAAAAGCCAGGTTCAGAACTAAGTGTTTTAGTTAGGATAGATGACAGAGGTTCTGGTTAGTCAACAAAATGATGGACTGGGTATTAGGACTATCTTGTACCTCACTCGTACAAATTGGCATAATTATGCTCTAATTGTATTTTGAGAGAAACGTTTCATTTCAACAGGAAGGGTGATATGTAGGAGGAACTAAGATGGGAGGAGTACTGAGAGGAAGTGAAGAAGTAAGGAGAGGAGGAGAAGAAGGAGAGGAGAAGCTAGGTGATGAGAGAGAGAAAGAGGGGGGAGACAGGGAAGCAGATGTTCACATATCTCCACCAGTCAAAGATAGTTGATATATCTAGGTTGGGTAGTGGGTTACACCTCTGATTGAGCAATACCAAACTTATAAAGTCTTTGATTAACATTTTTAAAAAATGTATAAGTGCAAAAAGGAAAAGAGGGCATGGGATAGGTGTTTTCTAAGGGGGAGGGATGGGGAAAGGGGATGGCATCTAAAGTGTAAATAAAATATCCAATAAAAAAATGAAAAAAATGTTTGTTGGTCAACTGCTCCTGGACATGAGACCTACCCTGAAGACTGGTTAAAGTCTCCATTGGAGAAAACTAAAAATAATTTTTTTACAATTGTTATCAATTGCAGACAGCTTCCAGATTAAGGATTTGACCCTGTGTTCACTTCTCCTTATCCATACTGGGACATTATCTGACTCAACACTGTGCAGGTCTTATATACACTGCCAGTCTCTGTGAGTTCATATGTGTATCAATCATTTTGTATCTGTAAGACACTGTTTCCTAGGAATGATCTCTGACCTCTGTCTCTTTCAATCTTTCTGAAGCCTTGAAAAAAAGTAGTTTGAGGAAGACTTCATACTTAGCACTGAGTACTTCAAAGTCTCTCACTTTTTGGACATTGTCCAGCTATGAGACTCTGTGTTACTTATAATCTATTGTAATAAGAGTCCCTAAGGATATCTGAGTAAAGCACTGATTTATGTCATTCAGAGTAATTTTATTGTTATGTACTTTAGGAGAACAATAGTACTAGGTTTACCCCTATGCTTATGGCCTATTGAGTCTCAATATCTTGGCCACTCTAGCAGTCTTAAACATAGGTTTCATCTCATAGGGCAGGCCATAAACACAATCAAAGAGTAATAGTTTATTCTCATAATGTTTGTACCACTATTGCAAAAGAATATATCACAGTCAAGTCTCTGCTATAAGTGGCAGTGTTTACAGCTGGATTAATGATTACCTCTGGTAGCAAGCACAGTATCTATGAGTACCCTGATTAATAATCACTAAGTGTATACTTTCTGGTTGAGCACAAGCTTTACTTCTCCATGTGCAATGAGCTATATAAGTGTTGTTAGATACCTTACCAAAGTATATTTACAAATTCCATAGAATTTCCATTAAAATCCCAACACAATTCTTTACAGACCATGATAAAACAATTTTCTACTTTATATGGAAAAAAGTAACCCACAAAAGCTAAAACAATCCTGAACAATAAAAAAACTTCTAGGGGTATCAGCATTCCTGATATATAGCTGTATTTCATAGTGATAGTAAGAAAATATTATGGTATTGGTATAGAAAAAGAAAGGTTGATGGATGGAATCAAATCAAAAACACAGATATAAAACTATGTACCTATGGACACTTGATTTTTTGACAATGAAGCCAAAAATAGACAGGAATAAAATACTAGGGGGACCCTGGATCTACACCAAAATATTGAGACTCCAGTGAATTCTGTTGGGGTGGTAGAATGGTTTCCTACCAGCAGACCATCTCAGCACTCAGAGTATAATGATGGACAGGAAGGATAGTGAAAATCTCCTATGATATCCCACTTCTTAACTTTATAAATAATGTTTTTAAGACCTAAACAAAAAAGTCTTTCATTTTATTAATGAAGACCACAAAGCTACTTACTTTCAGACATCAAACAGCAATACTACCTCAGTGTACTACTTTAGGGCTCCCCATCTCAGGACTTTGTGCAACAATACACAAAGAAATGATTACTTTTTCTTCTACATTGTATAAGTATAGACTATTTCCTCATTAGTGTTGCTTTCATTAGACTTAGTGAGTAAAAGGTCACAGGTAATCTGAACAATAACAAATTTATTTTTATTTGAAAGATTGATTTTATTTCTATATGCATGTATGGGTTATAGTAGTATGTAAAATGTGTGGCAATATAGTTATGTGTGTACTCATGTGTGTGTGTATGATGCATATATATGTGCATGTGTGTTCATTTGTGTGTGCTTGTATTTTTGTAACAAAACAAATTAAAAAGTAAAAGGTTATGAATCTAAGAGGATATATATATATATATATATATATATAGAGAGAGAGAGAGAGAGAGAGAGAGAGAGAGAGAGAGAGTTTGAGAGGTACAGTTTAAATGAGGTAAATAGTTTGGATTTTTCTCAAAAATTGAGTGTTAACAAGTATGTGGTTTTATTTCTGGGTCTTCAATTCTCTTCTATCCATTCATCAACCTGTCTATCTCTGTACCAATGCCATGTAGTTTTGAATCACTATTGCTCAGTAATGGGATGGTGATTCCTCCAGGAATTCTCATATTGTTCAGAATTGTTTTTACTATCCTGGGATTTATTCCATATGAAATTAAGAATTTAACTTTTTATGTTTTTAAAGAATTCTGTTGTAATTCTGATGGGGATTACATTGAATACATAGATTGCTTTTGGTACAATAGCAATTTCTACTATGTTAATCCTATCAATCCAGGAGCATGGGAAATCTTTCCACTTTTTGACATCTTCTATTTCTTTCTTGAGAGACTTGAAGAGCCATTAGAAAACTATAAAGATGTATGAGAAGTTCCTAGAACTACCATTACCTGGGAACAAGTAAGCCAAAACAATAAAATAATCATAGAAGTTTGCAGAAGTTTTTGCCCCTATTGAGATGTTAAAAGGAGAATGGGTATGTAATTTTACATTGTTTTATTTAAATCATCATCTTAACCTCTAAAGAAAAACAGTGACTCTTAGAATTTAAAAGAAAATTATTAAGTTTACTTAATCAATTCTTTACTCAAATTACAGCTACTCTGTGAGCTATAGTTGCATTGTTCTAACAATCAACACATATTAAGGTACTGAGTTTGCAGATACATTGATAGAATTTTTTTCATCCTTGTTAATGGATACAAAGTAAAGTTATTTTGATTTTCCTGGCAATGCTCCCACAGTGTCCTGTCTAGCTACAGTGCCAGATTTTACACTTGAGTAACTTTATCTCACAGAACTTCATAGTTTCCCCATCTAAAAATTATACACAGTTACACTACATCCAGATATTTTGCTAAATAAGATTAGTGACCAAAATGTAGAAAGGCATATAATGATAGGTTGAGAAAGTCAACTCAAGATAAATTAAATAATCTTCAATATAAATGAAGTTTGGAAACCCAATAGTATGGGATACTTGACATAGCTCATTTAAGATAAAGGATAAATTGTTTTATTGGACCTTTCCTAGAAAACAAAAAGTTTCCTGACTCCTTGGTGTCCTTTTAAGGCTTGAGAGGCAATATATTCTTTATTTAGATTTATTATCAGAGACTACTTATCTAAGTATATGAAATTTTAAATTCTGAGTAGAGGTCAGAACAACATATGGGTCTATAGTAGAATATACTACAAAACATTCATAGCAGCATATCTGATAGCAGAAAACAATACAAGATACTGAGCATATGTAGATGGAAAAAAGTAAAATTAGAAAAGAGAAATAAGTGTAAAAATTGAGGAGTTAGCAATGAAAAACATTCAAATAAACATAATTTCAAGGATAAACAATTTCAGTGGTAAATTCTCCCAATACAAAGTCCATACTAATATCTGAATATAAAGGGAAAATAAGCTAATGATTTGTCTTAGATTCTAATTGGTAATGAAACGAAACACAGCAAATATAGGTGCACCAAAATGGACTTCCCCAGAGATGCATTTCAATGTGTACTCAAAAATCCCATCAGTCAAAATGATAATGATTATTAACTATCACAGTATACCAGAAAAGAAAGGAAAAAGAAAATAATTGAATATATCAACAATGGTTTAAAAAAACATTTTTGACAACCCAAATACAAAAATTCAAAATTATCTAATTCCCATATTATGCTTCTAAAAATACTGCTCCATCATGTCCAGGACAAAATGACATGCACAGGCAAAAATAAGCACTCAGATCATGAACTAGTATAAGCTTAAAATATAATCTACTGTATATAGAAGATGTCATAAGAATTTTAAAATTATATCACAAAATTTTAATGTTAATATCATAACAGTAATTTCTCTTTCAGAACCACTTTCATGAATGCACTCTTTACCTCTTTGTTTCTCAGGCTGTAAACTAAAGGGTTCAGCATGGGAATGACCATGGTGTAGAAGACAGATGCAATTTTGTCTGTGTCCATTGCATGACTAGAGCTTGGTTGCAAATACATGAAGATTGTTGTTCCATAGAAAATAAAAACAGCAGTAAAGTGGGAAGCACATGTAGAAATAGCCTTCTGATGCCCTGCTTCTGAGTGCATCTTTAAGATTGTGATAAAAATTATAATGTATGATACTAAGATTATTGTGAGAGCAAAGAAGATATTGAAACTGGCTAGATAAATAAGTATCAGTTCATTAATATGTCTATCAGAGCAAGAGAGAGCCATGATTGCTGGCATATCACAGAAAAAATGATGGACCACATTACACTTACAGAAAGAGAGACTGAATGTATCTCCAAGGTAAACTGAGACATTCAAGAAACCAAAAATATAGCAGCCCATGATCAGACACATACATACACTTGGAGTCATGGTGGTGGCATAGTGTAGGGGTTTACATACTGCCACATAGCGATCATAGGCCATTGAGGCTAACAGGTAATTTTCAACAGTAATAAAGGCTGCAAAAAAGAACATCTGAACAGCACAGTCATTGAAGGATATGATTTTGTCTCCCAACAGCAGCCCAGCCATGACTTTTGGTGTGATAGCTGAAGAGTAAAAAATATCCACCAGGGACAAGTTACCAAGAAAAAAGTACATGGGAGTATGGAGCCGAGAGTCCAAGAAAATCAACATGATCATTCCTATGTTCCCTACAAGTGTGATGATGTAGATGAGAAAGAAGGTAATAAAGAGAGGAAGTTGCAGGCCTGGGTCATCAGTGAGTCCCAGCAGGAGAAAGTATGTCACTTCTGTCAAGTTCTTCAGTGGTGTCATCTAACAAACAAGCAATGCTCTGCAGTAATGGGAAAGCAATGAATTGTATGTTAACAAATAAAGATTGAGAAGGATAAACAAAATACATATAGTCAATGGAGTAACTTGATTTTAAAAATTCTCTAAAATTGCCTACACAATGAGGTGAATTTCATGTGCTAGATATGTACAGGGTCACATGCTTTTAAATATGGAAATTTTGATAAATTATTTATGCAATTTAAAAGTAGTGTCTCTGGATGTCTTTTCCTTCAGGATCTGCTACATTTTTGCCTAACTTTTAACTTAGGCAGAAATAACTCTGAGTTAAAAATTTTGAACTGGGTGGGTATCTCATTTCCTCAACTGGGGGCCATGCTATCTACTAGACGTGGTCTCCAGGTTCTGTCTTTCTTTTTTTGGGTCTTTCTCCTAATGTTATCCCTGTTGGGTCCTGGGAAGCCTTTGGTCTTGTGGATGCATGCTGCCAAGCACACCTGGATGCTGGAGTGGTGAGTCAGGAGTGTGTATGTGGGGAAACATCCTCTTAGAGGCAAAGGAAAGGGGGGTTGGATTGGCCTTTTCAGAGGGGAGACCAGGAATGGGGTGACAACATTTGAAATGTAAATAAATAAAATAACCAATTAATAAAAAAAAAAAGTAGTGTCTATCAGTATGCAAAAAGTAAAAGACTTTGGAACAACTTCTAAATGGAAACTTTCTATCTCACACCACTCCACTGGTTTCAGGGCACTATGTGGAAAAGAATTTGGGAAGATTGCAAGAGCCAGAGGAATGGACGACTCCAAGGAAACAGAATCTTCCTGATAAAACAGGACTTACATAAAAATAAATTTACAGACTCTAGGACAACACACATAAAACTTATAGAACTTCAAGCCAGATGAGGTGCCAAACACTTAGGGAGAAGTGTGTATGCAGAACCAAGAAGTAATCTGCAGTAGGTATATTTTGATAAAAGGGAAATCACTTTTCCTCAATGCAGGAGGAATCTCATTCAATGAGTCTCAGACTCATTGGGGTATCAAACACATTGCAGACCAGATACCAAGCCCATGAGTCGTTGGACTATATAAAATAAATGCCGTGATTTTTAGTAAACTTTTGTTTACTTGTTGGATTTGGAGCATTATTTGCCTTTTAAATTTTTTGGATGGTTTGTTGTATTTGTGTGTGTGTGTTTCTCTCTCTCTCTCTCTCTCTCTCTCTCTCTCTCTCTCTCTCTCTCTCTCTCTGTGTGTGTGTGTGTGTGTGTGTGTGTGTGTGTGTGTGTGTGTTCAAGTGTAAAGGATGACACATAAAAGTCCTATGAATAGAAAAGATCTGGGAAAAGATAGATATAGCAGGGGAGAAATCATGATCAAAATATTCTACACAAAATTTTTAAATAAAAGTTTTTGTTCATGGGTTAATCAACTCTTGCATAATTGGAAAACAATATCTCACAAAAACATATCTATCATCTAATTTATGAACTTAATAAAATGAGATTTTCACACTGTCACCTACCAAGAACAGATTTAACCAAATTGAATTTATTGTCTCTTCTTTTTTAAAGCAGAAAAATGACATTATAATCACAATAAAATAAAATCCCAATACTTTACCACAACTAAGTGATGAGTATCAAATTTGTATTTTAAAAGATCCAAAACTTAGAGCAAAACTTAAGTGAATTTACTTCAGTGAAGAAAATAAAGCCATGAAAAAACTTTACAAAATTTCAGTACATGGTAAGAAAAGATGAAATATCAAATATAATACAAAGTAATATTTTTTTAAAAAGCTGTTGAACAACATCTGAAATAGTTAACTTGGTGGCTACTGTTAATTGCCTAGGAAGAGTCTTGATACAGCAATAAAAGCAAATTCTTTCCAAGATGACTTATCAGGTATCTCTTTACCCTGGTTCTGTAAACATTCTTTTACCCAACAGATGTTTATGCAATTACCTTGCATGCTATTGTTTATACAATGCATGCAAGGTAATTTTTAAAATGTACTAAGGAAAAAATATTAGGTGCAAAACCAGATGACAGAGAAAAACAATCATATACCTATATGAAGACTAAAGAGCCACAAAATGATGTCTATTTAAAATGCTTATAGCCAAGGCAGACCTATAACTTTTTTTAGAGGATAAGGCAAAGTCAGAGACTGTTGAAGTACTTAGGAAAATTTTATCATTTAAAAATGATTTTTCTTATTTCATTATTAGAATGTTTTATGTTGACTCTTTTTAACCTCCTATGATAGATGAACAAAATTTAAATGAATAGCATCAACTAATATGACAGTGTTATTCTGCCCAGTATTTATTCTTAGCTTTGCATGGCACATAGGAACCATCTGTATATTACCTACAGTGAAAACAGTGGAAAGTCTCTCTCTCTCTCTTTCTCTCTCTCTCTCTCTCTCTCTCTCTCTCTCTCTCTCTCTCTATATATATATATATATATATATATATATATATATATATATCCCAGTTAGAACTTATTTAATTTAGATGCTACTAAAAATAATAATTTCACTGTTCAATAAGTCACAGTGGATACATCTTCACCTGGATTGAAATGAATTACACTTCTTACTGTATAAGTCACCTTTACCAGTTACCTTGAAAAGAAAGGTTAACTCACCCAAGTCAGTCTGATATAAAGAAAATGGAATGTGGCATAAGTGTGATTACAGACACAAACTCACACAAATTGTATTCAGATGACTCTAAGTCTGTGCACAAAATGGTGAAGAATGAGCATTAACATGGATCAGTGTCCAAACAATTATTTCTCTCTGCTTCATAGGTAATATCAAATTTGCTGCATAGTTTGCAGACACTAGCTGTGAAGCCTGAATAATAGACATTACTAAAAATCTCAAGAAGTTAGCAATATTAAAGTATATTAATCTAATGTTTATTTTTGAATAATTTTTCTCACCCTGCTTCAGGCTCCTTGCTAATCCTCTGGTAAAAAGTCTGTATGGTTAATTATTATGTCTGAAATGAAATAATTGATGAATGAAGCATGATATGAAGTTTATTTCTTCAAAGCTGTTGGATTTGTATTTGATTTTCAGAGTCTGTCATGTACAAATATGGAGCAAATTATATGGACCTGGCAAGCTCTGGAGAATTCCTTCAGGAGTTTATCTGCAGTGTCTTCTGTACATTGTAAGAGGAAACAATTAAATAACCCAAGGGAAACATATTGGTTAATATGCACACATCTTTTTGCACTGTATGTTATTAATTGATTTTGGAATCTACAATTTATAATGATTCTTTTTATTTTACTTTCATTTGAGACTACTCTAAATGTATTTCAAAAATTAACTTAGAAAATGAATTCAGTGTTTATTTGAAATTGATAAAAAAGTAACAAGCATTAGTAGAGAATATTTACTTTTGTTCTTGTTCACTTCCCTTGGTCCATTCTTGTACCCCCTTACATCACTTCATTCTGGCATAATTCCTTCATACAACAATCCTACATCCATAGAAAATAGTTTCTTCTTTAGTGTGCACATGCATCACTATTACACTCAGATTCTGAAAGTAATGTA